>NC_086094.1:6574448-7174448 GCF_948474715.1 Cydia amplana | reverse complement strand
GTTTTGTTTACAGATTAGAACCAGAGAAATTTGACATGATTAATGTAAGTATTTAGTAACTGTAATACTTTTAAGTTATTTCGCTTTAACTGAACTGTGAAGCGGTGGGCAAAGTTATGTTAAAGGGCAAAGTTTCATACATTTACGGTATAGATGAAATCATCGAAATGGCAACATTTTGATATCAAAGTGCAACTAGTGCAAGGTCGAATTGGCCTCTAAGTCGATTTGTATAAGATTTTCTCTAAAAATACAATGATTTATTAAATGATACATAATTCAATTGTATAAATACAAATTAAATACAAATTACTAACTAGAGAACAAAACACATCACTACATAGTATACAAAGTCGCTTCCCGCTGTTTGTCTGTCCCTATGTATGCTTAGAGATTTAGATGTGTTTTTTTTAATAGATAGGGTGATTCAAGTGGAAGGTTTATGTATAATTTGTTAACCTGTGCGAAGCCGGGGCGGGTCGCTAGTATAGTATAAAACAAAGTCGCTTCCCGCTCTCTGTCTGTCCCTATGTATGCTTAGATCTTTAAAACTACGCAACGGATTTATATGTTTTTTTTTAATAGATAGGGTGATTCAAGTGGAACATTTATGTATAATTTGTTAACCTGTGCGAAGCCGGGGCGGGCCGCTAGTATAGTATAAAACAAAGTCGCTTCCCGCTGTCTGTCTGTCCCTATGTATGCTTAGATCTTTAAAACTACGCAACGGATTTTGATGCGGTTTTTTTAATAGATAGAGTGATTCAAGTGGAAGATTTATGTATAATTTGTTCACCCGTGCGAAGCCGGGGCGGGTCGCTATTAAAAAATTATTAAACACATAATTATCTTTAAATGTTTACTTATAATTTCAGAACACAATCCTCCCTAAGGCGGTCAAGTTTTGGGAGGAAGCTCTCAAGGTGCGGAAAACAGGGGGTCCTATTAAACTTAACAGGTTAGTGTTTATTTTACTTAGTCCCACTTAGCCCAACCTGGGGTTGCCATGGTTACCAGTACAATTTGATACTGGGTTAACGGTTTAACAGGTTAATCCCGAGTTAGTGGGATGGTCCAAGGAGTACTAAAGGGTAATGTAATCCATAATAATGTAATGCGATGCGTGTTAATTATTAATAAACCGATTTTTTATTTTATTTATTTAGTTTATTACTTATTCAGTTAAACTTATATAATTATATGTATACAGGGTGCTTCCTGTAACAGGAGCAATACGTTAAACTAAAGGCTGCACTCCTCAAACTGACCAACATTTGTTCAGCAACTTTTAAAAATTATGAATCCTTTAGACTTCTTTTTTTCATACAAAATAAATATTGTCTTCAATGTACGCTGACATCAGTGTGTTTGACGTTGCTTGTCACGCTTTAAACATAGGTAATAAAATTCATAGGTCTTAGAATAAACTTTAAAGTGTATAATAAAAATCAAAACATGAGTTATTTTCAAAAGTTGCTGAACAAATGTTGGTCAGTTTGAGGAGTGCAGCCTTGCTTAGTGTCCTTACTTTATTTGGTTACAATTACAAATGTGACGTTATCTATGAAAAGGGACCTTATTGGCGATGGCGCTTACGCCATTATTAACGATGCTCCGATATAAATACAATGCCGTGCGACGCTGTGCGGCGTAAGCGCCATCGACATTGAGGTCCCTTTTCATAGATAATGCCCCAAATTACAATTGATTAACATCAAAGCTGACTAGCAAAACTCACTAATTACCACCACAAGTTCATAGTGAACCATGTTAGTACTAAAATATGGTTGATTTTTGTTTAAATATTTTTAGTAATTAGTGAGTTTTGCTTGTCACCTGAGCCCGTAACATGAGTCACTGACAGTGTCAAAACTGACATTTACGCTATCGAGAACGTAATTTTTCTATACATCTCGTTTGCACTAATATGCGAGTACGAGCGAGATGTATAGAAAGTAAATTACGTTCTCGACGGCGTTTATGTCAGTGACAAACTGATGGTAGCCGTACGACTTAATCTATAGTCTATACATTTAACGGGCTCGCGCGCCGCGTATTGCCGACCTACCCTAGTCCAAAGGTAAAGGATGACTCACGCTAGACCGGGCCGTGCCCAGGCCGAGGCGTCCGACCTGTCATTTTCTATGACGGATGATCGGTGATCAGTTGATCTCGTGATGTTTTCCATAGAAAACGAAGCTCCGGAAGCTCCGGCCCGGCCCCGGCCCAGTGTAACGTAGTGTAAGGCCTGAGTGGACGCTCTTGTTGGGCGTGTAGCGGGGCGGGGCGCGCGGCGTGCATGTTAAACAAATGCAAGCGTATAGGAGCGGCCTTAGTGCACGCTGCTCACATCACGCGTGAGCCCACAGCCACGCTGCACGCCCCGCCGAACGCTCCGCTCCGAGCGTCCACTCAGGCCTTACACTTCGGCCTGAGTGGACGCTCGAAGCGGAGCGTTCGGCAGGGCGTGCAGCGTGGCGTCGGGATCACAAGTAATTTGAGCAGCGTGTACTAAGTGTAAGGCCTGAGTAGACGCTCAAAGCGGAGCGTTCGGCGGGGCGTGCAGCGTGGCTGTAGGGTCACGCGTGTTGTAAGCAGCGTGCACTAAGGCCGCTCCTATACATGCGCATTTGTTTAACATGCACGCCGCACGCCCCGCCCCGCTGCACGCACAACAACAGCGTCCACTCAGGCCTCCTTTACCCCGTGTCCGGCCCTATGTAAGTCATGCTGATGCACATAGCCGGCATCTCGTAGCCGATTTTCTTGTTGCAGTTGGGGCAGTAGTGGTTCTTGTATGTAAACCAGTTGGTACAGTAAACGAACACTACGAAGGGCATCCTGGAAAAATATATATAAAAAAAAGTATATAAAAATTCCAATTCCAAGTTATTTATTTGTTAAACAACAGCATAGTCTAATAAAACATGGTCTTCTCTTCCCAGAGTGACACAAGCCTACGTCACAATAACATTGCCACTTTATATAGCGCTATTGCATATTATTATATAGCGCTGTCGCATGATGACATAGGCTTGTGTCAGTCACGTGGTCGGAAGAGAGTACCAGGCGGAGTATATTATTATACCATGTACAACAGTAGGTCTTAAATGTATAATATAGTAACACTATGTTTCGCCACATGGCACACAAATAGCTACAGAGCAAAGCGTTTGGATTCTATTAGGCCTCAGGGGGCCTAACGGCTCGGCCACGACATTGAGCGACTTGCGACGGCGGCAGCGATAACCATAGGTTGGAGCGAGACACAGCGATCGGACCTTTCGTTGTCGCTCCCACCTATATGGCTGTCGCTGCTGTCATCGCCAGTCGCGTAATGTCGTGGCCGAGCCGTTAACACCGTTAACACTAACATAAAACACGCTACAATATGTGAGATGAGCCCATTTTTCCATATAAACGGTGTATGGACTCTGTTAGGACTCAGGAGGCCTAAAGCGTCCTGTACTCACACAAACAAGAACAGAAGAGAATGCTAAAGCGTGCGACATGTGACCAATACCCCATACAACAAGCGTTTGAATTCTATTAGGACTCAGGGGGCCTAAGGCTTCTTTTACTAACACAAACACAACATAAAACACGCTACAATAAGGGCCCAATTTTCCATATGCTTAACCAGCGTGTGGACTCAGTTAGGATTCTGGGGGCCTACAGAGGCCTATACTTACAAAAATATGAACATCAAGCACGCAATCCAGTGCGTGATGGGTCCAATTTCCCGTATAACGAGCGTGTGGACTCGTTGGAAACAGTGTTGGCAATACACCACTTTTCGGTCCGGACTCGGGAGGCCTATAGATGACTCGGCAGGCGGACGGTTATAGTTTGAGCCTGAAATACAGAAAATGTTTTAGGACCCTACTACGAGAACGCTCGTCACGATATCGAATGCAATTTACACTATGGGTTTTGTAACTTAGGCCCCCTTGCACCATTCCACTAACCGGTTGCACCATTTCACCGGTTATACCTGGAGTTACCATGGTTACTAGTATAATTTGACACTTGGTTAACGGTTTAATCGCTTAACCCCGGGTTTGTGGGATGGTGCAAGTGGGCCTTAGATATCTAAGTAAGCAACAGATTGTTACAATAACGTCATAGATAGTTAATCTTACTTTTGAAATTTGGAGAACCCGATTGAAAGAGAGACTGCGGATTTATGAAATTAACCTTTTGGCCGCCGGACCTAGTCCGCAACGACGCTCACTCACACGCCAGAGCAAATTTTAAGTAAACAACTAATAAAAAGTTTAGGGATTGCAAATAGTGATATCGATATTTACAATTTATGGTAAAAATCTTCTCAATTTGGCTTTGTTCTTATCCAACTTTAATTTATTTCGAAAATGCCAAAAATTTACATATTTTTTACACACGACAATGTTAAATATAAAGGTCTTTATCATTAAAAACAACCACTAAACAATATCGATTCATGACGTAATATCACCACACTAGGCTGTAAAAGATGTCGTTTATACAAGACAACGGCGCGCATGGACTGTCCGCAGTGCAGACCGACAAGGACTGTTTCCGCGCGGATTAAGTCTCTAGGTCAACGGCGTAAGCGCTTGTCGGTACGTAAACTTTATAAGCGTAACGTTAGAGCCGCGCATCGTGTGTCGATAATATAAATGTAAGTACCGGAACTGCATTGGGGAAAATTGCACGTGGGTTAATTGAATTGTCATTTAGTCATTTAGTCATTTATTCAATATTGCATTGTCATGTACATAATAAGGTGTTACAATTTAAGAGGCCAGTTCATGACACCCTGTAAGGGCACACAATAGTAGGTACTTATATTTACAGTTATATAGGACTTTATACGATTCTATCAGGTTATATAATATAATCATTTAAAGTTACCAATTATTTAATAAAATAGCATCTACATAGTCACATAAATTAATTCAGGATTATAATGTCAATAAATAAATTGGAATATTAAATAGTTAATGGAATTATTTTGTCAAAATATAGTATAGTTTATTTTCCGGACGTCTTTTCTAATCGTATAGGTAGTAGTAGATTTATTGTTGGTACTAGTAGGTCAAGCTATAATTGTCAATGAGTGAAGAACAATAATATTGGAAAAGGGTGGGGATCGGAAATGTTCGGGAATGCATGTTTCACATTCGACATGTTCCTTAGATGAGCTTCTCAGTTCCCGTATTACATCCTCCCTACCATGACAATTTTTCGTCAATTTCAAATATATAACATTCTCATAGTTAGGCGACACTGACTATATAGTCCTAGCGTCCGCCTGTACCATTCTTGTGCGAAGCGGTCACTGCAGGGTATCACTCCCCACTACACTATCATCTTAAAATGAATCTTGTGTTCTGCAAATAAACCACAAGGGCAGATTTACTTGTCTGACTCTACTATCAACAGCTGAAGAAACTCCCTGAACTTCAGCTATAGTTAATGCCTGTCTCTCTCGTCTCGTTTTACGTATTCTAGTTACTAGTTACCACCAATTGGCATTTAACAAATGTTCAAATGCTTAAATAAAACCAGATTTGCGATTTGATATTTATTTTGAATATTCTCATATCGAGTTAACATTCCCATCCCTAGCTGTCTTGTATACAAGACAACGGCGACGAGGAACAAGAAAAACGTTGAAATCTGGAGCAATTTTTTTGAGAGCCTTATTATAAAAGAATGGATTTCTATAGCTGCAATAAGTGCAATTTTTTTTTAAACAAGGACCTAAAATATTAACATGAGTGTAAAAAAATTAGAATTTTAATTTTTTCCACATTTACCGAGCGGTTGAATTTTTGTCTTGTATACAAGACAGCGGCGCCAGTGTATCGTTCTATCGTTGTCGTGTATACATGTCAACGGCGGTCAAAGGGTTAGACAAACTCAATTCAAGTTTTACAAGACACTGCGCTTAAAGGATGACTCACGCTAGACCGGACCGGGCCCGGGCCGAGGCGCCCGACATGTCATCGGTGATCACGTGGTGCTGATAGGAAACGAAGCTCCGGCCCGGCCCCGGCCTTGACTGCCTTAAGACCTGAGATCACAGACAAGACATCCTCTAGACTGAGCATAGTAACGCTACCCCCTCTGCCACTTATACGGTAGTTTTACTCCATCTTCGAGTCAATCCCGTGTCGTGATTGGTCCGTGTCTTTGAACGGACCAATCACGGCACGGGATTCGCTCACCTCGTTCCCCCGCACCCCCGTATTTTTGGCAGCATCGGTTTCATGAAATAATTGCTCTAAACTCAGTCTAGAGAATTCCTAGTCTATGCCTGAGATACACTTGTAAGTTTCACTTACGTAAATAGGGACAAAGCTATTTGTTAGAAATAGATAACGATATTCATCTCTCATTCTGTAGTATAGCTGTGTCCCATACGTAAGTAAAACTTATAAGTGTATCTTATCTTGGGCCGAGTTGGGCCTTAGTGTAAGAACTGAGTGGACGCTCATATTGGGCGCAGCGGGGCGGGGCGTGCGGCGTGCATGTCAAACCAATGCAAACGTATAGGAGCGGCCTTAGTGCACGCTGCTCAAATCACTTGTGAGCCCGACGCCACACTGCACGCCCCGCCGAACGCTCCGCTCCGAGCGTCCACTCAGGCCTTACACTTAGTCTTGAATCATAAATGGCACTTATAAAATTACCTGGAGTAATAACAACAGTTCTTGGCGGCTCTGGTGGCGTTGGCATACTCTCTGGTGGCGTGTGCGGCGTGTGTGGCGTGTGTTTCGTGTCGAACTCGCTGTACGCCGGGGGTAGATCAGGGTATTTTCCCACGGGTAGGGGGGTCAGTGAGAAGTCATCGCGGCCGTAGCTTGAGGGGTTTGAGAGGAATTCTGGGGTCGAGGTGAAGATAGAGTCGCCATAGCCTGAAAGAATCAGATTGACGTCAGTTAAGCGGGTCGTAAAATTGGGTACTGTCTTCTACTTGACATAAAGTATTTCACACACAATAAAGCACCAGATAAATATTAGAAAAACATCGGATAGAATATAAAAAGTAGTGGATTGAGCGTGACGTCACTATACACGTTTTCATATAAATTCCATATTAGCAAATCGTTTTGAAGTCCTAAGTCTCGAACGGCGTCGGCCGCGACGGTGCGGCGCCGGAGGCCGTGTCCGTGCCGGACGGCTTCTGCCGGTCGAACCGGCAGTTCTCGAACGGGTCGACATTTTATCTGAATGACTCGGAAGACGCTACGCTACGCTAGCGTGTGCTCAGGCGGCCTAGCCAAGGTGACGACCGCTTGCGCTTCGCCATCGAATCGCTTTGTGTCTATCACTCTTCCATATTAGTGCAACAGTGACAGTTGCGTTCGCTACGGAGCGTAAGCGATTGGCACGGTGGCTACGCGGCCTGATGGTCTCCCTTATTGTTCATTGTTCTACATGCCTTACCTGATGATCCCGAGGGTCCGCGGAGATCCAGAGTGCAGGGCGGCGTCGGCCACGATGGCCCGGCGCCGGAGGCCGCGTCCGTGCCGGACGGCTTCTGCCGGTCGATCCGGCGGTTCTCGAACGGGTCGTAGAATATCGTCTCCTGCGTTTAACTGCTTTTATTAAATATTAAAAAAAATACCTATACGTATAAACAGCAACACTCTTAACTGTCCATCAGTGGATCTTGTGCCTTTTGTAATAAGGTTTACCGATGGACAGTTAATAGTGTGGGCGATGCGATGGTACTAGACATTATTATATCGAATCTATCGCGAATTTATTTTGTTACCTTTATTTCCGACTATTCGACGCGAGTTACACTGTCCTAGTAGCACGGTCGCATTTTTATCGTTTGTCACCATGCCTGTCACGTTCTAACAAGTATGTAAGTGCGAAAGTGACGGGCATAGTGCTGAGCCCGCTGGTCGTGGTCGCCTGGTCGCCAGAGTATGTAACTGGATGTTCCAGCAAAATGTCAAAACAGAGGTTTGTGTAACTGTTATTTCTAGTATTTACTGGCTGTTTTTATGAAGTGAAAACTTCTTTAGCGGCGCTGTGCACTTTTTGAGGTGGGGAAAAATGTCATTGAGTTTTTCTTTATTGATTTAAATGCCATCTAGTGAGTTTCCCTCTAACTGGTAGTAATATAACTCGAGTACTAACAGTGATGTGCTTAGGGGTTGTTTTTTTTATTAATGAAACTATGTTGCCTCAGAACTAAGTATTTCAACTAATAATAATCACAGCACGAGACATTGAATATAGTTTTGGAGTTTTGGCGTTGGAGATTTTTACTATAATTGGGTTGGGTGGTACTAGGGCTTCCAAATACCGGACTTCTCACAATACCGGTATTAATACCGAAACTGTCTTCATCAATACCGGGATCCCGGGATCCCGGTATTAGATATGAATCGCTTAAAAATATATAGTTTATTAAAAAGGGGAATTAGAATGGCTCACTGGAATACCAGATATGTCCTAAAAGCTATTACAACAATAAACAATCAATGCCGCCATCTGCAATAATTTTATTTCACACTCCAGGTTGGCAATAATTTCATTCAATTTTTTGACTTCACCTCACCAGTCACATTTGTAGTCCAACTTAACCAACCAGACAACATTTTTTCAAATTCCCGTCAAAATTGGTTTGCCATTATTACAGTTATCCTTGCTCTTTCGTTTTATTTTTTGATAAAATTATAAGAACTAATTATGTTAATGTTAATGTCACTATCATCATATTCATCACTCACATAACTTCAGGATTCATCCACCACCAACCACCAAATATTTATCTGACGCATTAGGCAACGATCTTGTTTCAATAATAAAATGCGGGCTAGAGACCAGTTAGAGTTAGACCAAGTAAAGTCTGCAACGATTTTGATAGCATACGCAGTGCAAGTGTTATTTGTACGTCATAATTTCATAGAAGTTTGACGTTCAATATAACACTTGCACTGCGCGTGCTATCAAAATCGTTGCAGACTTTTCTTGGTCTAACTCTAGATGCGTCTGACGTTTAGTAAGCTTTTTGATACAGCCGAATATAATGGATTTAAAGCGTTTGTACTGCGCATTTCCCTCATTTTTTAAAATACCGGGATCCCGGTATTGCCTTTAAAAATAGGTATTGAAAAATGCGTTTAAAACGACGGGATCCCGAAATACCGGGATCCCGGTATTGGAAGCCCTAGGTGGTACCTAATATCAATCAAATACCTTTAAACGAGCAATTCTGGTATATTTGTTTATATATATATTTTGGGGATCTCGGCAACGGCTCTATGATTTCGATGAAATGGTTTTCGGGGGCGAAAATCGATGTAGCTAGGTCTATCTCTGGGAAAACGCACGTTTCCCAGATATTGCATAGGTATTATACAAGAATTCCAACTTACTTGCACATATTCGGGCTCCGGCTCAGGCCGCGCCGGTCCGGAGACATCGCTGCCCTCGCCGTCCGGCACGTCTATGTAAATCACCGGATCCGGCTCCGAGTCCGACTCGGACTTACGGTTCCGACTAGAAGCCGGCCCGGCGACGTCGCTTCCGGTTTCATCCGGCACGTCTATGTAGATCACCGGATCCGGCTCCGAGTCCGACTCGGACTTACGGTTCCGACTCAAAGCCGGGCCGGCGACGTCGCTTCCGGTTTCATCCGGCACGTCTATGTAGATCACAGGATCCGGTTCTGCGTCCGGATGTTTCTTGCCGGATACCTTCTGTAAATGAAATGAAACATTCATGCCGGTCGTAATAAAAAAGCTTGCAAAATTAAAATAAACAACTAGGTATCCTAAACTATGCCTCTGCGCGTTTCCGGGCAAGGTCTTGGAACCATGCATTGTCGTGAAATTCGCGACCTTTCCCAATGGGACCCTTCCATCCATCGCGATGACGCGAACTCCTCCCAAGTGTCCCTATCGATGTCAAAAGCGACCATGTCGCGTTTCATAATATTACGCATATGCATGTTAATTATAAGATGTAATGTTTTGAAAAGATGTGTCCCGCCGAGTTTGTTGCCGGTCCCATATTGGGATATCCTCCTCCAATTGAGGGGGGATTTAAATCTTATCGGGGCAGAGGTCGGAGCCAGTGTAGCTTTATTTGACTGAAGTTCATAAGCGCATTGTAATATGATTACTTGAATAAACTATCTTTTATCTTATCTTATCACGCAGCCCTTAAATTACCTGACTGCGATCAGGGAGATCCACATTCTTAGGCTGACGCGGCTGAAGGGGACGTCGGGGCAAGTTGTTCCACCGGCTGGCGGTGGCCGCGTCGATGGACGGCGCGTCGGTCACGTGCGGGTTGGCGTACGGGTAGCCTTGGTACGGCCGGGTCGCCATAATACACTTGAAAACGCAAACTCATTCTTAAATTTATAGTAACGTACTCGCTCTGCCGGCCCAGCCAAGGTGACAATCGCTATCGCTTCGACAACGAAACGCTTTGTGTCTGTCTATCAGTCTATCACTCTTCCATATTAGTGCGACAGTGACAGTTGCGTTTCGATCGCTATGGAGCGTAAGCGATTGGCATCTTGTCTGATGATTGAAACGTGTGATTAAAACAGCAACCCGGTGGGTATTTGAATTTTTAACAAGCAGAAACGTCTGTGAACGATGCTATTAATCTCAGAATTTAAAAGGGCAGATGGCAGAGCGCTGGAGTATCAATCCGGAGGCCGTGAGTTCAAGTCTCACCCAAGACAGTAATTTTTCCACTTTTAAATTAATTCTTAAATTGATAGTAAAGTACTCGCTCTAATGATTGAAACATCGCCTCGGTGGGTATGAGCATAGATTAGTATTTTATTGAGGTAGTGTTGGTTAAGACAATTAAGACTAGAGTCTTTGAATCCCCTGCACGCACACACACACACACACACACACACACACACACACACAAAAGACAAAACTGTAATGCGTGTTGCTCAAACGGAACTCCATATTTTGATTTTTGGGTACTTTTAGTGTCGATTTGTAGAGAATTACAGCAAATAAAAAATATTATGGCGTGAAGAGCCGGTACACGGCTTCTTCGTGAACAAATTTACGTATAATTGAATGCAGTTATTAAACATTTCTTGAACAAATTGATTGCACAAAGTGAGCTCTAAATCGAAAACGTCATATACCGTCCCCTTAAATGAGTGCTTGTAATTAAAAATGCCTCTATCTCTCTATTTCCACTGCTTTGTTTATCTTTCTTTGCCTTGTATTATGCTATACCTATGTGTTATTTGACTTATTTGTATTGATGTGTTGTCTGAATAAATGATTTCTATTATAAGTATTCTAAATTATGTACGTACCTCACGTTTATAAATACTACATGAGAAATTCCTAGTCAGCACATGTAAATACGCACTTTCACTGCTTCGCCATGCGGACTGAATTCATAAACTTATCATTATCAACACGATAATACAGCGATAAGTGATAACATATCAGTGATATCTGTTCGTATCTATTGCTATACGCTTGTGGAAAACATCTGGCCAAGCTATCCCTGCACTTAAAAAACCGAGTTAAGTGCGAGTCGGACTCGCGCACGAAGGGTTTCGTACCATTACGCAAAAAACACTAAGTATAGCGCACACCGCACACTTCTATAGGTAATAGGTACCTATCAAAGGATTGATTCACCCCGCGCCGCATCGCTTCGCTTCGCGTTCGCGTGTTGTTCGCCTACGTAGTACACTGCGTTACCGTAAAATGGGGTGAGTAGGGTCAAAACTGAAATTCAAACCTCGATGACATTTTATTTTTACATATGAAAAGTGTATGGTTATAATAAGTGTTCCGGACGTTTGTATTTTAGTTTTTATTTTATTTTGGGTAGTTCCATTTCATAACTTTGACGATAAACACCTCACCCCGTAGTGCCTCGTATTTGGGGTGAGAGGGGTTTTCATACAAAGGTGATTTTGGAAGATTGTTGGATCGATTTTTTTTTATTATGCGTATTACTATAGCTCCATTTTAAATTGGAATACATTATTTTTGTAGCAGTAGCCTTAAAATCCCTTCTCACCCCTCTCTCAAACCTTCTCTCCCCATTCATAACCCACCTCTCCCCGCGAAACCTACTCACCCCGTTTTACGGTACGCTCGGTAGCGAACGAAACGCAACTGTCAGTTACAAGTGTTGCACATGAAAGAGTGATAGAGAGAGACAGAGCGTTTCGTTATCGTAGCGCAAGCGATTGTCACCTTGGCTAGGCCGGCTGAAACGAAGACCTTTCGAATCGCTCTCGAATGGCGCTGTTAATAGTATTTTATACAATCGTGATATAATGGAGAACTTTTCAGTCGAGTATACCGTGTTTAGGCAACGAAGCTTGCTGAGTTGCTTAAGTAAGGTACGAGATTGAAAAGCTTGATTATATCACTATTGTATACAATACTTTTTCTACGGGTCAACAATAAAAATACTTAAAATTAGTAGAAGAATCATGTATGTAGGTAAAAAAACCAAAAGTATACAGCTAAGATGCGCGAGCAGCCGCGATACCTTCATACTCGTACGCGACCCGGCCCCCGCGCCCCGCGCCCCCGGCCGGTTGGTCAACGACACCTAGGGTTTGCACGACGGATCCGAAATGTATGGGAATATCCGCGGATCCGGACATTTCGGATCCGGATTGCAAACCCTAACGACACCTTCTCGTAACTCATGAGGCCCTGGTACTTGCTCCGCGCTTTCGATTGGTCAATTTCATTATAGTTGGCTAAACTGTATCGAAATGAATATTATAGTTGACTAAACTGTATCGAAATGAATATTATAGTTGAGTTGGGGTCCCATAGTGAAAAAAGTATGCGATTTCACTTTGGTATACGAAGTGTCTTAATTCAAGCATTGCAGTCGACGAGTAGAAAAAGTACTATTTCAGGCGTGTTTATCAACCTCTAGCTGCACAAAGACCTATAAAAAGATCGCCCATTCCATTCTATTTCGAATATTTATTTTGACGAATCTAAATTGTATTTGTCTTGGCAAGTGGGCGGCTAAAGGTTAGACTAAAAGGTACAGTCGCCATTAGATATATCGGAGCGGCCGACGTGCTCAATAATATCTGTACACGCACCTAGCGCCATGACAATAGAGGCGTGTTCAGATATTTGTGAGCACCTTTGCCGCTCCGATATATCTGATGGCAACTGTACTAGTTAGGTAGGTTGCAAAATGCGTGGGAGTCAAATTGTTTTCATTAACTTTAGGTAAGTTCTGATTGAAAACACTACCTACTAGGAAGTCTCTAGCTATAATTAAGTACCTAGGTGGGTTGAGTTATGAAAGGCACGTCTGTCTGTCGTGTGGGAATCTCCATTTAAATTGAAATACACGGGGCCTATCTGATCTCCGAAACCTTGAAATCCGATTAAAATCCCGAAATTTTCATTTCACCGAACGCGTTTTATCTCAAACCCGTTGTTTTTAGAAGGGTCACCAATCTAACCTAAGCCAAGGCTTCTACAGTATACAGTATAGAGATGCAACGGATAGTTGTTTGGCCGGATACCGGATACCGGATATCCGGCCTGGACACTGGCCGAATATCCGGTATCCGGCCGCCGGATATTCGGCCGGCGGAACTATACCTATATTTTGAGTTTTGCAGGTGCGCGTCGTGCAGGTTTCGACCTATTTCGTAGTGAACGTTTGCGCGGACACATTTCTAGGAGCGTAACGAGTTTTATCAGGTCATTACGTAGTAAGTTCGTTTATAGTTACAAGTGCGCGCGCGTATTTTTGTGTAAACAAATAAGTGTATTGTGTGACATTGGTTACGTATTCATTTCTATTTACAGTGTCGTTAGCATTATGACCGTGACTGTTTTTTTAGATTCCATTTTTTACCCCAAAATGTGTTAATTTTACTATCCGGTATCCGGCCGGATAGTAGGTCGCTATCCGGTATCCGGCCGGATAGTAAAATAACGGCCGGATAGGCCGGATACCGGATAGTAACCGGATATCCGGTGCATCTCTAATACAGTATTCCTTTTCAAATATTCGGAAAATTTAACGCTTAAAAAAACGCGTAACACTTTACTAGGTGTAGGTACAGACCCCATCAGATATATCGGGGTAGCCAAGGTGTTCAAAACTATCTGAACAAAGGATTAGGGGTAGAAAATGAGCGGAGGGTGTTACAGTCGCCATCAGATATATCAGAGTGGCTGAAGTGCTTAAAAATATCTGAACACGAACTTTAACCTTTTGATAGAGGTTTGTTTAGGTATTTGTGAACACCTTGGCCGCTCCGATAAATCTGATGTCGACTTCACCTACTAATTTAATGCCGAATTCTTATTTAAGTAGGTACCTCATATCAATCTTCATCATTTATCTGTCATTTGTATTGAATTTCACTTTTTATCTGATTTCGTAGTATTTGATGATATCGAGTATCATTCAAATACCTTAATGTATTTAGATAAGATTATATGTATATATGTTTATATTTAATTGTATGATAATATAGGAAAAACAATGTATACCTACTTAACTTAAATATTATGCATCCATATATTCATATATATCATTCATATATTTCATATAATTGCTTTTCTTATAATTTTGGTTTAATCAAACGACGGAGCTCCTTGTTTGTTACACCAATTTATAATATTTTGTTGTACAGTCAGCAGCAGAAGTTGCTAAGCGGGCGAGGTGTTCAAAATTATCTTGACGCGACTTTATTGTTAAGAGAATAAGAGCGTCCACTTTCGTCTAACGTAACTTGATATTCGACCTGTGGGAGGGTATTTATGCTCTCCAAATACCATATGTTTTCCGAGCTTATAGTGTACACATAGAAAAATATCTAACACGCGTGTATCTTTCCAGAAAGTGCCCAACTCGGCAAGTGTTCGTGCGGGGCGGTCGCTCGCACTGCATCGACTCCTGCAGCGCTGAGACTATGTGTGGGGAGGTGCGGGTGCCGGAGAACCATTTAAACGTGAGTTACTTAGCGTCACTTTTCAGAAAGTGCCCAACTCGGCAAGTATTCGTGTGCCGGTCGCACTACATCGACTTCTGCAGTGCTGAGACTGTGTGTGGGGAAGTCAGGGTGCCGAAGAACCATTTAAACGTGAATTACTTAGCGTCACTTTCCAGAAAGTGGCCAACTCGGCAAGTATCGTGCGGGGCGGGCGCTCGCACTGATTCGATGGCGAAGCGCAAGCGATCGTCACCTTGGCTCGGCCGCCTGCCGGCCTAGCCAAGGTTACAATCGCTATCGCTTCGACAACGAAAAGCATTATGTCTCTCTATCACTCTTCCATATTAGTGCGACAGTGACAGTTGCGTTTCGATCGCTACGGAGCGTAAGCGATCGGCATCTTGGCTACGCGGGCTGGTCCGTTTAAGGGTCAAGTCCCTCTATCATTGGCCTTCGTCTAATCCCTACTAAACGAGACACCGTACAGGCATAAAGGATAACTCACGTTAGACCGGGCCGTGTCCGGGCCGGAGCTTCCGGCGCTTCGTTTTCTATGGAATTTACGCATTACGTATCACCTGTCATCCGTCATAGAACATAGAAATGTAAGCGCTGGAAGCTCCGGCCCGGACACGGCCCGGTCTAACGTGAGGGTCAAGGTCCTCCATCATTGGCATTGAACGAGACACCCGTATAGGCATAACTCGTAACGTTATTGAGGTAATTTCTTTTTGTGCGACGTTTGTAGCAAGCGAGATTAGGCAGCCTTTGTAAATCAATAGACATCATGAACGTACTTGTTACTTAATTAATGGCGAAGCAAAATGAGTAGAGATGCCACGAATATTCGGCAACTATTCGGTATTAGGCCCATTCGGCCACTTTGCCGAATATTCGGTATTCGGCCGAATGTTGCCAACTATTCGGCCGAATAGTGCTTTGTTGGCGATCTGTTTTCAAAATAATTGTGACTCAAAATGTTCGCATGTCATGCCGAATATTCGGCGCTTCGGCCGAGAGAGGGGCCGAATATTCGGCACTTCGGCCGAGAGAAGGGCCGATTATTCGGTATTCGGCCATAACCACTTTTCGGGGCATCTCTAAAAATGAGTCTTGTGGCCCGATTCGAACTTTAAGATACGTCAAATATAAGGTCAAGATACGATATGGATTAGATATGTCAATGTCAGTGTCTGAAGTTTTTGTTTGAAGAAACGTCACTTTTGACACTGACATATCTAATTCATATCGACGAATCTTAAAGTTCGAATCGGGCCGTTGGCACGACCTAAATACATAACTGGGAATGATAACTGACCAAAAATTCTTTGATGTTCTCTACAGGTCGCATTCTCAACCGATTCTCGTGAACACTACTACAGACCAATCAATCGCGACCAACAGAAAGACAAACTAAATTAAACATTATTTTAATTTTCATATTTTGTGTCCCACCATTTTTCAAAAGACTGGCTCACTATTTTCGCTTTAGGTAATTCTGTATGACCACTGATCGCTAATACTACACTTTCCATTTTATAACCATCTTTAATTTGTCTATTTGTCTTTGTTATTCTTTCTCTTTTAGGAGTTACATCCACTTTATCATAATAATGTTTATCATGCTCCTAATTAAAAGCATTACTCGTATATTATATTTATTTTGTCTCTCTTTTTTGGTAGTTTCTTTTCATTTTCTTTTCTAGGTCTTAGCTTATTCGCTAATACTACACTATCCTTTTCCCATCTTTAATTTTCTTATAACGCGTTGTAGTCTCTTTAATTTCACAAATTACTTTTAGGAGTTACATCCACTTTATCATAATAATGTTAATCATGATCCCAATTAAAATCATCATTCATATATATATTTTGTCTCTTTTTTTTCGTTAGTTTCTTATCTTTTTTCTTTTCTAGGTCTTCTTAGTATATTCGCTTAGTCTATTCTTTCCTTTTTATCATCACTATTTTTCTATACGTGTTCTAATCTTTTTTATTCCTTCTCTTTTAGTTCTCAAATTATTTTTAGGAGTTACATCAACTTTATCATAATAATGTTTATCATGATCCCAATTTAAAGATTTAAAAGCATCACTCATATCATATTTATTTTGTCTCTGTTTTTTGGTAGTTTCTTTTCTTTTTTCTTTTCTAGGTCTTAGTCTATTCCTTAAAACATTTTCTTCTAGTTCATCATCAGATAAATTATTTATTGATTCTTCATTCATCTTATTTTCTTCAGATACATTATTCTTAATATTGTCGTTTAGTTTTTTAAATAAGTCTGTTATTTGCTGGACGATATCTTCGGAGAGGAACTTTCTTGCTATCTTCTGTACATCTTCTACGTTTGCTGACAGCAGGATGTAGGTTTTAGCGATTTGAGTAAGACAGAGAAGATAACCTGAAAAATAATGTTTTATTAGATTTTAGCAACACACATAAGGTAAACGTACTAGTGCTCGACATGCTAATGCCCAATAGATGACACCCTGCTGTCACCTCTATTGACAATGACTTAAGTTTCAAGATGACATGTACTGGTACCGCGTCGAGTCTTATCATAAATCCTTTATGATCCGTTCAAAAACCGTACCTATATTAAGGCCAGCATAAATATAATATTTTTCTTATCTGTAAAATTGTGTTATTGCGTCTACTAGCAGTATATTTATTTATCCACTTGGCTCACGAGATTACCGACATGTGGGATGTTGATTCGACCATCATTGTCCCGAGTCGTTTCAGTGAACGGTCTCATTGCGAAGCTGCGAAGAGTCTCGACCAACATCTTGAGATACTCTCGCTAGGTGGTTGGATCAAGGGTCAGATGCAGAAGGCTGTGTGATTTGCGAAATTCGGTTTTTGCGGTAGCCCTTCAGTGCAGCTCAAGGCCGCACTGGCAGGATCGCCATGTAAGGTCGGGATTAAGACAAATTGCTTGCTATGATATAGGTATAATGCTTGTCAAATGATACCTGTGTAGCCTTATATATTCTAACACGTTGTAATATATGTGTGGGTAAAGTATAGCACACACTACAAATGTCGATATAGTTACTTAATAATAATATTTGAATTTTCGTTTCGAGCCCGGTTCAGCGAAGGGCATATAGCTTTTGTCAATATACATCAAATTGTGTAAACATACTTTCTATTATGTTAATATTCAGAGAGGAAAATGAGGTCTACGTTTGTATAGAGAAGCGATCATTCCTTTTCCTCTTAAACTTATTATTTTTAGGGTTCCGTACCTCAAAAGGAAAAAAACGGAACCCTTATAGGATCACTCTTGCGTCTGTCTCGTCTGTCTCTCCGACCATTCCCCCCTTTATCTTCGAAACTACTGGGTCTAAAATTTTGAAAAAAATTCACAAAATAGTTCTTTACCTGTAGATGACAGGAAAACTTACTAGAAATGTGCAGTCAAGCGTGAGTCGGTCTTAATGAACCCTTTGGGACGCGAGTCCGACACGCACTAGGCCGCTTTTTGTCTTACGTCATCACGTGACTTAACCTAATAGCCTTAGGTTTCTAATGCCTAAATAAACAAATGTTTTATCACTACATAGTATATAACAAAGTCGCTTCCCGCTGTCTGTCCATATGTATGCTTAGATCTTTAAAACTACGCAACGGATTTTGATGGGGTTTTTTTTAATAGATAGAGTGATTCAAGAGGAAGGTTTATGTATAATTTGTTAACCCGTGCTAAGCCGGGGCGGGTCGCTAGTAAATTTATAAATATAATAAAGGTCTCGAGTAATCTTGGTCCTTCGAGACGGCTTAAAACATTCCAAGATCAAAAAGAGTTTTGCGAAACCCTTTGATCTTTTGACGGGCTTTAACCTGTCCGGTGTCGTCATTAAGAGGGTTTTGTTTTGGAATTCTGGAGTAAGCTGGGATTGAGCGGGATCTTGTAGAATAAGGCGCGTGTAATGAAATGTTTCGAAAAGTCCTTTACAGTACATATGAGGCTACTTTTCCGCACTAGTGCGTAAAATAGCACTTTTCGTGCGTATGTCGAAACTTTAAAGTGCCATATGTACTGTAAAACGTTGTTCGATACACGTGCGAATAGGTAATTCGCAACTCGTATCGATTTAAAACACTCCCTTCGGTCGTGTTTTAATTTATCGCCACTCGTTTCGAATTTCCTCTTTTTCGCACTTGTATCGAAAATAACTATTACAGAAGATGTGTGCCCATCACACAAATAAATGCCCTTACCGGGATTCGAACCCAGGACCGCGGCTTAACAGGCAAGGTCACTACCAGACCATCAGTCGTCAAATTTCATATGCTCTGAAAGATGGTCATTGTTGTTCTAAAAGGTATGCAGAAAATGATACGTTTCTGCACTAGAGCATTATATACTTTCAAAGTACCTACGATTTGTTTCAGTTTTTCACGATAAGCAATTGAAATACTTGAAATAGGATTTGTTATACAATCTCTATTATAAACTAGGAAACAAGGCCTTGTTGGGATTAGTCCGGTTTTCTCACGATATTTTCACCGAAAAGCGACTGGTAAATATCAAATGCTATTTCGTACATAAGTTCCGAAAAACCCATTGATACGAGCCGGGGTGTGAACCCGCGACCTCCGGATTGCAAGTCGCACGCTTTTACCGCTAGGCCACCAGCGCATCACCTTCGACTATGAATATTCAGAGTAAAAACTAATATTTTTACTACAAATGTTATTGTGTAAATCAATTATCAACATTGAGCTCAACTATTTAATAACAATGACACATCTATTTATAAACTTTATTGTTTATTGACGGTATACAGGATGCTTCCTGTAACAGAAGCAATAAATTAAACTAAAGGCTGTACTCCTCAAAC
Organism: Cydia amplana; assembly: GCF_948474715.1. Classification (NCBI taxonomy): domain Eukaryota; kingdom Metazoa; phylum Arthropoda; class Insecta; order Lepidoptera; family Tortricidae; genus Cydia; species Cydia amplana. Next base: position 7,154,645 of record NC_086094.1, on the reverse strand, counting down.
TGACCAACATTTGTTCAGCAACTTTTAAAAATTATGAATCCTTTAGACTTCCTCTTTTTCATACAAAATAAACGCTGACATCGGTGTGTTTGACGTTGCTTGTCACGCTTTAAACATAACAAAATTTGCAATACATTGCATCTTAGAATAAACTTTAAAGTGTAATAAAAATCAAAACATGAGTTATTTTCATAAGTTGCTGAACAAATGTTGGTCAGTTTGAGGAGTACAGCCTACAGTTTAATTTATTGCTCCTGTTACAGGAACCACTCTGTATACTGGCATTTGTATTGCTGAAATAATAGCGCACTAAATAATAAATTCTATAAGTATTTTAATGAATAAATTCAACTTGTTTTCTATAACTATGAATGAATTCCAAATGTCTTACCTATAACCAGCACTGGGCGCGATAACATGGTTTATGTTTTCGTTGGTATATACCTATAAAATACCTTTTATTATTATTCGATGGTATTAAAAATCACTACATAGTATAAAACAAAGTCGCTTCCCGCTGTCAGTCTGTCTGTATGTATGCTTAGATCTTTAAAACTACGCAAAGGATTTTGATGCGGTTTTTTTAATAGATAGAGTGATTCAAGAGGAAGGTTTATGTATAATTTATTAACCCGTGCGAAGCCAGGGCGGGTCGCTAGTATATTATAAAGCAATACAATCTTATATAAACAGACAAAGGCAGAATTAAAGGCTGGGCATTTATTTCTGATTGAAAATGACGTTATATTTTACTAAAAGTAGCAGGAATTCACAAAAAGTCAACTGTTTACAAAAAAGGAATAGTGATCATTATAAGCAACAAAAAAATTGAAATAGTTATAGGTAATGTTAAAAACTGTACAGTCAATAATAACAACCAAAACTTTGAAAAAACTTAGAATGTTTTAAAACTAATTAAAATCTTAAATATGTTGTTCGTATGTGTTCTCTTGTTTTCATCTTTTTATTTTGCCACGACTATTCTATTCTAGTCTCGTGAATCACTCTGTATAGTCAAAGAAGTTGTGTAGGTACAAACTCAATGAGCAACTATTATTTTGCCACGACTATTCTATTCTAGTCTCGTGAATCACTCTGTATAGTCAAAGAAGTTGTGTAGGTACAAACTCAATGAGCAACTATTATTTTAAAAAATTTCGTATTTAATGGTTCGTTAGTCTATTCCATTTTAATAAGGTATCTAACGCAGCGTTCATAAACAACTTTTGTTAATTATACTCAATGAAAAGCCTTTCGTAATTGTACCTACTTAATTTTTCAAATTATTTTATATTTCATGTCGTTATTATTCCTGAAATAGAAATAATAACGACATGTTTTTTTTGCATAGAAGGTAGGTGAAAAACATCTTTGAAAAATAAGTTGTAGGTTGTAGCTAATTATATAACAATTATATAGCATTACTAGCGACCCGCCCCGGCTTCGCACGGGTTAACAAATTATACATAATAAAATAATCTTCCTCTTGAATCACTCTACCTATTAAAAAGAAACTGCATCAAAATCCGTTGCGTAGTTTTAAAAATCTAAGCATACATAGGGACAGACAGCGGGAAGCGACTTTGTTTTATACTATGTAGGTATACATTATTTTATATTCTCTTGGTTTCATAAGTAATAAGTAGGTACTTAAGTTACCTAGTTACTAGTGTTAGACCAAGCTAAGGTAGCAGCGATTTTGATAGCAGAGCCAGAACATCAGTGACACAATCTGCTGTGCAAGTGTTATTTTAAACGTCATATTGGGATACCCTCCTCCATTTGATTGGGGATTTAAATCTTCTCGAGGCCGAGGTGTAGGGTTGGAGCCGGTGTAGCTTTATTTGACATTCATAAGCGCATTGTAATATGCGTACTTGAATAAACTATCTTTTATCTTTATCTTTGTCATAATTTCATGGAAGCATGACGTTTAAAATAACACTTGAACAGTCTGTGCTATCAATCTCTGTCGACTTAGCTTGGCCTAACTCATTTTCTAATAGCGTTTTTCTATAAAAAGACACATCAAAATTGTTTGCCCTTTTTCTAATGCTAAAAATAACGAAGTATAAGCATAATATCTCGGAGCAAAATGCTTTAGTAAATGGATTGTTATTTAGCTATCAAGTTACTTTTTATTAGGTATGATCTAAAAATAGTCGTCCAGCAATTTGTTTTCGCGTTCTAACGTTACATACATTCGCCTACGAAAATATCTGTAATATGGTAAAGGTACTGGTGCTCGACGCGGTCCCAGTATATGTCATCTTAAAACTTAAGTGACAGCAGGGTGTCATCTATTGGGCATTAGAATGTCGAGCACTATTACGTTTACCTTACATGATTCTCGGAAATATCTTCAGGTGCAGTAGGTTCATTTTTATATCATTATATCATAATTCATTTGACAAAAAATAGCACCGCTTTTTTATATCATAATTCGGTGGCCAAAATATAAGAATTGCAATTGAGGCCTTTTCTCTAGTAACTTCATCGATTCGATGGTAAAGTCAATGGAAAATAATCCTTATTATTCTTAGAATTAAATACATCACTACATAGTATAAAACAAAGTCGCTTCCCGCTGTCTGTCCCTATGTATGCTTAGATCTTTAAAACTACGCAACGGATTTTGATGGTTTTTTTTAATAGATAGAGTGTTTCAAGTGGAAGGTTTATGTATAATTTGTTAACCCGTGCGAAGCCGGGGCGGGTCGCTAGTATATAATAAAGTTATTAATTAAAACGTTAATTCTCCAGCCATGCTACGTCTGCAACAGCACCGGCCAGAACTGCCGAGCGTTGCCGCGACGAAGAATCACCATCGAGGATGACACCACCGAAATCACTGGCAACGCACTCACTGAAGGCACCGAAGTCACCGATATGCCAGGTAAGGCCGTCTTTGGTCGCCATAGTTACCATAACGCAGAACTGCCGAGCGTTGCCACGACGAAGAATCACCATCGAAGATGACACCACCGAAATCACCGGCAACGCACTGACTGAAGGCACCGAAGTCACCAATATGCCAGGTAAGACCGTCATTGGTCACCATAGTTACCATAACGCAGAACTGCCGAGCGTTTCCACGACGAAGAATCACCATCGAGGATGACACCACCGAAATCACCGGCGACGCACTCACTGAGTGCACCGAAGTCACCGATATGCCAGGTAAGACCATCTTTGGCCACCATAGTTACCATAACGCAGAACTGCCGAGCGTTGCCGCGACAAAGAATCACCATCGAGGATGACACCACCGAAATTACCGGCGACGCACTCACTAAAGGCACCGAAGTCACCGATATTCCAGGTAAGACAGTCTTTGGTCACCATAGTTATCATACAGCATAATTGACAAGAATCACGATAGAAGATGACACCACGGAAATTACCGGCAGCGCACTGACTGAAGGCACCGAAGTCACCGATATGCCTGGTAAGACTATCTTTGGTCACCATAGTTACCATACACATCTAGAGAAGTACTTGATGGATATGCATATCCAGAGATGCGATTTATTTGAAATACTTCTATTTAAAATGCAAATACAAAATGCAAAATACCTATTTTGTATTTTGCATTTAAATGCCTTTTAGTAAAAAACATTTTGTATTTTATTTGAAATACTTTTCGAGATGTATTTTGCATTTTTAATATTCATTTCAAAATGCAAAATACTTTGTGATTAAGTTTAGCCAACATTACCAGTCAAACAAAATGAAATGAACGAATGACGCTTGTATTGCCGAATTTGACCGATAGCTAGTCTGCTAGCCATGCGCGCCCTTTTTAGGGTTCCGTACCCAAAGGGTAAAAACGGGACCCTATTACTAAGACTCCGCTGTCCGTCCGTCCGTCCGTCTGTCACCGGGTTGTATCTCACGAACCGTGATAGCTAGACAGTTGAAATTTTCACAGATGATGTATTTCTGTTGCCGCTATAACAACAAATACTAAAAACAGAATAAAATAAAGATTTAAGTGGGGCTCCCATACAACAAACGTGATTTTTGACCGAAGTTAAGCAACGTCGGGCGGGGTCAGTACTTGGATGGGTGACCGTTTTTTTGCTTGTTTTGTTCTATTTTTTGTTGATGGTGCGGAACCCTCCGTGCGCGAGTCCGACTCGCACTTGGCCGGTTTTTTTTCTTTGGTCAGAGTGCGCGCCTTATAGCCGTTTAGACTCGCGGCGCGTCTCGTGGCTCGCCGCGACACACTCGCATTCGGCCTGTCATTTGGTTATAAACCTTATGCCGTGCCGTTAGTGTTTAAATTATATTAGCTCGATGAGCTTGCGAGCCACGAGAGTCTAAACCGGCTATTATGTCTGACTAGTGTCAATATCAAACGAAAACGACGAACATTATCTATTCTATGGCTATTCTCATGATAAATACCTAAAATAAATAAAAATATCTGAGATTTGGTCAAAAGGTATTTTATTTTGAAAAAGTATTTTTAAAATACCTATTTTGCATTTAGCATTTGAAATACAAAACGCAAAACTATTTGGTATTTTGCATTTGAAATAGTAAATCTGAAAAGTATTTTGCATTTTGTATTTAAATGCTTTTTTAAAACCATTTTGTACATCTCTGTGCATATCAGAACTTTATAGATATGCATATAAGTGCCACTTGCACCATTCTACTAACCCGGGGTTAACCGGTTAAACCTGGAGTTACCATGGTTACCAGTACAATTTGACATTGGGTTAACGGTTTAACCGGTTAAACTCGGGTTAGTGGAATGGTGCAACTGGTGCAAGTGGCCCTAAGAAGTATATACAGTCAGCAATAAGTGTTACATTTTTTTTTTTCAGTTAATACTTATAAAATTAATATTGACAAGTCGTTTTCCTTGCAGATCTAGAAGAGGAGCCTATAGGCGTGGAGAACACGGACTTCGTGCTGTACGTGAGCGCGGTCGAAACGGAGAGGTGCCGCCGCGGCCTGACCGTGGCGTATGCTTCGCATTGCCAGCAGGAAAGCGCGCTAGACAGGTACAACCATAGACAGAAGATTAAAGGATGACTCACGCTAGAACGGTCCGGGTCCGGGCCGAGGCGTCCACGATTCAGTTTTCTATAAAAAGCATCACAAGCCGCATGTTCCCACTTTTTATAACGCGGGGCAGGTGACATATTACTCATATTAGTTATAGGCTACATTTTTAACCGACTGATGGATGAATATGTTGTTTTTAACCGACTTCCAAATCTCAAAGAAGGAGGTTATCAATTCGGTTGTATGTTTTTTTTTATTTTTTTTATTTTTTTTATGTTTGTTACTCCATATCTCCGTCATTACTGGACCGAATTTGAAAATTCTTTTTTTGATTGTATGTATATGCATACAGATTGGTCCCGTTTTTGTCAAAACCCAGTTCTGATGATGGGATCCATGAGGAATCGAGGGAACTCCTCAAATCTTAAAGGCATACATATAGTGATTTTTGTGTTTTTATCAACAAATCAAGCATATACATTCAAAAACGTGACATTTGATGAAGTGGAACTGCTGATGATGATCAGAATGGAACTCTTCGACGACGCATAGTTCACGTTTGGCGATTTGTCCTCTTCGTTATGTTTGTTAAGCAAGTTAAGTTTTTGAGACACGTTTTTGTCAAGCTCGAGTTCTGATGATGGGATCCATGAGGAATCGAGGGAACTCCTCAAATCTTAAAGGCGTGCGTATAAAGATTTTTGTATTTTCATCAGAAAATCAAGCATTTTTATTAAAAACTGTCGCATTTGATGAAGTGGAACTGCTAATGATGATCAGAACAGAACTCTTCAACGACCCATAGTTCACGTTTGGCGATTTGTCCTCTTCGTTATCTTTGTTAAGCAAGTTTAGATTTTAAGCCACATTTCTGTCAAGCTCGAGTTCTGATGATGGGATCCATAAGGAATCGAGGGAACTCCTCAAATCTTAAAGGCACACGTATAGAATTTTCTGTATTTTCATCATAAAATAAAGCATTAAAAACTGTCGCATTTGATGAACTGGAACTGCTGATGATGATCAGAACAGAACTCTTCAACGACGCATATACCTACACGTTTGGTGATTCCGAATTTCGACTTTGACTTGGACTGGGACCCGGACTCGGATCCAGATCCGGACTCGTATCCGGATCCGGTTCGGACCCGGACCCGGACCTGGACTCGGACTCGGACCTGGACTAGACCCGGACTCGGACACAGACCCGGACCTTGACCCGGAAAACCACTATGATACCTAAACTAAATAAACCACTATGATTACCTACCATAAAATGTAGGTATAAAGTATGATGAGGCCAAACCCCTCCCGCTCAAACCCCCGTACACCGCACCGCATATGCGCTGTTAAGTGGGTTAGGTTAGGTTAGAACTGCTATCCTCACAGAACCGAACAAAAGTGGGTTAGGTTATGTTAGAACTGCGAGCCTTACAGAAACGAAATGCTACTAGAAAAGTGGGTGGTTTTACCTCCTTTTCTACATAGCGCACCATCTACAATAATATTTCACCGTCGTATAGGCGCATTTTCCGGGCGGGGCGTATGCGGGGCGTGAGCGTTTTATATGTAAAAGCGGCGCGCCCCGCTCACGCCCCGCCCGGAAAACGCCTTTAGGCGGGTATGTTTTTCTACCGTCTTATATATGTACTTAATTATTTACAGACCAGTGGCTGGCCACGCCAACTTCTGCCCCGGCGAGCTGTCCACAAAGTATCGAGACCTCCCGAGCCTATTGTCCACTGTACAGCACGAAATGTTACACGCGCTAGGCTTTAGTGTGTCCCTCTTCGCGTTCTACAGGTAACAATACTCAAAGGAAGACTCAACCTCATTCCCCTGGCTATAAACTCATTCTCCTGTTGAACTTGTTCTCCTGGCCCACCAAGTAGGTATCTCCTGCGTACTGCCGAGCCTGCTGTCCACCGTGCAGCACGAAATGTGCGTGTAGCGCTGGGCTTTAGCGTGTCTCTGTTCGCTTTCTACAGGTAAAACATGATTTATTTGGGCAAGAATCTCATTCTCCTGGCAATAATCTCATTTTCCAGGCTATAATATCATTGTCCTGGTGATAATCTTATTCCCCTAGTCCACTGTGCAGCACGAAATGTTACCCCAGAAAGCAAGAATCTCATTCTCCTGGCAATAATCTCATTTTATAGGCAATAATTTCATTATCCTGGTGATAATCTCAGTCTCCTGGCAATAATCTCATTATCCTGGTGATAATCTCAGTCTCCTGGCAATAATCTCATTATCCTGGTGATAACATCATTCTCCTGGTGATAAAATCATTCTCCTGGCGATATTCTTATTCCCCTGGTCCACCAAGTATTGAGATCTCCCGAGATGTTACACGCGCTGTGTTTTAGCGTGTCTCTGTTCGCGACCTACATACCCCTCATTTCTGGACAACTATCTCATTCTCCTGACGATAACGTCATTCTCGTGGCGATAACATCATTCACCTGGTGATAACATCATTCTCCTGAAAAAAATATATAATAAAATTCCAATTGACATAAGAAATTTAGACAGTGACACAATTTTCAAAAATAAATTAAAAGCTAATAATTCGATAATATACCTGTACGGATATGATGGTCGTTCTTGTCTACGTGACAGCGTGATAAAACGGTGTCCGTCACTTTCTTTCCCACGGTGTTAAACAGTGACAGTTATTTTATCACGTGGATAAAGATGGATAAAGCTATCCATAATAGGCTGGCTGGTAAGTGATAATTTGTAGTAGGTAGTGGACATGTAGTCTGCATTCATGGTTTATAATTTTAAAAATGGAATCTACTATATCTTGACATTGTAATTAATTCTAAATCAATTTGAAATATATTTTTTCACCTCAGCAGCTCGAACAAGGGTACTTTGCTACTTAAAAACAGTGAGCAAAATCGCATTTTGCTCACTGAGTGAGACAAAATGAGCAAAATGCGATTTTGCTCACTCAGTGAGCAAAATTCGATTTTGCTCACTGTTTTTAAGTAGCAAAGTACCCTTGTTCGAGATGCTGAGGTGAAAATTTAATTCTGGGTATATCTTAAGAAAACATGAGTGAATAGAGGTAAGTGATGAAGAAGGATTACATTTTTCGGGTTCTCTAATATGTTCTCACTGCTGAGGTGAAAAGTTTTGTGAACTACACGAGATCAAAGTTATTTACATCTCGTGCGCTTTTGAGTCCCTTACTACGCTCAAGATTCTAAATTAGATTCACTCGCTACGCTCGTGAATCTATTATAGAATCTTTCGCTTGCACGGGACTCAAAATAAGCACTCGAAGAAATATCAAACTTTGATCTCTTGTTGTACAAATAACTATTTTGATTATTTATTTGACATGTACCACACATAATCGATATCTTGAAATTGTATTATATCTACCGTAAATTTAAGTTAAATCTTAAATTATGTAAATTATGCTGTATTATGACGTGTCATCATCATCCTCGCGTTGTCCCGGCATTTTGCCGCGGCTCATGGGAGCCTGGGGTCCGCTTGGCAACTAATCCTAGTAATTAACGTGGGCACTAGTTTTTACGAAAGCGACTGCCATCTGACCTTCCAACTCAGAGGGTAAACTAGGCCCGTATTGGGATTAGTCCGGTTTCCTCACGATGTTTTCCTTCACCGAAAAGCGACTGGTAAATATCAAATGATATTTCGTACATAAGTTCCGAAAAACTCATTGGTACGAGCCGGGGTTCGAACCCGCGACCTCCGCTGCTGCTCCGATGCTGTATTATGACGTGTAAAAATCTGTATTTTTTTACCAATAAAAATCTGACATCTGAAATCTGACCACCGAGGGCACTATATTTAACCTACTTTATGGGAAAATTAAGAAAATCGTTATAACATCCGAAAGCGGAGGAATTAATATCGAACGTGAATAAAAAAAAAACAAGATACGTTGCTAGTTTAAAAGACTCCTTCTAATAGGTACTGTGTCTGAACTTACGATTCTCGTGTTCAACCTGCATTTATTGTTTAGCTAGCGACCCGCCCCGGCTTCGCACGGGTAGTTCAACGAATTCACACAAAACTTTTAAAAATTATACACCAAAACCTTCCTCAAGAATCACTCTATTAATAGGTGATAACCGCATGAAAATCCGTCCAGTAGTTTTTGAGTTTATCGCGAACATACAGACAGACAGACGCGGCAGGGGACTTTGTTTTATAATATGTATTGATTTCAGAGACGATAATGGCGAACCGCTCATGGAGAGGCGACCCGACACAGGAAACCCGCCCCTCGATGAAGAGTAAGAAAACTATTTTTTGTACTCCCGTACTTTTATCACAGAATAACTAATAGTACTACCGTACAGAAAATTCACTCCTTCACAAAAGTCAGATTTAGGTATAAAATTACACCTATATCGCCGCCTGCAAGCAAAATTGAAACTTATAACCGCGCACGAACCGTGAATCTCCTTTGCGTGCCGCAGTTTTATGACCAAGCTGTGAGTGTCGGCACGGGGTTATCACTTGACAAGTTTTTATACGTAAAGTCTATTTTTTTATTCGGTAGACTGAAATGACATTTCATAGTATGAACATCATGTGTCATTTCATACTATGAAATGTCATTTTAGTCTACCGAATAAAAAAAATAGACTTTATACCCACTGATTTATTATTTTTAAGATAAATATGTAGGAATTACAAACGTTGATTATGTAAACATACATTTTTTATCCGGAGATAGTATGTCTGATTCTCACGGAAGTAAGTTTCGAAGCCATTGTATATTTTCAATTTTGCGCGAGCGCCATGTGACACGACTATCGTGCACGCCGAGCGGCAGCCCACTGCCATACGCCTGTCCGATGGGCGCGCCGGCCAAATGTACCTAAACTGCGGAGTGACACCCCCCTGCTTTTATATGTCATTTAAAGGCTCGTGCACACACCTTTAAACCCCTATCTTATAGTTGTCAAGACAAGTCTTTAGTCTATTGCCAAAAAAAGTATTTGTGCATACACGCAGTATCTTTTTGGCACTTTTACGATACTTCGTGTAATGAATGACCACTTAAAAAATGTTGTACTTATGAAATACATTGTTGCCAACCTAATTTTAATTGTCATCTCTGACAGATGAGTGAACCATAGACGTGTTTTTTTTTTATTTCATTCATTCTTTTCCCGCCCGTACCCTCCATTCTTTGCTACTTCTTGAATGAAAAATATTTGTTAAATTTACAATTTTATTTCAAAGTAAGTGCTTGGTCGTAGAAAAAGTATTGTATGCAACGTTGTTTAACCGAGTCAAAAAATACTCGTGGCGTCTTTGTTAACAATTTTCGGCTTTGCCTCAAATTGTTACTCACGCCACTCGCCTTTTTTGACCAAACTCAAACTCAAACTCAAAATATATCCCATAAATAAATTCGCCAGTAACTGGCCACCTGTTAGTAACTGGCCGCCCTAAACTAAAAATGAATCCTATTCACCCATAAATATAATTCATTTTAGTATAAGGTGGCTAGTTATTGAAGGCTGGCCAGTTATTGAAACCTTATACTAAAATAATGAATTCTGTTTATAGGTGAATATAATTCATTTTTTGTTTAGGGTGGCCAGTTACTGGCGAATTAGGTAACCTACCTAGCTTGACCTAGCATACATAATTATTATGAAATATATCTTAAAAACTAAAAAACACTCATTATGCCTGGTAAATGCCAAGTTTAAGCTTCCAATATAGCCCACAAGATGGCAGAACCTCCAATGCACAAGAAAAGGTGTTGTTTTGGCGTGAAGTTTCCGCAGCAGTTAATGTTTCCGATTTAGGCCACAAGATGGCAGACCCTCCAACGCGCACGGCTCCTATACACCGTATATTTTGTTTATTTTCTAGACTGCAGATACATAAGTGGTCGGATCGAGTTGTCCGGAACGTCACCAGGAAGAAATGGATGATTCGCGGCGGCTACATCGAGCGGACTTTTCACATGATCGTCACGCCGAGAGTTGTCAAAGAGGTTCGTTTTTATACCGAATTTCAAGTACTTTACCCATTATTACAAGTGGACCGCGTTGTGTGAAACGTCACCAAGAAATGGATGATTCGCGGCGGCTACATAGAACGGACCTTCCATATGATCGTCACGCCGAGAGTTGTCAAAGAGGTTCGTTTTTATACCGAATTTCAAGTACTTTACCCATTATTACAAGTGGACCGCGTTGTGCGAAACGTCACCAAGAAATGAATGATTCGCGGCGTCTACATCGAGCGGACTTTTCACATGATCGTCACGCCGAGAGTTGTCAAAGAGGTTAGTTTTTAAGACCGGTAAGACAGTCGCAATTTAGCTGTCGTAGAAAAATGTGCTCGTCAATTTACGTAAAATGCCGGTTTGTAGCGTTGTTTCGTGTAGAAATAGGAGTGCTAGCAAAAACTATAGGGATCATGGAGTTACATACCACATGTGAGTACATTTTTTTTACGTATTAGTCAATAAAACAACACATTTTAACAAATAAATGCAGTGACATATAATTTTACTGAGTCGGACCATTTTGCCAAACAAACGCGTGGCAATTTGAATATGCATTCTACATTGACGGCTTAGCATCGAAAACTATTTGTAGTGTGCTAGGCAACGGCGCAATGCATTAAGCCGCTAACGATATCCACAACGGCATTATTGTTTCTTGGTACGACCGCTAACCGGTTCCCTTCTTTCCGCAAGGAACTAGAGTGGCGCTCATGCATAATTGAGGTTTAAGCGTTATCGATAAAAATATCTGGATATAGTGTGTATGGAAGTAATTATTTTTCAATTAAAATTTTACTATTATTTTGTAGTAGTATACCTATTAATTTTTAATAAAAATGCAGTAGGTAGGTACGTCAAAGAAAAAACTGTTTTAAATATTATTTATTATATTGTAGTTTATACCTATAAGTAGGGTTTGCAATACGGATCCGAAATGTATAAAATTATCCGGATCTGGATCCGGATCCGCGGATCTTCCCATACATTTCGGATCCGTCGTGAAAATCCTACTCGCATCTAACGACAATCCCAAAGTAAACCATATAAACAAACAGTAAATAAAATCGTTACTAAATTTTATACCAATTATGTTAGGTACGTTTTGATAAACATATAACAAGCTTTCGAATCATTGCTATTTTTTATTAAAAGCTTTGTATTACATTCTATCAGTAGAAACCTTTGTGACAGAACTTTATGGATCGAATGATATAGGTACTTACCTTAATCGTACCTTAAATAAAACATTTAAAATATTTTAATGCCAAAACAATAAAGTCATGTTTAGAACAAAATACAAAATATCGATAGCTGCTGTAAATTTATCGACGTGTCCTACTCTCTAGCGTCGCCGCTCTTGTCCTTTACCCCGCGCGGTTCGGCCAATCACAGCGCGTGAGTTGGTTGTCTGGCCACGCCCTCAATGATGTGGTGGGGCACAGTTGGAGACACCGAGTCCCGTTGAAATTATGCTTCGTTATAAATCTCCTTACTTCTATGATCTGAGCTCGCAACCTTCCATCTAGGCTACTCTGTGGTATCTGACGTAATACGTATAATAATAAACATATTGCATTAGTCTTAACCCTTGAATTAAAATTAAACCCTATAACTTTAAAATAAAGTTCATAATCCTCCAACTATGTACAGGTTCGAGAGCATTTCAACTGCTCAACTCTGGAGGGGGCGGAGCTGGAAGACCAGGGGGGGGACGGGACTGCGCTTACGCACTGGGAGAAACGACTCTTCGAGGTAAGCATCATCATCATATCAGCCCTTTATTGCCCAATGCTGAGCATAGGCGTCTCTTCTAGTACGCCACTTGTCCCGGTCCTGAGCTAATCTCATCCAGAAGAGACCCGCAATCTTCCGTATGTCGTCGACCCAACGAGCCAACGGATGTTAGGCGTTTATCGAGTATAATAGGTACTTTAATATTTAATATCTGGGAGACTGAGCTTTGCGGAGTTAGGCTTAGCACGCACTGCGGTTTTTAAAAAGCGGTTCCGCTACCGCAAAAAATGTAACGTACGGCATTCTTTATAAGCGCACGCACTTGCGATTTAAGAATGCCGTACGTTACATTTTTTGCGGTAGCGGAACCGCTTTTTAAAAACCGCAGTGCGTGCTAAGCCTTACATCCAATATTTTATATTTATGCTATGATTAATCCTTCGACCGCCATATCGCCATAGAGATCGACGACTGACGCGCGCGTCTACAGCCCAATATCAACCTTCGTGCATCCCGACAAGGTTCACGATGACGCGCCGCAGCTTTAGAGCGGTTTCGCACTACGTCCGATCCGAATCCGATCCGAACCCGTGAAAATATGGTCCGAAGTAGCCGTAGAACTATTTCTATGGTAATTTACGCACTAGATCCGTCTGATTTCTTTCCGAAATCGGATGACGGAGATCAAAAGGTTAAATAAATATTTCCTCTTTTTCCAGAACGAAGCCATGACAGGCACCCACACACAGAACTCCGTGTTCAGCCGCATCACCCTCGCCTTAATGGAGGACACGGGCTGGTACCGCGCCGACTACGGTGTGGCAGCGCCTTTAGACTGGGGCCGGGGTCTCGGCTGTCAGTTCGCGACCACGTCGTGCAAGCAGTGGCTCAACACGCAAAGGTTGAGGTACAGCTTGTATTGTAGTGTCTCCTGCCGACTGTGTGGCAGCGCCTTTAGACTGGGGTTGAGTACTCGGCTGCTAGTTCGCGACCACGTCGTGCAAGCAGTGGCTCAACACGCAAAGGTTGAGGTACAGCTTGTATTGTAGTGTCTCCTGCCGACTGTGTGGCAGCGCCTTTAGACTGGGGTTGAGTACTCGGCTGCTAGTTCGCGACCACGTCGTGCAAGCAGTGGCTGAACACGCAAAGGTTGAGGTACAGCTTGTATTGTAGTGTCTCCTGCCGACTAGTGTGGCAGCGCCTTTAGACTGGGGTTGAGTACTTGCCTGCCAGTTCGCTACCACGTCGTGCAAGCAGTGGCTGAACACGCAAAGGTTGAGGTACAGCTTGTATTGTAGTGTCTCCTGCCGACTAGTGTGGCCGCGCCTTTAGACTGGGGTTGAGTACTCGGCTGCTAGTTCGCGACCACGTCGTGCAAGCAGTGGCTGAACACGCAAAGGTTGAGGCACAGCTTGTATTGTAGTGTCTCCTGCCGACTGTGTGGCAGCGCCTTTAGACTGGGGTTGAGTACTGGGCTGCTAGTTCGCGACCACGTCGTGCAAGCAGTGGCTGAACACGCAAAGGTTGAGGTACAGCTTGTATTGTAGTGTCTCCTGCCGACTAGTGTGGCGGCGCCTTTAGACTGGGGTTTAGTGGCTGTCAGTTCGCGACCACGTCGTGCAAGCAGTGGCTGAACACGCAAAGGTTGAGGTACAGCTTGTATTGTAGTGTCTCCTGCCGACTGTGTGGCAGCGCCTTTAGACTGGGGTTGAGTACTCGGCTGCTAGTTCGCGACCACGTCGTGCAAGCAGTGGCTGAACACGCAAAGGTTGAGGCACAGCTTGTATTGTAGTGTCTCCTGCCGACTGTGTGGCAGCGCCTTTAGACTGGGGTTGAGTACTGGGCTGCTAGTTCGCGACCACGTCGTGCAAGCAGTGGCTGAACACGCAAAGGTTGAGGTACAGCTTGTATTGTAGTGTCTCCTGCCGACTAGTGTGGCGGCGCCTTTAGACTGGGGCTGAGGACTCGACTGCGCGTTGACGTATACACCCAGCTGCAAAAGTGCAGACCCACTTTATGAATGTGTTCAATTCATAAAGTGGGTATGCAATTTTACAGCTCGTTGTACACTTTGTACCATATACTTACCACCAGCTACAGGTATTGGACTGAATACTATTTTCTCACTTGATGGTCTCATCGGAAGACCAGCGCTGGAAGCTGCCAGCAACATGCTGAAATGGGGGCATTTCGTGACACTTTATTCTCACTATGTTCTTTTTATGTATGTCTATCGTCTGTGTGTTTACGAATACAAACTATTCTATACTATTTCATATTGGCCAATCTAAATTGTGAGTAAATAGTAAACAGGTAGTAAGTATTATTTACTGAGCAGTCTCATTGTAAATCAAGATAGGTACAAGTCTTTAGTGTGGTTTCCGTTTAGGTATAAAAAAGTCTCAGATCACGACACCCTATTTTATTAATATAATTGGCTCTGTGATTCTATTGTAATTTCTGGATATACGAGGGGTGTTCAAAATATTCTCGGTATGAGAATGAAAACAAACAAGTACGAAAAGTTTGATATTTTTATTTTTCAATATACTCCCCCCCTATGTTCATACACTTAAAAGATCGATCAATTATTTTTTTTAATCCTGCATAAAAATATTTTTTATCTTTGGTGTAAAAATGCTCCTCCACTGCCGCCTTCAATGCTTCATCATCGGAAAATTTATTTCCACGCAGATCCTTTTTAAGATTGGGGAACAAAAAGAAGTCGCTGGGGGCTAAGTCCGGACTATACGGTGGGTGAGTAACAGTTTCAAACCCACATTCAACAATAGCTGCCTTGGCAATATGAGCAGTATGGACGGGGGCGTTGTCATGCAGAAGCAGAATACCTTTGGTTAACTTTCCTCGCCTCTTTTCTTTAATTACATCCTTTAATTGACGTAGAATGTTAGCGTAGTACTGTCCTGTGATATTTACACCTTTTTCTTTATAATCGATCAGTAATACTCCTTCACAATCCCAAAATATCGTGGCCATGACCTTGCCAGCTGAAGGGATGACCTTGAACTTCTTGGGATGAGCTGAACCCTTAATGTGCCACTGCATGGACTCTTGTTTACTCTCTGGGTCATAATGATGAACCCAGGTTTCATCTCCAGTAACTATTCTTTGCAGCACCTCATCAGGATTTTCACCGCACAGGTCAATAAAATCGGAACAACAAGCTACACGCATGTCTTTTTGAAGCCGAGTCAGCATTCGCGGAACCCATCTTGCACTTACTTTTGACATATTAAGATGGTCATGGATAATATCATGTACGGTACCAATAGAGAGATTGGTTACTTGTGCTATAGATTTTACCTTCACTCGACCATCTTCCAATATAAGTTTTTCCACTTTATCAATATTTTCTTGTGAAGTAGCTACTACAGGCCGGCCAGGTCTAGGGTCGTCTTCAACACTCTCCCTTCCACGTTTAAACTCGCTTGACCACTTTTGAATGGTAGATAAAGAAGGAGCAGACTCACGGTAAACACAATCCATTTCCTCTTTTATGGTTTTTTGATTTTTACCCTGTTTTGTCAAGAATTTTATCACGCATCGATGTTCTAATTTAGTTAACATTGTCAATTCCCACATGATGTTCATGTTTGTTCAGCAATTGCAGAAAAACAAAAGAACATCTCGGTTCGAATTATACTTTTTTTTAATGTCAATGAATAAACCTTAGCGGCCAGTAACGAAAGAAATTTTAGAAGAGGTTGTAAGATATCAATACCGAGAATATTTTGAACGCCCCTCGTATGTAGCGCTGTTGGTTTTCCATGTACTAAAATAAAATAAAATAAATATAAATAATTCTAATATTTATCTTTGTACACCTTAAATTGAAAGATTTTTCTCTTTTCCAAGCGATACCACGGATGATAAAACGGAGTAAGTTATTGACTGTAGCCTCGTGCCGCTACCATACAAAAATTATAGCCAAGGAAATTTGAATCTTGGTGTATTTACAATTGGGTTGAATTTCATTTGTTCAAAAAATTTACGAGACAAATGAAATGCTACCTACTTTGTTATTAACCTTTTGGACGCCAATGACCGATATATACGCACCGTAGGTCCAACGCCAAAGACGGATTAATCGGTCATAGACCACAGAGCAACATAGACCTAGGTGCATATGCATAAAGTTCAATTTCAGTTTTGACACTTCGGTGACGTGGCGTCTGAGTGACAGCTTTTGTGTTTGACACGGCGTCGAAAAGGTTAATGAATAATTATGCTCGAATAGATGGCGCCATACCTCTGGCCTATAGTCGTGTAGATGGCGACACCGTTTGATATTTAACAAGTGAAAAAACAAGGATCAAAGTCATATGGCGTTCTAAAAGTTTTAATCCGGTGTCGAAAGATGGCAGTAAATTTACTGTGACTACAAAATTTGCTTTTACATTACGCCTCTATACTAAATTCTCTTTGGTAATATGTATTAAAGTCCATATTTATCTTTACAAGCATCTCTGATAAGGAATATGAAGAGTAAGTTGTTTTTTATAATAAGTAATAAAAAGGCATTTATTTGTATCACCTACAATGAGGATGAACGCGCAAAGCTTAACGCAGATGACGCTGCAATCGTTAAAAAAATACAGTAATGCCCAATCCATAGAAACATGAACCATAGACTAGATACTTTTTTAGTGTCCCTGACAGCTTTTATAATCTGTGGGTTTTTCATCATTAGTAGCAATATTTTGTTGGACGTTCGTGATTGGTGATATACCTAGTCTGGCAAATAAGTTTTGTCAGTAGAGTATGTTCGGAAAGAGAGGACTCATACCTATTCTGCTTTTTAGGGTTCCGTAGCCAAATGGCAAAAAACGTCTGGCTGTCTGTCTGTCCGTCTGTCCGTCCGTATGTCACAGCCACTTTTTTCCGAAACTATAAGAACTATACTTTTGAAACTTGGTAAGTAGTGTATTCTGTGAACCGCATTAAGATTTTCACACAAAAATAGAAAAGAAACAATAAATTTTGGGGGTTCCCCATACTTAGAACAGAACCTCAAATTTTTTTTTTTTCATCATACCCATACGTGTGGGGTATATAGATAGGTCTTCAAAAATGATATTGAGGTTTCTAATATAATTTTTTTCTAAACTGAATAGTTTGCGCGAGAGACACTTCCAAAGTGGTAAAATGTGTGTCCCCCCCCCCCCTGTAACTTCTAAAATAAGAGAATGATAAAACTAAAAAAAATATATCCCATGCAAACTTCCACCGAAAATTGGTTTGAACGAGATCTAGTACGTAGTTTTTTTAATACGTCATAAATCCCCTAAATACGGAACCCTTCATGAGCGAGTCCGACTCGCACATGGCCGCTTTTTATTGTTTATTGCCTGCACCTACTACCGTTTCTGTTTAGCCTGATGGTTGACTGGTAATGATTGCCTTTAGGCATTAAGTCCGCCATTTGTACTTTATTTGTGCAATAAAGTTTACAAAAAAAAGAATGTATGATTCTCTCACTCGACTGATAAACTATACTTGCCAAACAAATATTTTATAAACTTTTCTTTTCAGGCGTAAGAACCCGGCGCCATTTTGTGAACGCGTCAAAGGAGACCCGTTGCGTACAGAATGCTCGCCGCGGCGTTCGGCCGTCGTTCTCTGTAACCTGGTTCGACATGAGAACATATTACCAAGGGCTTATCAGGTATTTTATTACTAAATATCTATTCAAATTTGGGTTAGGACCCTTAAAAAGTTACGAATCTGAATACGCATGGGCTTCAAAATCTGCAACCCTGAGAACCTAGAAAACGATGTCCATGTTGACTTTTGCGAAAAAGTACAGTTAAGGACAGAATGCTCGCCGCGGCGCTCGGCCGTCGTTCTCTGTAACCTGGTTCGACATGAGAACATATTACCAAGAGCGTATCAGGTATTTTATTACTAAATATCTATTCAAACTTGGATTAAAAGTCCGCACTAATCGGAATATCTCAGACTTTTTCGAAATCTGCACCCCCGAGAACCTAGAAAACGATGTCAATGGCAACATATTTCCGAGAGCTCATGACGAAATTTTTGTGGCCTGGCGCGGATGTCTCGTTTGGCTGGGTGGCAATGTGTTAAATTAAAGTATTATCATATTATATGTACTTATTTATACCATTTATTACTCGTCTCAGCACTTCGACACGCTCCCCAATGTGGCCCCAGGCGAAGAGGCGCACTACGGAGGCTCCGTGTCCCTGGCTGACTACTGCCCCTATCTGCAGGAGTTTACGTGGAGACACAAAAGCGTGCTCATACGAGGCAGTCGCTGCGAGTATGAAGAAAATACACCCAGTAAGTCTGTGGCGTCTCAACGTCGTACCACAATATTCTAACAGATGGCGTTAGCGTTTCCTACATCGCGCTTAAGCACAGTAAGTTAATACCTTATTCTAAATAACCGCGGCTCCACAGAGACCGCCTGCAACGCGCGCGCACTTCTAATGTAAATTAAAATACATCTAAATATGGCCCCCGCGGCATTGCGCCAAAGATGCTGGCAGCATTCCCTCGCTGAATGGCAATACTTTTGATTATGCCATAGAGAAAGAAATACATAGATTGCTCACTCCATGCATCAGTTTTGGTACCAAAAAGACTATTATTATTACAACAACAACATAACAACATAAGACTTTCCGGTCGGTGCTATATCTATTGTCAAGTAGCAGTACTGTTAGTTCCGCTACTCGATGCTAGATGTAGACTATGAAAATAATAGTCTTTTTGGTACGAAAACTGATGTATGGAGTGAGCTCTCTTGTCTTACTATATTTCTCTATGCTTATGCTCTCCAGAGAGCTGGCAGCTTTCTCTCGCAGCGCATTAGTATTGCCGACCGGTCAGTGACCAGTGACCGGTAGATAGTATCGATGAGGTTAGCTTCTCTCTTCTTAATACTGTTGCAAACGCAACCTTTTATTTGTATAAACTCTTAATACATTCCTAATGCAGTAGCTAAACGCGGCCGTCGGGCTCGGCTAGTATTCGGAAGCTTTTTCTTAAGCACCAATAGGAGCGCTCCACATACTTTGTATCGCGGCCAATTAGAGGCACCTAAATTTAAACCACCTTTTGTACTATTGAAATTATGCAAATCACTCTCTCATCAGCCTTCATACAACAACCACACCACTTCTACATTTAACCGTTTTGGCAAGAATCCTTTGTAACTAGTATCTTTGGAAGATTATATAAGTTCACTAAGTATTGAAGCTTTTTATTTGAGTCGTCGAGCTCCTGACCAGGGATGTTGCGGATGCCGATTTTTTGACATCCGCGGATGCGGATGCGGATGCGGATTTTTAAAGGCTCACATCCGCGGATGCGGATGCGGATGTCAAGATAGGTACATAAAAAACGTCAAATATTACATTTTAGTCATTTTTATTTCAAAAAACCGGCCAAGTGCGAGTCGGACTCGCGTTCAAAGGGTTCCGTACATTAAGTCCCACTCTCGCTTGACTGCTAATTTCTAATAGGTTTTTTTGGCTAATTACTAAATTACCTAGCAGTCTAGCACTTACGCCGATGCTAAGACGTTCCTGTGCCGAACTGTTCCATATCCGCATCCGCATTAAATCCGCATCGATTTTATGCGGATGCGGATGATGAAAATAATGCGGAAGTTCCGCGGTTGC
This sequence comes from Cydia amplana, assembly GCF_948474715.1. Taxonomy (NCBI): domain Eukaryota; kingdom Metazoa; phylum Arthropoda; class Insecta; order Lepidoptera; family Tortricidae; genus Cydia; species Cydia amplana. The sequence goes on along the minus strand of NC_086094.1, from coordinate 7,134,197 downwards.
GGATGCGGATGCGGATATTCGCAACATCCCTGCTCCTGACCTGCACGGCGGCTACAAATACATAATATTGTTACAGAGACTGACGTGAACTTCGCGCTTGAGAACTACGGCGCGCACTCCAAGTGTTTCGACCACAGCGACCGCGTGTGGGAGCAGAAGTCTTGTCGGCAGGTCAGTTCATAAATAAGATCATAATCAGAGTTCAAGAAATCGCGAAGCGTCGATAGGGACTACCGCGAAAACCGTTTTTCGCAAATTGCGGGGATCTTTCTCTTTTACTCCAATGAAGGCGTGATTAGAGTGACAGAGAAAAATGCCCGCAATTTGCGAACTTCGATTTTCGCGGTTATAGCCCTGGTTGACGTAACTGGTGACCGAAGAGCTAGCGGCTGCCTCGCACAACGTATCAGCATTGCGATACAGCGAGGAAATGTCGCCAGCATCCTTGGTACAATGCCTCAATTAAAATTTAGATTTAAGCTAGTTTTCTCTAAGTAATGACTTCTGACACACAGGGCTTTTGGGATTGGATCACGGGTGATATATACGAGGTACGCAACTGACGCAGAAACAGCTGTACGCTAAATCTTTTTGTATTTTGCCATAAGGGGTTATCCATTAATTACATCACACGTTTAGGGGGAGGGAGGGGGTCAAGAAAATGTGACATATTGTGACATGGGGGAGGGGGGAGACACAAACTTTGTGACGTCACTTTAACTTGATCAGTAACCGAAAATTTATTTAAATTATTTTATTCGCTGTACATTTAAATAACAAGTTTTTAAAACGATAATCGTTTTATATCTTTAAACATTATATTAAGTATATGGCCTATTTTATCTGACATTTTAGAAGTTTTATTAAATGACATGTTTCTAGTTGGTACATACCCAAGTGTTCTTAAAAGTACGAGAGTATGCCCTGTATATAAAGGGAAAGGAGACAAGAGTGATGTCAACAACTATAGGCCCATAACCATCGTGCCTACCATCTCAAAGCTAGTGGAGTCCATTCTATCATCTTCCCTAATGGCCCACTTGGAATCTAATAAGCTACTTACTGACCATCAGTACGCATACAGACAAAAAAGATCCACTACCATGGCGGCACATAAGATGGTAGACTGCATTATGACTGGTCTAGATGATAGGTACAAAATGGCGGGCATACTGTGCGATCTTTCAAAAGCATTTGATGTAATAAATCATAAATTGCTTCTAAATAAGTTAAGTATGTACGGCATTACTGATTCCGCTCTAAGTTTGTTTGCATCATTCTTGTCTGGCCGCAAGCAGGTGGTCAAAATGTCCATAAGTGGCAAAACAGTGTCTTCAGATACTGGTTATGTCAATTTGGGCATCCCTCAAGGATCGGCAACTGGCAACACGTTATTCTTATTATTTATAAATGACCTCCCGTCGGCAATTACGAGTGGCATTTCTATTCTATTTGCGGATGACACAACAGTCGTCGTCAACGCAAAATCGCACACGCAACTTGCTGAAAAAATTCACGAAGGAAGTGACCAGTTGAAAACGTGGTTTTCCTCTAATGGCCTGCTCTTAAATGTGGCCAAATCAAATGTTATGATTTTTTCAGGACGTAACGCTGAAGTGCCACCGTGTATCGCTGACGGGCCTATGCCTATATGTAATGAGACCAAATTTCTGGGTTTTACACTTGACTCAAATCTGCATTGGAAGTGCCATGTTGACGGGCTATGTAATAGGTTGAGTAGTGCTATTTTTGCCATAAAAAAACTACAACCACTAATATCTAGGAAGTCACTGAAGGCCGTATATTTCTCGCATTTTCACTCGTTGATGTCATATGGTACGGTTATTTGGGGCAATTCCACGGATGCAAATCGCGTATTAATACTCCAGAAACGTGCGATACGGTTACTGGCAGGAGTTAAACCCAGGCACCCTTGTAAGGAAGTATTTAAGAAAAATCGAATAATGACGCACTACTCACTATACATATTCGAAGTATTGATGTTCGTAAGAAAAAACCTGCCACAGTTTAAACGTGTTGAGGTCACGGGCAAATTAATCAGATCCACGGGGAGACTCAGAACAGTGCCGCGACGCATGGCACTTTCATGCAAAAACCCGCGAGTAATCGGCCCGACATACTACGAGCGTCTACCCGCTGAATTACGAATGGAAACATCTGACGAAATATTTGAACGTCAACTGAGGGTCCTTTTATTGAATAATCCACTTTATTCAGTAAATGAGTATATGACTTTGACATTTGAAATTGTAAATTGAATCGTGTAAATTTGACATGTTCTCATTTATTGATATTCAACGTAATGTATACCATATTTATTGTATTTAGAACATGACGATCATTAAGAGATACTCGTACTTAGTTATTCCCGTATTTTGTTTTGACATGAATTGATAAAATTGTTGACAGAAGATTGATTATTTTTAAGACATTTTTAATTTGTATCTAATAAATAATATCATGTTAATGTTAATGACGATCATAATATAAATTCATGTAGATTAGTTTAGCATAATTTATAATGTAATTTCATATTATGAGAATAAATATCTAAATCTAAATCTATTCGTTTAATTTTCTTTCCTAAGCAGTTTTGGGTTATAAAATTACTAATATTTATATCGTCAAAAATATTTTGATAAAATCTTGAGCCGACTGGCATTTTCAGAGACGATGGCAAGAGGCCCGATGGGGTGTCCTTAGTTCCTTGGAGCTTGGGACGGATGTTAGTGTGGGATGCTACCTGCGTAGACACACTGGCATCGTCCCACCTCCAACGGACTAATGTAAAAGCGGTCGGGGCGGCGGAAAGCGCCGAAATTTTAAAACGTAACAAATACAAGAGCCTCGGTAGAGAGTACCATTTTGTACCATTTGGAGTTGAAACTCTAGGTCCATGGGGTCCCAGCGCGCATAAGTTGTTCGCAGAAATCGCGAAGCGTCTGGTTGACATAACTGGTGACCAAAAGAAAAAATGTGACGTCACACTAGGGGGGGAGGGGGGACAAGGAGGGGAGGAGCGGTCAAAAAACCTAAAAATTCGTGTGACGTAATTAATGAATGACCCCTAAACGCAAAATACATTCTGTTTTTTTAATGCTAAAGGGGCCCACTGATTAACAGTCCGCCGGACGATATCGGCCTGTCAGTTAGAACAAAACGTTGACAGCTCCGAACAACTGACAGGCCGATATCGTCCGGCGGACTGGTAATCAGTGGGCCCCTTAAAAGTGTGAACTACTTCTAGAGAGAGGAACCATTTTAAAAATGCGTACGCATCCTAAGAATACCTAAGCCTCTGAAGTAATCACACATATCGGGGCGGGACAAATATCAGAACACGCCTCTATTGTCAGGGTATTAGAGTGCGTGTTCAGATATTGTGAACGGCTTCCCTTTATCTTGCATAATATCGATTGTCCGAAATACACTTCGCATAGCAGGTTTCGCAGAAACATTTTTAACCGAATGATACTTTTGCATAATTGTATAATTAGCATAACTGTCATGTCGCATAACATTCATTTGGCAGAATTTTGAATAGCAGAATACTAATATCGTCGATTTTACATACGCAGAATTGTATGTAGCAAAAATTACATTCCACCGAATTTCTTATGGCATATTGCTCATATTGCAGACTTTAATTTCGCAGAATTATGCAGCTGAATTAAAGTTCTGCCGAAATTGTTACCGCATAATACTCATGTCGCTGACTGAACCTACACAATAGGAATTGCTGCCAGAACTACAGGTTAGGTTAGGTTAGAACTGCGACCCCTACACAAAAACAAACTGCTTCCAGAATTGTAGGTTAGGTTAGGTTAGAACTGCGACCCCTACATAAAAGGAATTTCTGTCAGAAGTGTAGGTTAGGTTAGGTTAGAATTGCGACCCCTGCTCAATAGGAACTGTTGGAGTAGGTGTTCATTGGTGGAGTAGGGTACGGAAAATATTATTCTCGTCAACACTATGCCAATGAATTATTCTGCCTAAGGAAATTGTGCGAAAATACAGTATGCACAAGTAAATATTATGCGACGCAATTTTCGGCAAAACAATTATTCGATTATAGGTATATTCTTCAAATTGACATTATGCCATTGCATTATTCAGCTTTACAAAATTGTGCGAAACAACAGTATGCATTGAAACTTATGCAAAAAGTAATTCTGCGAAATGATGATTCTGCCAAGGGTTGCTATGCGAAAGTAAAATATGACAATAAATTTTATGCAACATATTAGTAATCCATTGTGAACACCTTGGCCGCTCCGATATATTGATGGCGACTGTACATGCAACACACAGAACAACAAAAGCACACTTTTGTTTTGTGTGTTTGCATAGCGTAATAATATTACACGATGGAAGTGTGGATGGGCCATTGTATTTAAAGTTGTACACTTTTAATTTCCATTCTGTTACCATTTTCCATACACTTTATATGGCGGTAACGGAATGGAAGAATTATATTACTTTTTTCGTTTCTTCCATTCCGTTACCGCCATATAAAGTGTACAACTTAAAATAAAATGACCCAGATGCTTTGGAGGGGCGAGTAGTTAAAAATGGGTTTTCTACTAAATATAACAATTCTTGCTTACGCTTGACAAAGCATTTTTAATGTAGGTATAGATGGTCAAGCAGATCTTGTCAGTAGGAAAAGGCGGCAAATTTGAAAAATATAGGCGCGAAGGGATATCGTCCCATAGAAAATTTGAATTTGGCGCCTTTTTCTACTGACAAGATTTGCTTGACCGTCTATAGGTATGCTTAATTATATTAACCGTGTGAAGTGAAAGCTATCGTTATGACTGTAAGTTGTTATTACTATTACACATATATTATGTAGTTATACATAATAGTTATACATACTATAGCCCTGTATTCTGTATTAGCATTGGCTTATAAGACTGTTAGCTTAACAGTCTTCTGACGAGAATTCATAAAAGTACAGTTGCCATCAGATATATCGGAGCGGCCGAGGTGCTAAAAAAATCTGAACATTCTGATCACGCACTCTTAACACCTTGACAATAGAGGCGTGTTCAGATATTTTTGAGCACCTCGGCCACTCCGATATATCTGATGGCGACGTACCTAAAGCAGAGACGCTTCTAGACGTTTCGATCTATCTTTGCCACCTGAAAGGAATCAATAAGTAGGCACGCTTTTTTTCTTGCTTGCATATCTTTTGATTATTTCATTTACGAAACTGCAGAATATAATGTTTATTTAGATATAACTACGCAACTGTTTACTCCAAGTGGCATAACCATTATTCAGGTACCCGTCCTGTATAAATCTAGAAGTATGTATACTTAATAAAACCGTAAATCGTGTAAATAAATAAATTATGTTGTTTCTTCCAGATACGGGAATGGCAACATTGGGGCTCGGGATGCTACAAATATAAGTGCGAAAGCGGCCGCCTGCATATTGTGGTAATTATCTTATACTGGATACGATATTTTTACGATCGAGTACCTACAAGACTTTCCCCTCTTTGGTTGTCTTCTTCTTCTTCCTTCCCTTATCCCACCTATGTGGGGTCGGGTCTCCTTGTCAATTTGCGCCAGAGTGGTCGGTTCTGGGTTGTCTGTTCTTCGATGTTCAGGTTCTCCAGGTCGTTTCTAATATTGGACCACCACGTGGATTTTGGCCTGCCTCTTCCTCTAGGGCGTTCAGGAAGGTTTAGCGCAATGTTTACAATATGGTCATTTCCTCTTCTTCGAGTGTGGCCGTACCATCGTAGACGAGATTCAAGATTCGAGATTTCCCCTCTTTGGTTGTCTTTGGTTATATTTCTATGGTATACGCTTTTGTCATACATTGTAGACCGTTATACAAGTATATTTTATATAAAAAGTACTGTACTACAAGTACCATGTGCTCGTGAATAAATAAATTATTTGCGGCACCCAAATATGCTTCTCCCTGTGAAGCGACGACTGGCGAAGTCCGAAAAGTCACTCACGTGATGGGTCCAACCGTACACAATAAATTACCTGCAGAGGTCACATCCGCCCCATCCTTGCAATGTTTTAAAACTAAACATTGGTTATGGTCCTTGACTAAACTAAAAGCATGGCTTCTCGAGCACACATTTTATAGTTTTAACCTGTCGAATCCCACGATATGACGTCACCCATAAGCGTTCTGGCTCATATATGAGCCACTGGGAGCTGACAGATTGAATTTTTAATGTAAAAATATAATATACTACATATACATAGTACACATTATATCGTATGTTGAATAAATCACATTGGATACATAATTATAATACTGTACCTGTTAACGTACTTGGGAAGCAACAATCAAACACAAGTTTCAGATCAAGACTGAGTCTCATTTATTCTATGCTTACCCACACATGCATGAATGTACATTAAGCAAAGTACCGACAATCTCCTCTTTAAAAAAAAATACACAAAAAAAAAATTCTCTCTCAAATTACATATAATATAATGCATACGTTAACTTATGACTTATGACTAAGTATGACGTTCTATGTGTAGTAAACAGCCGTTGTTTTGTTTTTATTTATGAAAGAACAAATAATCTCTCATGTAATTTTAGAAATAAATGCTAATGCTGACTGTTAGGTTAGGTAAATTTTGAAAAGACTAAAACTAAACTTTATGCTTGTGTACAATTTTAAAACATCAAAATGCATGCTAAACGATTTTCTTATCTAAGATACATATTTATGCAACAGTGTTAAAATTTCAAACCACATTTTATTTCAGATAAAATGATGATTATTGAGAAAATGTACTTAATTCAGACACTGAACATTATTATTAGGTACCTGTGTAACATTTATAAAAATAATAATTTCTTTATGTTATCATGACATAATCATTAAAATTATTCAAATAACTTAGGTATAACAAAATACATTTTATTTAGCTACAAAATCAATATAGTGCATACACATGCATTACATTAATATAGATAACAGATAACAGTGATGATTATAGAACTTATTGTTATAGGTATACATCTTAAAATACAATAGATAGGTACATTACCATTCCAAACTGTTTACCAGCCCCAGGAACCCCACCGATCAGGAACGATCACCTCCCTGCCGGAGCGAGTAACATAGTTATTACTATTATTATTGGTGGGAGCAGATAGTAAACTGGATGGACCGGGGTGCGCGAGCATTTCACGTGAGTTAAACCCGGTGTCGATGGCGGTCGGCGCGCCGGCTACGGCGCTCGATGACGTCACCGCGTTATCACTGCGGATACCGATATCATCGTAAGGCAGGGAGCACACTGGAGTGTCTTGCGCTGCCGGGCGCTGATCGGAATCTTTAATAAGATGTCGTCTATTCCTAATCAGAGTGCCACCACCACATATTTTTACAAGATACGAGCGTATACCGCGCAATGATACAATGGTACCACTCACCCAACGTTTGTCTATTCTCACTTTTACACTTTGTCCAGGGTGTAATTCAGACATATCACGAGCATTTCTGTCATATTGATATTTTTGGATTTCTTGGCGTATTTTCAACTCTTTTTTTACATTTTTTTGAATTTTAGGCAAAAGCAGTTTTGGAGGACATGGAACAATACCTCTTAGTTTACGGCTGTTAAGAAGCTCAGAAGGGGAAGCTAGTTTATTACTAATAGGAGTATTCAGGTACTCTATCAAAGCTAATCTAAATTCCGTTTTTTCATAGTGAGTTTTCTTTAGCAAGTTTTTAATCGTTTGAACCGTCCTTTCAACTTGGCCATTAGACTGTGCAAAGTGTGGCGATGACGTTATATGTGTGAAACTCCACTCTGCAGAGAATATTTCAAAACTGTTGGACCTAAATTCAGGCCCGTTGTCAGAGATAACTGTGTTAGGAATACCATGTCGACTGAAAATGATTTTCAATTCCTTGATAACGTGATCAGAGGTTAAAGAATTCAATTTTGCAACTTCAACGTATTTGCTAAAATAATCCACTACTATCAAGTATTGGTTTTGCTGAAAATGGAATATATCAACACCTAGTTTGGACCACGCTCTTTCTGGCACTGGATGTGGGATTAAGGTTTCTTTTCTATTTTGATTTTTAAATGTCAAACATGCCTGACAGTTACTTATGTAGTCCTCTACATGTGCATTTATATTTGGCCAAAACATACTCTCCCTAATACGCAACTTACATTTATCTAAGCCTAAATGGCCTATGTGCACGCGCCTTAACATTTCGTTGCGCATCGCAACTGGAATAACAATTCTATCGCCTCTCCATAACATTCCATATGCTAACGTAAGTTCGTCGCGGTAACCCCAATAAGTCCTAGCTTGAATGTCAACCTCGTGTTTCTGTGTTGGCCACCCATCCTTAACATACCTGAGTACTGTCTGTATTTCCACGTCATTTCGCGATGCAACTTGTATTTTTACAAAATGCGTGTCCAGTAACGGGTTACTTACCGCGATGGCACAAACTTGTGCTTGCAAATCTAGCTGATCTCGCGGCACTTCAGCTGGAGTGGTCGTCGGTTCTACAGCGCGTGACAACGTATCTGCCATATACAAATATTTTCCTGGCTTATAAACTAACTTGAACGTGTACGGCTGTAAACGAAGCAACATTCGCTGTAATCTAGCTGGAGCGGTTGCTATGGGCTTGCAAATTATACTGACCAAAGGCTTATGGTCTGTTTCTATTATTATGTCACCCCTACCATATATATACATATAAAATTTCTCACACGCGTAAACCACAGCTAAAAGTTCCTTCTCAATCTGAGCATAAGCTTGCTCAGCTTTTGTAAGTGATCGCGACGCGTAACAAACCGGTAATTCATTTTGCATAAGACAAACTCCTAATCCATTCTTAGACGAATCTACTGAAATTACCACGGGCTTATTGAGATCATAAAACTGTAAAACGGGAGCTTTCGTCAAGCAATCTTTTAAGTCATCAAACGCTTTTTGGTGGTGTTCTGTCCAATGCCATTCAGTATCCTTACGTAACAGCTCTCTCAATACAAAATTCCTATCCGATAAGTTTGGTATGAAGTTACCTACGTAATTAATCATTCCCAAAAATCTCTCTAAATCTTTTATGTTTTCCGGTCGTGGCATATTTTTTATGGCAGAGGTATGAGAACTATCTGGATATATACCTTTTGCACTAATTCTATGACCTAAATATTTAATTTCTGTTAAACCAAATTTGCATTTATTTTTATTTAACTTTAAATTGATTTCTCTGCACCTGTTCAAAACCCTTTTCAGACGGTCGTCGTGCTCTTCTTTTGTACGGCCGTAGATAAGTAAATCGTCTATAAACAGGCACACTCCGGGAATATCATCAAAATTTTCAAACATTTTCTTATGAAAAACTTCTGAAGCGGACGTAATTCCGAAAGGTAACCTTAAGAACTTATACCTACCGAAACATGTGTTGAATGTGCAAAGATCCGTACTTTCTTTGTGCAAACGCAACTGCCAAAATCCCTGTTTTGCGTCCAACGTACTATAATATTTAGATCCCAATAAATTTACAGTAATTTCATCTAAGGTCGGCAACTTAAAATGTTCCCTTTTAATGGCCTGATTTAAGTCACGTGGGTCTAAACAAAGCCGTAAGTCACCGTTAGATTTTCGCGCTACGGTCATACTGTTAACCCAGTCGGTAGGGCCTTCCACTTTTGCAATTATGCCCTCATCTACCATATTATCTAATTTTTCTTTGATACTATCTTTTAGGGCTACCGGCATCTTTCTCGGAGCATGAACTACGGGTCTAACACTACTATCAATTTCTATCTTGTACTCACCAGGCATACATCCTAACCCCTCAAAAACGTCGTTATACTCACGAAAGATACTGTCATAATCCTGTGTGACGTTAACGTCCTTTATCAACTTAACTAACTTAAGTTCACAACACGAATCGCGGCCTAACACCGGTGCTACATAGGACGGTACATCCGCTATCACGAACTCCAGTATATAAAAGTCATTTTTGCACTGTACTTTTAAATGACACGTGCCTAGTACAATGATGTCGTTATCTGAGTAACTCTTATACTTTATACCCGTCCTAGTTAAATCTTGTTCTACTAAACCAACCTGGCTTAAATATTTTATAGGTAAAATATTCGCATCAGCCCCGGTATCCAGTTTAAATTTAATAGTAACCCCTGCTCCGAAAGCTAAGTCTATAGACCAATCACTACTTGAATTACTAAGACAATAGATACAAAAGGTTCAATTCGGCTGCGCCATGTTAACGTACTTGGGAAGCAACAATCAAACACAAGTTTCAGATCAAGACTGAGTCTCATTTATTCTATGCTTACCCACACATGCATGAATGTACATTAAGCAAAGTACCGACAGTACCTAATGATAAATTGACATGTAATATGAATGATATTATAATTATTATAAATAAATTAATATGAATATGAATATTAATAAAAACTTTAATTTTTTTTTAAATATTATATCTAGGACATGCAAAATTTTGTGCTTGCATCAATAATTGCTAGGGTTGTCATGTCACTAATATGTATGTTCCAGGTGGGCAACTATTCGTACACCTGCTTCCACGCGGGGCAGGTCCTGCAGATCCGCATCATCAAGAGGGGCTGGCTCCACAAAGGTGGCGTGGTGTGCCCGCCCTGTAGGGAGGTGTGCGGCGATGAGTTCAAGGTCAGTATGTGTGTTAGTGTCGTAACTAGAGTCAACACTTGTACACCTGCTGCCACGTGGGGGTGTAGATCCGCATCATCAAGAGGGGCTGGCTCCACAAAGGTGGCGTGGTGTGCCCGCCCTGTAGGGAGGTGTGCGGCGATGAGTTCAAGGTCAGTCTGTGTGTTAGTGTCGTAACTAGAGTCAATACTTGTACACCTGCTGCCACGCAGGGGAGTGTAGATGCGCGTCATAAAGAGGAGCTGGCTCCACAAAGGTGGCGTGGTGTGCCCGCCCTGTAGGGAGGTGTGCGGCGATGAGTTCAAGGTCAGTTTGTATGTTAGTGTCGTAACTAGAGTCAATACTTGTACACCTGCTGCCACGCAGGGGAGTGTAGATGCGCGTCATAAAGAGGAGCTGGCTCCACAAAGGTGGCGTGGTGTGCCCGCCCTGTAGGGAAGTGTGCGGCGATGAGTTCAAGGTCAGTCTGTGTGTTAGTGTCTTAACTAGAGTCAATACTTGTACACCTGCTGCCACGCGGGGCAGTGTAGATGCGCATCATCAAGAGGGGCTGGCTCCACAAAGGTGGCGTGGTGTGCCCACCCTGTAGAGAGGTGTGCGGCGATGAGTTCAAGGTCAGTTTGTATGTTAGTGTCTTAACTAGAGTCAACACTGCTCGCCGCTCTACCTAGATATAACATAATACTGCTTGCACTTGGCGGGCCATAATTCTGTAACTTTAATTAGTATATAAAATAACGTTTTATTCTATTATAGTTTTAACTGACAGCTGACAGTGAAAGGTGCCAGTTTTTTAAGTGTATTCCCATTTGTCCCTGCTGGGAATAGGCGCTGCATTCAAATTATTACCATATTTTCCCGCCTCATGTATGGCGGTGATCACGTGGGGCGGGAACAAATGGGACTAAACCGTTTTTTAAGTTAGTTATTATCCTAATATTCACGTTATAATTATTTATTTGTTATTTCAGAGCCGCGGTGAATACTGCAAAGGCGGCGAAGAGGCGATGCCTCCGAACATGTACCCCAGTGACGTATTACCATGCTCCGCGCCATCTTTGTTACCGGCCGCCATCTTGGTTGCGGCGGCCATCTTGTGCCGCGTATTTTAATCACTTTAATTACCATTTCTGGCCAATGGGGAGAGTTACTGAACTGTAGGGGCAGTACAAGAGCCCCCTGTTTATTAGCGCGCAATTTAAATGTCAAGCTTAAGTTTCTAACTTGCGCCACAAGATGGCAGGACCTGCAGCGTATTAGGTAGCTTGCGTGAACGGTTGGGGGTGGCACAGGAGCCGTCAGATTTTTGGCGCGAGGCGTAAATGTGAAGGTTATGCTTCCGATGTAGCCCACAAGATGGCAGAACTTACTATGCACAAGAAAACGTACGAGAACGGTAGATTAGCACTTGCTTTGGCAATGTACATGTTTATGTTTCCGATTCAGGCCACAAGATGGCAGACCCTCCGCGCACGGTCTCTATACAGCTTCGCATTTGTCGATAATCTGTTTTCACCTTGGCTACGCCATATAAGATGCAAGTATGTAGGTAGTTCCTGGTCGAACAAAAGATACCTTTAAAAAAGAATACAGTAACTTTGTCGCCTAAAAGTACGGGGTTCTTCAGTATCAAATCCGGTAGTTCTGATTTTTTGCAGACTTGTTTATGATGTTGGCCCAATGAATAATCCAAGCTTATGACCTCGAGCGCCGAACGCAACTTTGTAGAAAATAAAAATAAACCGCGAAAATTTCAGTTTTTTTATTAGATTTGGGCGATTATAACCCTAAAGGACTAGCTTTTGATAGCACCTTCTCGCAACGTTTTTAAAGTAGACTAAATTTGCTACAATACGAGACTAGAATTGTCTCTGTAGATCTAATAGTTTCCGAGATAAAGCCTTTCAAAGTCCGCATAAAAATCAGAACTACCGGATATCACGCAAACTCTAACGGCGCCGGCGTTATTCATAAACGTCTGCTAAGTTAATCAGCGGATGATCGTCGTTTGTCCCTCTCTATGGCATAACGACAGATAGGGACAAACAACTATCATCAACTGATTAAGTTAGCAGCCGTTTAAAATGAATAACGCTATATGTATAAAGTTACTGAACTAAACCAGATTCCCGAAAATTTTAACCACTAACTTAACTTTTAAACAAGTTCTTTTAATGGAATTTGTTTTTTTTTTTTTATGGTTGGTGGTATTTCTAGGCTTTTTAAATATAATATAAAAAAGAAAACTTCTTATCGTATGTCGGTTAGACAGGTAATTTTGTCACCTTCATGTGTTAATTAAATCAAAACCAACTGTTTAAAATAAACGAAAATGACGATAGTGTTTAAGTAGGTATGTACAGACCAAATAAATTATTATATAAGTCGCACCACAGACAAGTACACTAATAAGGATTGTGAAGTCGAACAAGAAATCGTAGTAAGTATAAGTATACTACACAAATATTATCTATGGCAGAGATGTGTTAAAGGGCACTGGGGCAAAGTCGTCACTGTTTTTAGGGTTTCGTACCTCACTCGTGCTTTAGGATCACTCGTGCTCTGTCTGTCTGTCCGACCATTTATTAAGGATTATTACCTTGACACTTTTTTCTTAACTCTAATACTTTTCTCAAAAATTAAAAAAAAAAGTCAACCCGGACCTATTTCATACTAAAAGGGGGGGTTGCGGCAGGGAGAGGGGTTGGGACGCTAGTGTGCGTAAAGCACCATACCCAAAGGTATCATACTACATTCATAAAAGGCTGGCTATAATTTGTTTTTCAAAAAACACAATTTAACCGAATCAATTATATTTAGTGGAAAGTCAAAATGTGTTAGCGCCATCTAGCTAGATCCTTGTCAGACTTTACATATTTGTTAGTTTAATTGTCTGTGGTCAAACTAGATAGTTTAGTGTATTACCTTAATTTAAATATCATACTAACATTCTATACATTGCAAAAGTTACCTATTTTATTTTGCAATTATAAGTATTATTTATATCAAAATATACTTTTATTACTTTTACAAATTATACATAATTATGTTTATCTCACATTCGCTCATTCCTAACTAATGACATAGAGAAATATAGTAAGACAAGAGTGCTCACTCCATACATCAGTTCAGACTATTAATTTCAGTGTCTACATCTAGCATCGAGTAGCGGAACTATCAGTACTGCTACTTGACAATAGATGTAGCATCGACCGGAAAGTCTTATCTCAACAGCATAAGACTTTCCGGTCGGTGCTACATCTATTGTCAAGTAGCAGTACTGATAGTTCCGATACTCGATGCTAGATGCTAATAGTCTTTTTGGTACTAAAACTGATGTATGGAGTGAACACTATGTATTTCTTTCTCTATGCTAATGATGAGGTAATAAATGTCTTTAGTTAGTTATAGATTAAGTGTAATTAAGTATAAGGCCTGAGTGGACGCTCGGAGCGGAGCGTTCGGCGGGGCGTGCAGCGTGGCGTCGGGCTCACAAGTGATCATATATATTAACTCACATTTATAGACGGGTCTAACGCGAAATTTATTAAATTACCTTTATATACCGACGTTTCGACACAGGTTTCACTGGTCGTGGTCGCGGCTAACTGATGCCCCAGCAAAATGTCAAAACAGAGATTTGTGCAGCTACCCGACGAAAAGTATATGAAACAAACTTTTTAGACATCACATTTTCAAACCACCCATTACAGATAATGACCTGTGTCGAAACGTCGGTATATAAAGGTAATTGAATAAATTTCGCGTTAGACCCGTCTATAAATTTGAGTTAATATGTGTTCAAAACGCGAAGGTTTTAAATATTATATCATATATATTATTATACTCTTTGCAAGTGATGTGAGCAGCGTGCACTAAGGCCGCTCCTATACGTGCGCATTTGTTTAACATGCACGCCGCGCGCCCCGCCCCGCAGCACGCACAACAAGAGCGCCCACTCAGGCCTTACACTAAGAGTTCTTAAGAGAAATGACAGTCTTCTTGTTTTATTCGTCCATGATTTGAATCATTGTTTATTACTACTTTATATGTGACGTTATCTATGAAAAGGGACCTTATTGTCGATGGCGCTTACGCCATTATTAACGACGCGCCGATATAAATACATTGCCGACGCTGTGCGGCGTAAGCGCCATCGACAATAAGGTCCCTTTTTATAGATAATGCCCCATATTGTTTATAATGCAACTATAATTGGGTAGCTTTCATAATCAATTTGCTCAAGAATTTTGTTTTTCTTAAAATAAGACTAAGTTTTTACTTTTTTAATTTTTTGTATTGTGATCTAAATGTTTTTTTTAATTGCGTCAAGTCACTTTTGTGTTAATTGTACGTTGTATTTTAGTTTTAACACACTTTAGCGTTAGAAAGTTCTTAAAATAACGGTTTATTGTGACATTCCCTCTAAAAAGAGCCTCAGTTCACTATGATATAGTGCACCGAGGGCCCTTTTCCGAGAACTGGTACATTTAAGCCGACATTTCAACTGTCAGATCCCAGTGGCTCGTATTTGAGCCAGGACGCTTATGGGTGACGTCACACGTGGGAGTTGACGGGTTAATCAAAACTTGGCATTTTCGGATGAAATTTTAGCAAAATATTTGTCCACTTTGGCCTTGACCAAGTCGGTAGAAAACGTACGAACCCAAATTAAAAAAATAAATTTCTACCTCCGCTGAACATTGAACAAATGTCTTGGTCAATTTTAGGGTTCTGTACCTAAAGTAAAAAGGGACCCTATCACTAAGACTCCACTGTTCGTCTGTCTGTCACCAGGCTGTATCTCATGAACCGTGATTGCTAGACAGTTGAAATTTTCACAGATTATGTATTTCTGTTGCTGCTATAACAACAAATACTAAACCCTTCGTGCGCGAGTCCGACTCGCACTTGGCCGGTTTTTTTTTTACTGACAATGCTTAAGATTTATCTTGAATGCCATACTTTAATTTATTTTTAATTAGTGCAATCACTATAACTATATGTTTGTAAATAAAATACTTCTATTTTTTAATGGTGCTTCATTTGCTTTAATCGTGTATATGTTATTTCTATTATAAGTTATTTTATACGCAAGTATATAGCTGGTCAACCAAATCTTGTCAGTAAAAAAAGGCGCGAAATTCAAATTTTCTATGGGACGATATCCCTTCGCGCCTACATTTTTCAAATTTGCCGCTTTTTTCTACTGTCAAGATCTGGTTGACCAAGTATAGTCGAAGTTTTTTCAATGTGTTTTTGTAAAAATGTACAAAAAAAATTACGATTTTTTTGTCAATACGGGTAAGTAGGGCTGGGAACCCTGGCGTTCATGTTGGGGCCTGTTTAAACATTAATTGTGACGTTTTCAACCCAAAAGGTACCACATTGTCGGTTGTCGATAAAGTTGATTTCAAATTGAAGCTATATGGAAATAGCGCCTTATTGACAACCGACAATAAGTACCCTTTTGATTGAGAATGACACAATTAGTGTTTATTGGGATAAACTCCCAATGAGGGGAGGCTGAAATATTCGCGGCCTAAGCTAGAAGAATAAGAAAAAAAAAAACTATGCTTCTTTCTTCCCCGCCCCTTTGGCAGTTTAAATATTGCCGCCATTACTAACGATTATTACCGATTGATAATTAACATTTACTATACTCCTTTTATTTTATTTTCTAAGCCGCGAATTTTTCAGTCGCCCTCGTACGTTTGCCACTAAATTAAGAAGAAAGGAAAAAGCTAATGTAGCACTAATCAATGTGTAAACAGGCCCCAATGTGAAGTCCAGCTGACTAGTCCAGCCACACTTAACCTTTTGGACGCCAATGACCGATATATCCGCACCGTAGGTTCAACGCCAAAGACCGATTAATCGGTCACATATCACAGAGCAACATAGACCTACGTGCATATACATAAAGTTCAATTTCAGTTCTGATACTTCAGTGACGTGGCGTCAGCGTGACAGCATTTGTGTTTGACACGGCGTCGAAAAGGTTAACCATATGACTTTACGAAAAAAAAATTGTATCACATTTTTTAGGGAACGCTTACTTTTTTCATATTAGTCAAAGAAAAATTAGAATTTATTGAGATTAACTAACGTTAATTCCATATTCAATTTTGTTTCGTGTTTGGATTTAGTAAATTAATTAATATTTAACGTATTATCGTTATTATATAAGAAATCGTGAAAATTTGTATTTGTGTAAAGAAATGTAAAACAGATGAAACTGTACTGATATTTAATAAAAAATATTTTGTATAAAACCATTTGGTGATTTTATTTTAACTAATTATTTATTTAATTCAATAAAAGATACATGATAATCTTAAATATCTAACTACTAATCATCGGTCTAGTTACCTATGTGACTAAAATTTTACATTTTCGCTAAGTACCTAGCTTTAGCGATTGACAAGTTGGCTAGGGTAACAAAAAATCGCAAGTTCGACGTAAAACCTTTATTTAAAACCCTAGTTGAGAAACAAATCGCATAACTCAAGCTGTCTTTTCTAATAACAGTGGCGTAGCTAGGCGTGAGCAAAGTGGGCCGTCGCCCACGGCCTCGCGCGCCATGAGAGGCCTCGCGCGAGGCCCCTTCGGGCACAGTGAAAGAAAAGGGCCTCGCAGATGCGATTTCGCCTACGGCTATAGTTCGTTTTTTTAGCATTAGAAAGAACTTGAAAGAAGGTAAGCGATTTTGACATGTCTTTTAACACATTAACTGCCAGCGACTCGCTAGGGGAGTTCACTGTTCGTAGGCGCTTTTCGCTACATACGGTTTTTCCCGTGTTATCGGCTACGCTCGTAGCGCGTAGCTCGCGCTGGCACTGAATGTGTTAATTGAAAAACACTTTTTAAAAATCAATAACTATTACTTATGAAAGCAGAAGACTATAAAAGATCGTATTAGATTCATAATTGTTACATATTTACTTACTTATTTTTAAAATGTGTTTTTCAATTAAAAGACACATCAAAAATGTTTACCTTATTTCTAATGCTAAAAAAACGAAGTATAGAATAATTCACGCTACGCCACTGTCTAATAATTTAGAGTTCCTTCTCAATGGCCCTGTATATGATGGCGGCCTTTCTGGCCAGGTCGCGGGTGATCTTCTTCAGCTTGGGCGAGGCGAGGAAGTCCTCCAGACCTTGCAGAATCGAGTCGGAACGCAGCTCCAGGGCCAGGGGCGACTTTTTGTCGCCTAGACCTATGATTACAGTGCAATTAACCAAGGGATGAACAAGAACAACTAATTTTATTCTAACATCTACATAACAGTTATTAGACCGGGATCTCTATAGTTAGTTTTTTTAGCATTAGAAAGAACTTGCAAGAAGGTAAGCGATCTTGACATGTCTTTTAATTGAAAAACGCTTTTTAAAAATCAAAAACTATTACTTATGAAAGCAGAAGAATATAAATGATAGTATTAGATTCATAATTGTTACATATTTGCCGTAACTTATTTTTAAAATGTGTTTTTCAATTAAAAGACACGTCAAGATTGTTTACCTTATTTCTAATGATAAAAAAACGAATTATAGAACTGTGTCGTACCTATGCATAGTTGTTAGACCTACAAGTAAAATCAATAAATATTTGGGGACACACATATAGCCCCAAACTTAACTGTCAGATAAACGGAAAAGGTGAGAGTTTCGAACAACTGACAGGCTGATATCGTCCCAATTCCAGCATTGAAATGTAGTAAAAGTCGGTCCGATATTTCCGTATTTCGGGATTCCGTAATTCCAATGTATGAACATGAGCCCTATCAAATATCAAATCATTTATTTGCCAGAATACCAGTCAAGTCACAGAATAAATAATAGGACTAGATACAGAAGGTTCACTCTCTAGCAAACGCGTCTATTACGAAAGATATGACCGCTAGGTGGCGCAAGCGCGAGCAGGCGTCCGTTCCGTAGCGGTGCGCGGCAACTACTATGGCTATAGTTCGTTTTTTTTAGCATTAGAAAGAACTTGAAAGAAGGTAAGCGATCTTGACATGTCTTTTAGTTGAAAAACGCTTTTAAAAATCAGTAACTATTACTTATGAAAGCAGAAGAATATAAATGATCGTATTAGATTCATAATTGTTACATATTTGCCGTAACTTATTTATAAAATGTGTTTTTCAATTAAAAGACACGTCATGATTGTTTACCTTATTTCTAATGCTAAAAAAACGAACTATAGACAGACTAGACACCAAAATTGCTGTGGGACGAAATCGCGGAGTGAGCCACGCCTGGTCAAGTGGAACACGTTGTCCCGCTCACCTGTGTTGGAGCGCGCATGCTGGGACTGCACAAGGCCGCCGAAGGCGTCCGAGATGGCCTCCACAATGCTGTTCTTTGTGTCAGCGGCGCCTGTGTCCAGGCCAAAAGCGAGTACTTTGTTATCGTCCGCACTACAAAATAAAAACTCGGTAATAAATTCAAACTTGTTAGGCCTACCTATTTCGAAAGCATGGAAATTAGTTGGCCAAGCGTCTTATAGACGCAACGGAAGGAAGGCTGGAGTATACCTCGCCCAACGCATTGGCGTTGCCGTTCAGCGCGGCAACGCCGCCAGCGTTCTGGGCACCCTACCGGACGGCACAGACCTGGGGCCAATTTTCTATTTGTAGGCTTTTGCCTTTTAGGTAGGTAGTTTTATTTTAGTTTGTTTAGTTCTTAGTTTAATCATAAAGTTGTAGTCTGTGGTTTAATTTATTTTTGTTAGTTTTAATTTGAATAAATAGTTACGAAAAAGCGCTGGTGGCCTAGCGGTAAGAGCGTGCGACTTGCAATCCGGAGGTCGCGGGTTCGAACCCCGGCTCGTACCAATGAGTTTTTAGGAACTTATGTACGAAATATCATTTGATATTTACCAGTCGCTTTTCGGTGAAGGAAAACATCGTGAGGAAACCGGACTAATCCCAATACGGGCCTAGTTTACCCTCTGGGTTGGAAGGTCAGATGGCAGTCACTTTCGTAAAAACTAGTGCCCACGTCAATTACTGGGATTAGTTGCCAAGCGGACCCCAGGCTCCCATGAGCCGTGGCAAAATGCCGGGACAACGCGAGGAAGATGAAATAGTTACGAAAAAAAAGTCGCAACTGATAGGTGGGTAACTATATATTTTATACGACGTCGGTGGCAAACAAGTTTCGGACCGCCTGATGGTGAGCGGTCATCGTAGGCTAGGACGCCTAGAGGTGTTACTTAGGCGCGTTGCGAACCCTTCTGTTCTGTGGCTAAGGGCCGATACAGACAGACTGCAACCCGGCTGCAACTTGTATGGGAACGGCACGCCGACGTTGCAGTTGGCGTGCAGTCGGCGTGCAGTTCTCATAAAAATTGCAGTCTGTCTGTAGACTGTATCTACCCTAAGCCAGGCCGTCGGCTCGCGGAATTCACGTGCGGACTATAGTATTAGGTACCTGTGTATAATACCTATGGTAAACGTACCCATCGTCGCTACGACGATCATTCTTGGCCGAGTCTCTATCTGAGTCCACTCTGTCACTCTTGCTCTCGACACTCCTATAAATAATAAACATATTTAGGTACATAACATACTCTTTCGTCGCTTCTAACTGTTGGGTTTGTGTAGGTACATAAATAAACAAAAATAATGTATTTCAGTCTAAAAGGTCCATACATGTATGTCAGTAAACATAAGGAGCGAAAGCTCTTAATTTCTGACTGTGTAATCTTTTAATTTCTGAACGACATAGGTACTTAGCAAGTACTTAAATAGGTATACAAATACGACAGTTCTTCCCGTATGACAGTATTTTCAACCAAAATTTGTATATGTTGGTCTTCGTCACGTCGTTGACCTTATTTTATGGGCAAAAATGTACGCCTCTTCCTCTCCCCTTGAACCACATTAACTCCCCTCCCATATGAACTTTTGAGTTTAGGTATATCAACATCACAGAGTTTAATTTTAACTAGCAAATTTTGATACATACAAAATTGTCAGAAGAATATAGGGACATGTGGAAAAGATTATCGTGCGTACACTTACCCCTCTTCTTCAGGGCGGTCCTGCGCACGCCTGGAGACGGGTATGCTATTGGTATCCCCATCTACGGTTTCAGAAGCGTTGGCCGGCTGTATGGCCGACGCGTCCAGTTGGGCTGCTACACCTACAAACATACAATGGACGTCCGCTAGCTGACGCGGGTGCGCGGAGCGGAACATATATCTATATAAAGACTGCCACTAAGAACGGTGCTAGTTCAGCGGTGTCACTCACGAATTCGAGCCAATCGTGCAGCCTAACGCAACTAGTTGCGACCATTCGCGCGCGTGATGCGAACTCATCAACCATCTCGTTTTGGCTTGCATTCGTGTGCGTGACACCGCTATACTGGCAACATTCTGTCAATGCCCGGGCACAGAATAAATAACAGTACTATGTACAGAAGACTCACTCTCTAACAAAACGCGTCTGTTACGATCAGCACAGATATGGCCGCTAGGTGGCGACAGCGCCACGCGCGGCTTATGGCTTTCCCCAAAATTGGGGCGGAACGGGTGATGTACTTTTAGCTACCTGTAGCAAAGCAACGAAATCGCGGAGTGAGCCACGTCTGGCCCGGGTGCAATTGTACCTAGGGAATTCGAACCCAGGACCAGGCTTCGTAGGCAAAAAATAGAAAGTATTCAATCATTCTTACCGAATAAGATTAATATCACGCAGTATTTCATATTTTCAGCAATTTATCGTCTAAAATAATGTATAAACGATAACGAAGTATAATTATAGTTTTCTAATGAAAATTCCTTAAAATGCATATAAAATAGTTCATTAAATAGGCAAATTGCATATCGTAATATTTTAAGTTTTATTGCTGATTAAAATGATAATTGAATAGCAACGAGTATGTGTCGAACATTACTGAACATTAGTCGGTCCCACTTGTCGTTTACCATAAGGACGAGATTGGCTTGTATCTTTATACGAATAACCTGTCAAAGCGTCCTTATGGCAAGCGACAAAGTGGGACTTTTTGCTTAGAAACGACACATAATATGTCGAATGAAGCAGTGGGGAGACACTCCCGACTTCGGGCAAACTCGGCTCAGTTCGGCTAAGCATTGCTCCGACAATTATTAGGGTTGACACAACTAGACGTCCCTTGGCCACAGAATAAATAATAGTACTAGGTACAGAAGACTCACTCTCTAACAAAACGCGTCTGTTACGATCAGCACAGATATGGCCGCTAGGTGGCGACAGCGCCACGCGCGGCTTATGGCTAGCCACCAAAATTGGTGTGGAACGGATGTAGTTTTAGCTACCTGTAGCAAAGCGGCGAAATCGCGGAGAGCCACGCCTGCCTTGGCGCGCACTTGACTTTTGACAACCCTAACTTAACACAATGACTTGAATTTTGACAACCCTAAATATCCGAAAGTGATAAAATAAATAAAAAGCAATGTATTTATGAAATATTTATTTAAAGCTTAAAATCTGAACAATAAAATAACCACTTGCGCAAAAATTATAACTTAATTCTAAATTATAGACAAACGAATACCAAAACGCGTAAATTAGAACATATTGTAGGCGAAGTTTTGAGCCATCTACTTCAGCTACCAAATTTGCGGCTACAAATATTCAAGTCTGTGCGTCTTATTATTCATTGTCTATGTTCTAATTTTAATCATTATAAAACAAAATTGAAAAAAATCTTACATTGATAATGACTTGAACACTCTTGTATTACTCAAAAAACAATAACATTTGAAAAGCCACAGCCTTATTGACATATGTTAACGTACAGTCAGCAGCAACAGTTGCCAAGCGGGCGAGGTGTTCAAAATGATCTTGACGCGACTTTATTGTAAGTGAATAAGAGCGCGTCAAGGTAATTTTGAACACCTCGCCCGCTTAGCAACTTCTGCTGCTGACTGTACAACAGCACAAGTAGGTAAACTGTCTAGATGTCCAAAAAGATCTACACACACTCCCTTAACAACAACGTTTAGATCATTTTAAACACCCCGCTGTACAAAACAGTCCCTCACACGCTAACTCCACTAATGTGAGCAAACAGAATTTCAAATATAGGCGGATTGCCAAAGATGGCAGTAAATGTACTGTGTGCAGCCACAGTACATTTACTGCCATCTTCCGACAGACATTAAAACTGTTAGAACGCCATTTGACTTTGATCCATATGTAACACATATCAGTGAAATAATAAGGATCAAAGTCAAATGGCGTTCTAACAGTTTAATCTTCTGTCGAAAGTAACTGTATATACCTATTCTCTTTGATGTGAGATATAGCTCCAAAGACCTGTTTCAAGTAAAACATTATGCTAATAATATTAGAGATTTTACATAGAAAAGTCCTAATATATAGCTAATATTGTCTGAAATAAGTTATTGGACTGCTATAGTTAGACCAAGTCTGCAACGATTTTGACAGCACGGACTGTGCAAGTGTTATGTATAAGTACGTCATAATTTCATAGAAGTTTGACGTTTAAAATAACACTCGCACAGTATGTGCTATCAAAATCGATGCAGACTTATCTTGGTACACTTGGCACATACTGCAGGTACTTATACTAAACTTATTTCTACATTTAAAGATTTTTAAGTCACTTAACCTAAGAAAATATAAATGCAATACAAAAATACTTGTTCACTTAACTTTAGCAACTTACGTGTTAAGTATTATAATAATCTCTTGTTATAGAAATCAAATCCTTCAAGGAATAAAAATGAATATCCTTTGTTTTAATCAAATTAAACAAACGAAATTCTAGAACCTCTGCAAGATTTAAATTCTAAAAAATAACAATTCAAGAAGTTATTTAAGTCTAAAGAATATAACTTTGTTTGAGAAAAATATTCTTAATATTTAAATAAAAAATAATATCATCATCATCATACAACTAGAATTATTGAAAAAGATAAAACTTAAATTCTACTTATTAGTTTGAAAATATAAAACAAATAATGGAATCAAATTTAGAAAATAGTAAAATAAATTGTTGAAATAGTACAAAATATGTAACTTATGGCAAACATGTACCTAATGAGAGATAATAATAAACATGTTTGGAAGAACCATGTACTTATAGAAATACATATTTAATCTTTTAAATCCCATGGCACATTAAATTCGAATAAATTGAACCAAAAAAATATTGATTAAAATATTTCCAACAAAGAAAATTAAATTGTGTATATTTTTTTTGGTTCAAAATCGATGGCATTTATTCTCATTTAGTCGGATTTCGAAGATTAAATAGCAAAAAAAAAAAACAATTAATAGTCATTTAATGTACCATATTTGGGACACTATACCTTTAGAGAATATATAGACATGGTAGAATGCAGTCGACTTTCACCATAGAGTATTATATGCAATGGAAGTTAAATTGTGGTTAAATACACATACAATACTGACACTTTCCTAGCTAATTGAAACAAAATATATGTAAATATACAAAGTATTTGTATTTTGCATATCTATATATAAAATGAAACTTTCCAATATATCAAATACGGTACATATGAAAAAGTGTTGATCAAAACATTAAATAGTAGTCTTAAAACTTAAAAATATATCTTCATAGCAACTTAATGCAGGTCTGTATGTCACGTCATCTTTGAGCACGAATTTAAACATATTGATGTGTCCCAAATATGGCACAAACAAACAAAGAGATTCACAGTATCACATTTCGATCACAGTCCGAAGACAAGCTATTAAAGATTGAGCTACCTACCCTGAATATGTTGTATGACCATGTGCTCGGTTAAAAATAATGTACCAAACATGGTACATATTATATGTCCCAAATATGGCACATTTAATTTTTTGGGTTTTTTATTTGAATCGGTTGGTTTACAACATAACGACATCTTGGTCGCAATCGGCATAGCTATTGGCCCCGGAGCTGCCTTTAAGCATGTCTTCGTACGTAGAATGACCATGTGCTTGATGTGCCACATATGGTAGATATAATTTGTCCCAAATATGGCACATTTAATTTTTTATTGTCTTTTTTATTAGAACAAGTGTAGATTACAGCATAACGACATCTTGGTCGCAATCGGCATAGCTATTCGCCCCGGAGCTGTCTTTGAGCATGTTTTCGTATTGTTTGACATGTCTCTTGCCCTGGATGTGTTCGGCGACTATGTGCTTCTTGTTGGCCACCTCCGTGTTGCACATCAAGCAGTTTAGGGTTGTGTCGTTTATCTGAAAATAAGTATTTGGAAAAAAATTCATTTTTGGTACACGCTTCTATCGCTGACTGTACTTTTCTTACGACAGACAACTTATTAGTTGTCGAGACAATTCTAAAAACCCCTAACACAATTAGGTTGCGTTGTTTCATCACAGAGTTCCTATGGCCACCTCCTGTCTCCATCATCAGATCAGCTCGATGGTACCATAATATTGCATTGTCACCCGACTTACATGTGTATGCAAAGTTTCAGCTCAATCGGAAACCGGGAAGTGGATCAAATTTAACTTGCAAGATTCCATTACATAGTTACATACAGGTCGACCTAATAAAAGCTTGTTAAAAATAGGGGGTGATTTATTAATGGTCAGTCTAGTCATAGAGAAATATAGTAAGACAAGTGCTCGCTCCATACATCAGTTTTAGTACCAAAAATACAATTAATTTCAGTGTCTACAGCTAGTCTACTCGATAGTAGCGGAACTATCAGTACTGCTACTTGACAATGTATCTTTTTGGTACCAAAACTGATGTATGGAGTGAGCAATCTATGTATTTTTTTCTCTATGGTCTAGTTAACACATTCATTGCCACCCAGGCAAACATGACATCCGCGCCAGGCCACAAAAATGTCGTCATATAAAGCTGTAGTACCACGATCCCGACTATCGGGTCGTCCGGCCTGGGAACGGAATCATAAAATACCTGATAGTCTGGTTTTCGGCACTGAATGCGAATACATATTTTAACCTTTTAACCGCCAGCATAGAGAAAAAAATACATAGAGTGCTCACTCCATACATCAGTTTTAGTACCAAAAACACTATTAGCATCTAGCATCGAGTAGCGGAACTATCAGTACTGCTACTTGACAATAGATGTAGCACCGACCGGAAAGTCTTATGCTGTTGTGATAAGACTTTCCGGTCGGTGCTACATCTATTGTCAAGTAACAGTACTGATAGTTCCGCTACTCGACGCTAGATGTAGACACTGAAATTAATAGTCTAACTGATGTATGGAGTGAGCACTCTTGTCTTACTATATTTCTCTATGCCGCCAGCAATTTTTGATCGAGCGTGCTCGTGTCGCCACCAACAGTAATTGTACCACGCAGAGTAAGGTTGGCATAATAGTTACGGGAGTTATAAATGTGCTGTAAAAACCAAATCATTGTCTTATTTATCAGACTGTGGCGAAATGAGCTGGATATGTAATGTCTTATATATCAGACTCTGGCGGTTAAAGGGTTAAGAGTTAGGAGCTTTTAACATTTTGTATGAAACCTTATTTTCACTCCTAATTCTTTTCAAAAAACGAAAGCTGCAGTTAGCTTGGTCTAACTCTATCCTCCTAAGGCCCAAGGTCCTACCTATAGTACCTATTCAGTTCGATGTAATTTAAACCATGATCAATTGGAACAGAGTCGCTTTTGCTTTGTTTCCTTCAATTTTCAAACGCAAAATCAACTCTATTTCCTACAATTTAGGTTCAAATTTCAGTGGCAAATTTTGGATGTTCGTTTGTAAGGCTGGGCCTTAGGCTGTGTACAATAATAGTAGTTTATGTGACTGCTACATAATGAGAGGCATTAAAATACGAGTGTGGGTTTAAGAAACGAACGTCAGTGAGTTTCTTAAAAGGATCACACGAGTGTTTTAATGCCTAATTATGTACAGTTACATACACTACTTTATCTAAACACATACTTAAAACTAACTTAAAGATAAACTGTACGTCAAATGGCGGTGAATGAAAACTTTTTTCACGCATGTCACACATCCGTAGTTTTTTTTAATTCCTAGACAAAAGAATGAAGTCCCTATTCTCATGTCACTCGAGATCAAGTATCGTGCGGTTTATATTAAAAAAACATACTAAATTGACGTTTCGTATCGATAACTGTTTTAATATCTATGGATACTAGAATAGAGACCCACTTGAGTTTTGACTGCTGTTCCAAATTTAAACTCATAATCTTACAAAAATCTATAACGTTACCTATGTACTCGTACATTAAAGTACAAATTTCCCTACTACCACAGATAAGAAAGTTCTCATAGTAAAATTGGTTTTAATAAAGCTTGTCATTTCCTACGGTTTCTGAACGCATTATAGAGCACTAATGACATGTGTGTAGATAAATTACCTTTCTTATCAGCGCCGGTGAATACTGCTTCTCAATCTTTTCCAAATTCCCCTTATGCCACTCGCTGCCCGCATGCAAACCAAACTCACTACTCTCAAACTCGCTCTGACAAACCTTGCATCTATACCCATCCGCTATCTCACTGAAACCGTGCCAACTATCAAAAGGCACTTTCAGCACGTTATCATTGAATATCACTATCTTATTCATCCTCTGTATCTCTAATTTTTCCTTTTCTATAGTTATATTTTTATATATCTTTATATCAGTCTCTTTTTCGTTTAGATATATGTTTTCTTTCTGGGTAGTGACGGTGATCTGTTTGGTGCCCGTTTTGATTTCGGTTTTGCGTTTTTTTGAGGTTATCTTCGTGTTTTCAGTTTGGAGTGAGTGCGTGGGCCAGGACAGGTGCTGGTGTAAATGCTTTCTGGTGATGACCACATTACAGATGCTGCAGTGGTACATGAGGTAGAACTGTAACGTAGTAAAAAAAAAGCAAAAATAGTTATATGTTTTACAAGGGGGCAAAGTGGTTGTTTAACCGCTCGTGTTTAATACTAATTTTCCAAAAATGGAATCTTGAGCGTTGCGAGGGTTTCAGAACACAAGGGTTAAACAAAATTTGCCCCCGAGTGAAACATTTTTCACCACAACAACCAGATGAAAATATTAACTGTAAGATATCAAACAAAATCAAATCCAAATGAATGTTATTAAATATTTCACATTTAAAATCATCATTTGTGACGTCACATGCTAGTGTTTCAAATAAATTTCATAGTAGCAAAATCGTTTCGACAGTTCGAAAAAAGAAACTGATTTGACTGGTAGTCAAATCACTACATAGTATAAAACAAAGTCGCTTCCCTGTCTGTCTGTATGCTTAGATCTTTAAAACTACGCAACGGATTTAGATGCGGTTTTTTTTAATAGAGTGATTCAAGAGGAAGGTTTATGTATAATTTGTTAACCCGTGCGAAGCCGGGTCGCTAGTACCCTATAAGAGCTTGTAATTTTTTTTTTTTAATACAGTGAAAAATCTAACTGCTTACCTGTCTCATCAAATCCTCATTGTACTTATCAACAAACTTAAATTTCTCCATATTTTCCATATGCCCCCGGCTTTCAACATGCTTACTCAACTCACACACGACGGACGAACACACAAAACAGTATTTACTACCATCGCCCACGTCCACTAAGGAGTTATACGCCGCATTAGTTATCTTAATATAACTATTACCCAGTTTTAAATAAACATATTCTTCAAGATCGAAATCTTCGATGTACGAATCGTCCAATTCATCTGCCATTTCTTCTTTAACACCGTTTTTTACTGTTACGAAGTCTTCAGTTTTTAATTGTGTATCTGCGTCCATACCATCTTTTAGATTGTCTTTATTTGGTCCATTCTTAACATTAACCGGTACATTTTTAGATATATCCACATTTATTTTATTTGTATTTTCTTTAGCTGCAGTATTTGGTACACTTTTAACAGTTACAGTTTTCGATGCATCTATTATTTTATTTGTATTAGTAACATTTTCATTCTTGTTACTATTAACTGTTGTTATAGTTACATTCTTATTGGCGATTGGTACGATTTTCTTATTAACTATATTTGGTATTGGTATATTATTTAAAGGCACATTATTATTCGGAATAGCCGCTTCTTTTTTGACACCATTAACATTAGTCACATTTGTATTAATTACATTTGTAGTAGGTATTTTAGGAATTTCAGCTACTGGCTTAGATTGAGCTATAGTGTTACGAATATTTGTACCATTTTTAGCCTCAGTAAGTGTATTGTCGTTTTTGAAATAGCCCAGAGCTCTGTGCAGGCTCACGATATGTTTTTCGAGGTATTTGTGTTTTATAATAAATTCTGGCATAATTTGTATGAGCTCGTTGCATAAACCACAGTGAAGGGCGTCGCGAATCTGTAAAAAAAGACAAATAAATAAAAACTATCTAGCAAGTTGTGGAAAGTTCACAAAAAGTTCGAAAAATTTTCGGAAATTTCATAGGAATGTTTCATTTTGGAAACGGAAAAATTCGATCCCCATACAAAATGATGAGACGCCGAATTTTTTTTTAAATATTCCAACGGCACATTCGTAGGTACAATTATTAAAAACCGGACAAGTGCGAGTCCAACTCGCCCACCGAGGGTTCCGTACTTTTTAGTATTTGTTGTTATAGCGGCAACAGAAATACATCATCTGTCAGATTCCTATTAATTTGTGTGTGTGTTGGTCTATGAAAATTTCAACTGTCTGCTGTCACGGTTCATGAGATACAGCCTGGTGACAGACAGACAGACGGACAGGTCTTAGTAATAGGGTCCCGTTTTTAGCATTTGGGTACGGAACCCTAAAAAGTGGTTATTCCCACTAGTTACCACCAAGTTGATACCAGTGGTAATTAATGGGATTTTTTTCCCACCTTTTGCCACTGGTACTGGATTTATTTTTCCCACTAATTACCTGTGGTAAAAGGTGGGAAAAAAATTCCTAGTAGTTACCGCTGGCATAGAGAAAAAAATACATAGATTGCTCACTCCATACATCAGTTTTAGTACCAAAAAGACTATTAGCATCTAACATCGAGTAGCGGAACTATCAGTACTGCTACTTGACAATAGATGTAGCACCGACCGGAAAGTCTTATGCTGTTGAGATAAGAATTTCCAGTCGGTGCTACATCTATTGTCAAGTAGCAGTACTGATAGTTCCGCTACTCGATGCTAGATGTAGACACTGAAATTAATAGTCTGAACTGATGTATGGACTCTTGTCTTACTGTATTTCTCTATGCCACTGGTATCAACTTGGTGGTAACTAGTGGGAATAACCTAAAAAGTAGGTTAAAACCTAAGGTAGACGGGTTAAACAAGTAAAAACATATCTCACCTCTCTAAACAGATGCACATTGAACGCCTGTATAAATGGTGTCCGCTGCAACATCGCCAAATGCTTCCCATCGTTCACGTGAAACCTCAATTTCTCCCTATCTATATTAACTTCACAAAGCCCACAATAATAATCATTTTCTCCTTGGCACACTATATTAAACGCCAACTTCGACATACGAAGATTACTCCCAAACGTACATATGACTATATCATCGAAATTGCTATTAGCTTGTCTAAGACCCTCAAACACAGTAGCCGGGTTAATTATTTTAGTATCATTTCCAACTATTTCTTCTGTGTCGTTTGTGCCTCGATTCGCTATATCATCAGTTTTGGTTGTTTTGTGCGGTGTGGAATGTGTTATTTTTTTGGCCGGTGAGTCGAGGAGAGAAGAAACGGTGGTGGGGTGAGTGTGGACGGAGCGGATGTGGTCTTCCATCACATTGATCAGTTGCAGATTGTTGCAGTGGCCGCAGTGGTAGCATTTGTCGTCGACCTGGAAAAGGGATACAGATAAAAAAAAACCGGACTATAGTTCTTTTTTTTAGGGTTCCGTACCCAAAGGGTAAAAACGGGACCCTATTACTCCGCTGTCCGTCCGTCCGTCCGACCGTCTGTCACCAGGCTGTATCTCACGAACCGTGATAGCTAGACAGTTGAAATTTTCACAGATGATGTATTTCTGTTGCCGCTATAACAACAAATACTAAAAACAGAATAAAATAATGATTTAAGTGGGGCTCCCATACAACAAACGTGATTTTTGACCGAAGTTAAGCAACGTCGGGCGGGGTCAGTGGATGGGTGACCGTTTTATTGCTTGTTCTGCTCTATTTTTTGTTGATGGTGCGGAACCCTCCGTGCGCGAGTCCGACTCGCACTTGGCCGGTTTTTTAGCATTAGAAAGAACTTGAAAGAAGGTAAGCGATTTTGACATGTCTTTTAAATGAAAAACACTTTTTAAAAATCAATAACTATTACTTATGAAAGCAGAAGACTGTAAAAGTTCGTATTAGATTCATAATTGTTACATATTTACCGTAACTTATTTTTAAAATGTGTTTTTCAATTAAAAGACACATCAAGATTGTCTACCTTATTTCTAATGCTAAAAAAACGAACTATAGTGCGAGTCGGACTAGCACACCGAGGGTCCCGTACATTTTTTTTTTTAGGTTTTAGGCAAAGTTATTTTAAAGTGTGCATCGGATAGGACCAAATGGCGGGAAAGATGGGAGGCCTTTGCCCAGCAGTGGGACACTCTTATACTTAGGCTAATAAAGAAAAAAAAAGTTTGTACCCAAAGGGTAAAAACGGGATCCTATTACTAAGACTCCACTTTGTCCGTCCGTCTGTCTGTCACCAGGCTGTATCTCATGAACTGTGATAGCTAGACAGTTAAAATTTTCTGTTGCCGCTATAACAACAAATACTAAAAGGTACGGAACCCTCGGTGGGCGAGTCCGACTCTCACTTGTCAGGTTTTTTTAATTTTTTCCTGTCCTTGTAGTGTAAGACAATATTCCTTTGTCAAATTTAATAGTTGTAGATCACTGACAATCCAACCTCTAGACTGAGCTTAGGCCATTCTTTCATGAAACCGATGCTGCCAAAAATACGGGGCTGCGGGGGACGAGGTGAGCGAATCCCGTGCCGTGATTGGTCCGTTCAAAGACACGGACCAATCACGGCACGGGATTGACTCGAAGATGGAGTAACGCTACCGTATGTGTGGCAGAGGGGGTAGCGCGACTATGCTATGTCTAGAGGTTGGATTGTCTGTGTTGTAGATAAACGGGAAGTACCCTATAAATTTTGATTCCCTTGCGAGTGTCGAAATATATGTACATTTTTTGCGGCAAAAACAGCCGTATCTTCTTATTACGTTAACTTAGAAGGTTGATTTTTTCACAGCTTCAAGGGACCGTAGACCTGAGTATATATATTTAATTTCAACTAAACTCACCTGTCTAACAAAGTACTTCTCATACTCGTCGACCACAGTACACTCGTTGAGTCTGGCCGTATGCCCTTCGCTCTTGCAATGTTCCGCTCTGTTCCGGAAGTGACTGAGCTCTTTACTAACTATAACTCACCTGTCTAACAAAGTACTTCTCATACTCGTCGACCACAGTACACTCGTTGAGCCTGGCCGTATGCCCTTCGCTCTTGCAATGTTCCGTAAGTGACTGAGCTCTTTACTAACTATAACTCACCTGTCTAACAAAGTACTTCTCATACTCGTCGACCACAGTACACTCGTTGAGCCTAGCTGTATGCCCTTCGCTCTTGCAATGTTCCGGAAGTGACTGAGCTCTTTACTAACTATAACTCACCTGTCTAACAAAGTACTTCTCATACTCGTCGACCACAGTACACTCGTTGAGTCTGGCTGTATGCCCTTCGCTCTTGCAATGCTCCGCTCTGTTCCGGAAGTGACTGAGCTCTTTACTAACTATAACTCACCTGTCTAACAAAGTACTTCTCATACTCGTCGACCACAGTACACTCGTTGAGTCTGGCCGTATGCCCTTCCCTCTTGCAATGTTCCGTAAGTGACTGAGCTCTTTACTAACTATAACTCACCTGTCTAACAAAGTACTTCTCATACTCGTCGACCACAGTACACTCGTTGAGTCTGGCCGTATGCCCTTCCCTCTTGCAATGTTCCGTAAGTGACTGAGCTCTTTACTAACTATAACTCACCTGTCTAACAAAGTACTTCTCATACTCGTCGACCACAGTACACTCGTTGAGCCTGGCTGTATGCCCTTCCCTCTTGCAATGTTCCGTAAGTGACTGAGCTCTTTACTAACTATAACTCACCTGTCTAACAAAGTACTTCTCATACTCGTCGACCACAGTACACTCGTTGAGCCTGGCTGTATGCCCTTCCCTCTTGCAATGTTCCGTAAGTGACTGAGCTCTTTACTAACTATAACTCACCTTTCTAACAAAATACTTCTCATACTCGTCGACCACAGTACACTCGTTGAGCCTGGCTGTATGCCCTTCGCTTTTGCAATGTTCCGTAAGTGACTGAGCTCTTTACTAACTATAACTCACCTGTCTAACAAAGTACTTCTCATACTCGTCGACCACAGTACACTCGTTGAGCCCGGCTGTATGCCCTTTGCTCTTGCAATGTTCCGTAAGTGACTGAGCTCTTTACTAACTATAACTCACCTGTCTAACAAAGTACTTCTCATACTCGTCGACCACAGTACACTCGTTGAGCCTGGCTGTATGCCCTTCGCTCTTGCAATGTTCCGCTCTGTTCCGGAAGTGGTCGAGCACCTTACAGGCCATACAGTAGAAACGGTTGGCCATCGGACGGATTAGCATGTTCCACGAGTTGAATTTTACTGTCACTTTCTTATTACCTGAAATTTGATGTTTCTTATTAGTTATTGGTCACTACATAGTAATAGGGAGTGTTACTGCAATGTTTTGCCGCCAGAATGCAGCACTAGCGCATTTAGTAAACCTTAGAGTAACTTATACATACTGTACCTTAAACTGTTATTTGACAAGTTTTCACAGACAATCAATATCATGATACATCAAGGCGGTTTGTTTACAAAGGGCCTACCGGGAAACGCGAAATCGATACTCAGCTATCTGCCCCTTTATCGCTCGAATATGCAAGAGTGATAGAGAGGTTAGATAACAAAATGTCGACTCTCCCGTTTGCGGTAGACCCTTAGATTGTGGCTTATTGAGGGAGTGGCGCCCCCTACGCAGAGTTTTACGTAATATTCTCTATTGGCCAATATTAACAATAATTCTTTTGGCTTGTTTCTTTCTGATTTGTTAGGAAAGGCCATTTACTGAGTAGTGACCAATATCAGCAGTCACCCTACTTAATTAGTCTGCCATCTTGTGGCCTGAATCGGAAACAAACATGTAGATTGCCAAAGCAAGTGCTGTCTACTACCGTTTCGTTGTGCATAGTACGTTCTGCCATCTTGTGGGCT
This sequence comes from Cydia amplana, assembly GCF_948474715.1. Classification (NCBI taxonomy): domain Eukaryota; kingdom Metazoa; phylum Arthropoda; class Insecta; order Lepidoptera; family Tortricidae; genus Cydia; species Cydia amplana. The sequence goes on along the minus strand of NC_086094.1, from coordinate 7,100,212 downwards.
ACATCGGAAGCATAAACTTCACATTTACGCCTCGCGCCAAAAATCTGACAGTAGGCCAGACAGTAGGCCAAAGGTATGGCGCCATCGCTCGAAAAGATTGCACCATACCTTTGGCCTAGTCTCGAGTAGATGGCGTTAATTTTTGACATTTATCAAATTGACACATATCAGTGAAAGAATAAGGATCAAAGTCAAATGGCGTTCTAACAGTTTTAATCTTCTGTCGAAAGATGGCAGTAAATTTACTACGCTACTTTGACAATCCGCCTCTATTTCAAATTCTCTTTGACAGTGGCTAGTAGAAAACATTTGAGGTCCTCTTACCTAAATCTACCTCCAAAACGTCAGGCAAATCGTCACTCTTCGGTTTTTTAGCCATAGACGCATAAGAAAACTCCAAATTCTGCATCGGCTCATAATATTCATCATCACTATAATCCTCATTCAACGGATACCAATCATCTTCGTTATAATTATACTTTTTCTTCTCTATAATCTCAATATCTTCATCGCTGTATTCTTCTAGAGTTTCATTCGGTTCGTCTACCATGTAAGCGTTTTGATGGTTATAGTTATGCTTAACGTTGAAATAGTATGAATCTTTCTTGTCGTTATTATTGTTGTGGTGTATGTTGAAATCGTACATGATGTCCGAGACTCTGTTGATCGCGAATAATAGTTTATCCTCGTGTGTTTTGCTGGAGTAATGCTCGGTTTTCAGCGACTGGTCGAATATTGTGTTGCAGACGCCGCAATGGTAGTTGTTGTTGATCTGAAACAGTAAACACTTTATTAACACATAAAATTACAGACTAACAAAAATCCTGACATTTTATACTACATATTATTACAATAAATACACCTAAAAATACACATTACACATACCTAAAACTACCTAACCTAAAACCCGCTCTGTTTAATAAACATGTTATTACAATTTATCTTATTCAAAACTAGCGACCCGCCCCGCCTTCGCACGGGTTAACAAATTATACATAAACCTTCCTCTTGAATCACTCTATCTATTAAAAAAAACCGCATCAAAATCCGTTGCGTAGTTTTAAAGATCTAAGTATACATAGGGACAGACAGCGGGAAGCGACTTTGTTTTATACTATGTAGTGAAGAAAGAGTGGTTACTCCATACATCAGTTTTCTTACCAAAACGCGAGTTATTTCGCAGTCGACATCTACCGTCAAGTAGCGGACATTATCAGCTCTGCTAGTTGACAATAGATGTAGCGGCAAACAAATACTCTAATGCTCGACAATTTTTAGCTAAGTAAAATGTACTCACCTTCCTAGTAATAGTCAAATCATACTTATGAAGCGGCTTATATCTCTGCATGTTAGCTAGATGCAGGCTACAGCCGATATGATCTGTGGCGTCACAGTAGACCTCGCATACGGCGCAGCGGCGGAAGTTCTCGGACACCAGATAGATGGTGTGCCACTGGTGGTGGGTGAGGAACACATTGGAGTTTATGATGAAGCCATTTGGGACCAGCTCGAGGGTTAGTTGGAGATGGGTGTCTGGAAATATGGGGCATTATCTATGAAAAGGGGCCTTATTGTCGATGGCGCTTACGCCGCCCAGCGTCGCGCGGCATTGTATTTATATCGGAGCATCGTTAATAATAGACATAGCTGGGCAGAAATCCGTTAATCCGTTAATCGTTAATTAACGAAGTTAAGTTTTCGAGTAACGTATTAACTTTTAAGTTAACTTTCAAAACCTGTAACGGACTTGTTAACTTCCGTTAACTTTCCTTAAGTCCGTTAATCGTTAATACCTAAGTACCTACTCACACCAAGGCCGCGTGCTGCCGCGCCGCGCCGATCACATTCCGATTAGTTTGAGTTAGGTTTGTATGCAGTGCAACTTTACATAGCGCGAATCGTCGCGCGCTTATACTACTGACTAAGAGTCTAATATTGCTTACCCCGTGCGCCGTATTAATTTTGTTATTACGAGAGTATGACAGAGTCGATCGCGGCAACCTGAGCACTTGCCATATATGATACACGGGTGCGAGCGAGACAAATATAACAACTTACTATTCGACGAGACAGAGCGTCAAAATTTATGATTATTTCTACTAGTTTTATTTCCTATTGCGTATATTTACGATTTCGAGTTAACGATTAACTTTAACTTCCGTTAAAACTATTGAAAAGTAACGTTTTAACGTTTAACGAAGTTAACTTTTTATTTAACGGATTAACGATTAACGAAGATAACTTTTTGATTAACGATGCCCAGCTCTGATAATAGATAACGTCACATATGTTAATACATTTTAAGTGTGTAAGGGAGAAGTATAAGAGGGAGTTGGAAGGGGCAGACCTCGGCGGACTTTCTCTGATATCGGGGAAATCCTGAAGGCCAGGTCAAGAGCACCCTAAACCGGCGAGCGTGTATGAGGAATGTTATGAAAGTAACGGAAGCGAAAGGGGTATGTCAGGATCGTAGCAAATGGAAATCCGTGGTCTCTGCCTACCCCTCCGAGAAATAGGCGTGATCAACTGATCATATGTATGTATGTAAATTTTAAATATGGATCAATCTTATCAAATATATAATAAATAAATGATATAAACATTATAGGCCATTCTTACACAGATTGACTAAGTTCCACAGTAACCTATAACCATGAATTCAGAGCATACCCTGGATTTTTGGGTGATTGAAAATAGTTACCTGGCATGGCCTCGTATAGAAATAGTATAAAATTACCACAATAAGTAGTTCTCGAGATATTTAGCGATGTGACAGATGGACAGTCGCACCATAAGTGTTCCTTTTGTACCTTTTTGGTATGGAACCCTAAAAACGGGTTTCAAAAGTCCAAGGGACAAAAAACCGTAACCATGGCAACAAGTGACACTAAAAAGTTGATCCACCCAAATATAAGTACTTGAAAAACATTACATAGCTTTTTAGACCATCAAGTAAGAAATTCAATAGCCAATCCAATCTAACTGCAGGGATTCGGCAAGTGACAGAGTGTGGCAGTGCCATCATAAAATATAAGTATAAGCGGCACTTCACACTTTGTCAGTGCAAATTTTGTGCAGCATTATAGTAGCCACAAACCAGAGGTCCGGAGTTATATAGCTGTCTGTCTCGCTCTACCCTGGCTCATTACAAGCTTTTTTTATGATTTCGTTCCCAGGCCGGACAACCCGACCCGGGATCTGGTACTACAACTTTATATGACGAAATTTTTGTGGCCTGGCAACTATGTCTTGTTTGGCTGGGTGGCAATGAATGTGTTAAAATAGTATAGCTCAGTTACCTATCTACATTATATTTTAATTAAATTTTTAAATGACTCACCATCATCTATTGACACACCTGAAGAATCCGCATAATCATCCATCTTTAATTTATACAGCTCAAACTCTCTGTATCTACTAATATTGATATTTTCCTTAAATACTACACCATCAACTATATATTGGTTTCGGCCAAATGTAGCATTGTCTATGGTATAGTTATTCGCTTTTAGTAGTTGGTTGTCTATGAAATCCGGTTTGTTTTCTTTGTGGTCTTGTTTAGATGTCTGCAGTGGCATTAACCTGGAATATAAGGATTAGTAATTACACAAAAAGTAATTCTTATAAAATTATACTTGACTGAGGAGTTTTAAACTTAGAATTGTATTTTGATTCTGGAGGAAGTGCTGGTGGCTTAGCGGTAAGAGCGTGCGACTTTCAATCCGGAGGTCGCGGGTTCAAACCCTGGTTTGTACCAATGAGTTTATCAGAACTTATGTACGAAGTGTCATTTGCTATTTACCAGTCGCTTTTCGGTGAAGGAAACTTCGTGAGGAAACCGTATTAATCCCAATAAGGCCTAGTTTCCCCTCTGGGTTGGAAGGTCAGATGGCTGCCGCTTTCGTAAAAACTAGTGCCTACGTCAAATCATGGGATTAGTTGTCAAGCGGACCCCAGGCTCCCATGAGCCGTGGCAAAATGCCGGGACAACGCAAGGAAGAAGAATTGTATTTTGATTCTCTAAGTCTTTACTGACTATAAAGTTGGTGGGAGGAGGCAAGGAGTACTACAGTAGGCCCGGGCCTAGGGCGGCAAGACATTAGAGGCGGCAGTCTATATAATAAGTACTGAGAAAGGAGTGGCTAGTAGTTACTACAGGGCATGGCGTACCCAGAATTTGTTAAGGGGTGGGGCAGAAGTAAATAAACTTATAAATCTTGGTCCAATTTTTAAAAATTCTTAACTTCGGGTCAGACAGCAGGGTCAGGGCAACAACTGCCCCACCGTGCGTACGCCCATGCGACAGGGCCTGGGTTGTAGGGCGGCCAAGACAGCAAATCCACCACTGAACTAAATTTATTATTATTTAATCGTATGGCATTAACATTCAAACAATATGTAAGTAGCTAAATAAAATAATTATAAATCCACATTCAGGATCCCGAGCCTGCAGGGCCACTGAACTAAATTAAAGCTTGTAGAAATAATAACATAATGTAAAGAGGCGGTTTTAGCTAGTTTTAATACTAAGCTAAACTGTAAAATAGCACCATAACATATCCAAAAGTTGTATGTAAAGAAGTTACTATCTAAAAACAAAGAAATTAGTTATTTATATTACTCTTGGTTGACAATGCACTTTTTTGGAAATAGTACATAAATAAGATTATTCGGGTAATAATCAAATAGATAGGATAAACAATTAGGTAACCATTAAAGTGGCTGATACTTGCTTACTAATTATGCTAGCTATTGCCTCTTTCAACAAAAAATTACTAATTCATCCAAGGCATTTTACAACATGACAGAAAAGCTATTCATCTCTATTCTGTACGATAAAATTCATAAAGAGTAGATCTTACAATAAACAGTGCTACTTCAGATACTTGAGAAAGTAATTAACAAGTAAAATTTGTAAAAATCTTACCATGACAACAACTCAACGAAACACAACAGAAAAACGGAACAGATTTTTATAGGTTACGTTCTTTTTTCTAAACAGGCACAAAGAAATGTCTATAGTTAAGGTTTGATACTTTGTAGGTAGACCTCGAATCTTATTTCTAGAAATAAACTTAAAAAACTGCATACCCTGCATATTCTACCTACCATGACGCCATTTTAAAAACAACTTTGAACTTGTAACTTGTAACGATAAATAAAGCCCTTGCTACACGGTCGCCGACAAGCCTTCTAACCGTCTGACCTTGGTCTGTCCTTGGTCAGTTTTGGTCAAATTTTGTTGGTAACAACTGTCTACACGGTCCGTCCAGACCAAGGCCACGCGGTCTGAGGGGCTTGTCGGCGACCGTGTAGCAAGGGCTTTAAGAGCACTTCAAACAATGACTTCAAATAATAGATTTAGTCACGGATGTTAGTTTTAATATTATCAAACACAGCACAAACGTAAATAAAATTAGTGAAAGAAGTCTTTATCTTGTTTGAAAATGACATTCCGTCCACAGATACATATACCAAATAATTGCTTACGTATGACTAATTACAAGCTAATTACTCAATGGAATGCGTTTGTTAATTTTATTTACATTAGATAAGTTACTCACCGATTTCCTTCAGGATCTTGACACAAAAAGGCTGGAAGAAATAACCACGCTAATAATAAAATTGAAAAAACCAGAACATCCAACAGAAATGTTAAGTATTCAAGCATTTTACAAACACCAGTTAATGAATTACGATTATCATTTTCATGACGGAAATGAAATAATTACACGAAAGACATAAGAGTTCACGCGTGAGGCACCGGCATGTCCCCAGCGAGTAGATAATATAAATATATAGAAAACTGTTTTGTTTTGAAATGGAATGCTGTGGCACTAGACAATAGATAGACAAAACAAGTTTGCTTTGTTCCGAGTCTGACCGTGACCAAAAACTAGTGTCGTATGAATATAGGGGCAAGGTACATAATCCCATGACAACAAAAGCCTGTTAACCCATATTTTTGTTGGCAACATGACTTCGAACAATATAGGGACTTTTTATTCAATATTGTGACAATCTTTACTAAATCAAAATAGTACATAAGTGTAATTTGCTTAACTATTAGTTTAATGTGGTGGCCAGCAATAATATGATCGGTTGAAAGTGGTGCTGTTAAATTCTTGAAATCTAGACTTGTACTAGCTAGCTAGCTACATATTAATAATCTGTGTACTAGACCATAAAATGTCTCTCGTTCTTCCAGTCAGTGTTGCCAGATGAAATCTGAAATATTCAGTAGAAAAAAAATCGTTTTAGCAGTAGATAGGGGAAAAAAGCAGTAGATTTAAAAAGTGATGTCTGCAATAGGTAAAATTTAAAATAAATTATACTTGGTCAACCAGATCTTGTCAGTAGAAAAGGGCGGCAAATTTGAAAAATGTAGGCGCGAAGGGATATCGTCTCATGAATTTCGCGCTTTTTTCTACTGACAAGATTTGCTTGACCATCTAAAGTCCGTCAACCAAATCTTGTCAGTAGTAAAAGGCGGCAAATTTGAAAAATCGCGGGCTAGCAACACTGTGTTCAAATAATTCCAAAACGCGTGTCATCTGTGTTTTATCTGTGGAATGTGGATCGTGAATGACAGCCGTCACCTTATTTGTTTTCATTTGGTTTTCATTCTGAATCGTTTATGTTTCAAGAGATATTTCTGCTGTCACCATTAAATACCAATACATTAAATAAGAATAAGCAAAGCTAAGGGGCCTACAATGTACAATCATGCTCGTTGATGGTAAACATTACTAAAAATTGAGGTTATGACAAGTATTGGAAGAACTCTTTCGAACTTTTAAGATTATGTTCAGTTTTTTTGTTTTAGGGTTAAAAGGCATAAATAAAATTAAAACGTATGCCTAAATCTATCCAACAAGACCATAAATTGTGTCCTGGAAACCGTCTATAGGCCCACATGTCTAATATTTTCAGCAATCAGTTGTGACTATTTACAAAGGTAAACCTTTTAAACACTATTAAGAGCCTTGATTATATCGCCGTTCTTTCGCAATATCTACCTAATCCATACATGTTTGTTGCAGGATTAAATCTTGCCCAATATAAGGCGTTTGTAGTACGTAGTATCTTTTCAGACAATACTTACCTATGGCGGTTTATGTACGTGTACAACGCAACCAAGTCGAAAAGTGACCCTTATCTTATTTACCTTTAAATTAAATAAACACCCAAATATCAGTTGTTTTATTTTTAATATGTATATTGTACAATATATACCAATCAAAAAAATTACACAGGTATGTCATATTCATCCAGAACAGTACACTAATTTACATTAACAAGTGGCATATTATATTGTAAATAACAAATATATGCACAATCTAATTATCTGCATTTTGATATGATTTTATTTTAGTAAACTTAGAAGACATAGATAGGGAAAAAAGAGAATATAAGCAGTTGTTTTTGATATCTTCAAATTTGTTCATCATTTTGATTAACATTGTTTTAACATCGCTTTTAAATTGTCCGTCCATGTTTCAATTTTTTTCAATAAACCGCGAGTGACAATTTGAATTGACGTACGCAGGGCGCGCTCAGCGGAAAACAAAATCTGTTGGTTCGATGTACATTGCTGCTTTTCTTAGCGCAATACTGCTCTTTGAGTGTTGCCCTACTTTAGTTTGCTTTACATTGCTACTGACAAGATTTGGTTGACGGACTATATATGCTCTGACCTGACACCAACCTCCCATAGAATTTTTTTTTTTTACCTTTTTCTGCTGACAAACTGGGCGTAATTGAGTATAGCTGGCAAATCAAATTGTCAGTAACAGTAAAATGAAGAGTATCATTCTGTCTCTTACTTCTGTTATTATAATTAATAAATGAGCACAAGTTTTTTTTCTACTCATCATTCGCTTGCCCTTATCCCATTCAGCGGGTCGGCGCAGCATGTTTTTTTCTTCCATACCTCTCTCTCGCTCGTCATCTCATCATTTACTTGCGTTCGTTTCATATCATCTCTCACACAGTCCATCCACCTTTTCCTCGTTTTCCTCTCCCGTTAATTCCCTCCACATTCATTCGTAATACCTTTCTCGTCACATGACTCAGTCCATCCATCTTTTCCTCAATTTTCCTCTCCCGTTAATTCTCTCCACATTCATTTGTCATCAGGTCATCACATGCCCATACCACGCTATGCGATTCGCTCTTACTTTTTCTACTATGGGTGCAACTTTCAGGCTTCCTCTTATACTCGTATACTCATTCCTTATCCTATCCATTCTTGTCACACCACACATCCATCTTAACATTCTCATTTCCGCTACATGCAATCTCTTCTCATCCGTCACCTTTAGGGCCCAACACTGATCCATACATGACGACAGGTCTTATGATGGTTTTATAAATTTTACCCCTCGTTTTCGAAAAATCAGTAGCTCACCAGCAAAAAGCAGTAGATCAGTAGATATTTTTAAAATCAGATAGATTTACTGCTTAATCAGTAGATCTGGCAACACTGCTTCCAGTACTGCAAGTTGCAAACATCATGCTACAACATGTGCTTGATGTGCTACAAGCAAGACCATAAGAGCGCAGCCACACTAGCGATTTGCGAGCGAGTTGAGAGCGCAGAGGCACTGTATACCTACTAAAGTCCGTCAACCAAATCTTGTCAGTAGTAAAAGGCGGCAAATTTGAAAAATCGCGGGTTAGCAACACTGTGTTCAAATAATTCCAAAACGCGTGTCATCTGTGTTTTATCTGTGGAATGTGGATCGTGAATGACAGCCGTCACCTTATTTGTTTTCATTTGGTTTTCATTCTGAATCGTTTCTGTTTCAAGAGATATTTCTGCTGTCACCATTAAATACCAATACATTAAATAAGATTAAGCAAAGCTAAGGGGCCTACAATGTACAATCATGCTCGTTGATGGTAAACATTACTAAAAATTGAGGTTATGACAAGTATTGGAAAAACTCTTTCGAACTTTTAAGATTATGTTCAGTTTTTTTGTTTTAGGGTTAAAAGCCATAAATAAAATTAAAACGTATGCCTAAATCTATCCAACAAGACAATAAATTGTGTCCTGGAAACCGTCCATAGGCCCACATGTCAAATATTTTCAGCAATTAGTTGTGACTATTTACAAAGGTAAACCTTTTAAACAGTATTAAGAGCCATTATTATATCGCCGTTCTTTCGCAATATCTACCTAATCTATACATGTTTGTTGCAGGATTAAATCTTGCCCAATATAAGGCGTTCGTAGTAGGTAGTATCTTTTCAGACAATACTTACCTATGGCGGTTTATGTACGTGTACAACGCAACCAAGTCGAAAAGTGACCCTTATCTTATTTACTTTTAAATTAAATAAACACCCAAATATCAGTTGTTTTATTTTTAATATGTATATTGTACAATATATACCAATCAAAAAAATTACACAGGTATGTCATATTCATCCAGAACAGTACACTAATTTACATTAACAAGTGGCATATTATATTGTAAATAACAAATATATGCACTATCTAATTATCTGCATTTTGATATGATTTTATTTTAGTAAACTTAGAAGACATAGATAGGGAACAAAGAGAATATAAGCAGTTGTTTTTGATATCTTCAAATTTGTTCATCATTTTAATTAACATTGTTTTAACATCGCTTTTAAATTGCCCGTCCATGTTTCAATTTTTTTCAATAAACCGCGAGTGACAATTTGAATTGACGTACGCAGGGCGCGCTCAGCGGAAAAAAAAATCTATTGGTTCGATGTACATTGCTGCTTTTCTTAACGCAATACTGCTCTTTGAGTGTTGCCCTACTTTAGTTTGCTTTACATTGCTACTGACAAGATTTGGTTGACGGACTATATATCTTGTACTGTGGCAGAGGGCCTACCGCGAATCACGTTTCACGTGTTGCCTCCCTGTCACACTTACGTACAAATGTACAAGTACGACACAGAGGCAACACGTCGAACGTGGTTCGCGGTAGGCCCTCAGCTTTCAACTCGCTCGCCAATCGCCAGTGTGTCCTCGACTCGCCTAACCTCGGCTACACACGTTATACTTGGTCAAGCAGATCTTGTCAGTAGAAAAATGGCGAAATTCAAATTTTCTATTAACATTCAAACAATATGTAAGTAGCTAAATAAAATAATTATAAATCCACATTCAGGATCCCGAGCCTGCAGGGCCACTGAACTAAATTAAAGCTTGTAGAAATAATAACATAATGTAAAGAGGCGGTTTTAGCTAGTTTTAATACTAAGCTAAACTGTAAAATAGCACCATAACATATCCAAAAGTTGTATGTAAAGAAGTTACTATCTAAAAACAAAGAAATTAGTTATTTATATTACTCTTGGTTGACAATGCACTTTTTTGGAAATAGTACATAAATAAGATTATTCGGGTAATAATCAAATAGATAGGATAAACAATTAGGTAACCATTAAAGTGGCTGATACTTGCTTACTAATTATGCTAGCTATTGCCTCTTTCAACAAAAAATTACTAATTCATCCAAGGCATTTTACAACATGACAGAAAAGCTATTCATCTCTATTCTGTACGATAAAATTCATAAAGAGTAGATCTTACAATAAACAGTGCTACTTCAGATACTTGAGAAAGTAATTAACAAGTAAAATTTGTAAAAATCTTACCATGACAACAACTCAACGAAACACAACAGAAAAACGGAACAGATTTTTATAGGTTACGTTCTTTTTTCTAAACAGGCACAAAGAAATGTCTATAGTTAAGGTTTGATACTTTGTAGGTAGACCTCGAATCTTATTTCTAGAAATAAACTTAAAAAACTGCATACCCTGCATATTCTACCTACCATGACGCCATTTTAAAAACAACTTTGAACTTGTAACTTGTAACGATAAATAAAGCCCTTGCTACACGGTCGCCGACAAGCCTTCTAACCGTCTGACCTTGGTCTGTCCTTGGTCAGTTTTGGTCAAATTTTGTTGGTAACAACTGTCTACACGGTCCGTCCAGACCAAGGCCACGCGGTCTGAGGGGCTTGTCGGCGACCGTGTAGCAAGGGCTTTAAGAGCACTTCAAACAATGACTTCAAATAATAGATTTAGTCACGGATGTTAGTTTTAATATTATCAAACACAGCACAAACGTAAATAAAATTAGTGAAAGAAGTCTTTATCTTGTTTGAAAATGACATTCCGTCCACAGATACATATACCAAATAATTGCTTACGTATGACTAATTACAAGCTAATTACTCAATGGAATGCGTTTGTTAATTTTATTTACATTAGATAAGTTACTCACCGATTTCCTTCAGGATCTTGACACAAAAAGGCTGGAAGAAATAACCACGCTAATAATAAAATTGAAAAAACCAGAACATCCAACAGAAATGTTAAGTATTCAAGCATTTTACAAACACCAGTTAATGAATTACGATTATCATTTTCATGACGGAAATGAAATAATTACACGAAAGACATAAGAGTTCACGCGTGAGGCACCGGCATGTCCCCAGCGAGTAGATAATATAAATATATAGAAAACTGTTTTGTTTTGAAATGGAATGCTGTGGCACTAGACAATAGATAGACAAAACAAGTTTGCTTTGTTCCGAGTCTGACCGTGACCAAAAACTAGTGTCGTATGAATATAGGGGCAAGGTACATAATCCCATGACAACAAAAGCCTGTTAACCCATATTTTTGTTGGCAACATGACTTCGAACAATATAGGGACTTTTTATTCAATATTGTGACAATCTTTACTAAATCAAAATAGTACATAAGTGTAATTTGCTTAACTATTAGTTTAATGTGGTGGCCAGCAATAATATGATCGGTTGAAAGTGGTGCTGTTAAATTCTTGAAATCTAGACTTGTACTAGCTAGCTAGCTACATATTAATAATCTGTGTACTAGACCATAAAATGTCTCTCGTTCTTCCAGTCAGTGTTGCCAGATGAAATCTGAAATATTCAGTAGAAAAAAAATCGTTTTAGCAGTAGATAGGGGAAAAAAGCAGTAGATTTAAAAAGTGATGTCTGCAATAGGTAAAATTTAAAATAAATTATACTTGGTCAACCAGATCTTGTCAGTAGAAAAGGGCGGCAAATTTGAAAAATGTAGGCGCGAAGGGATATCGTCTCATGAATTTCGCGCTTTTTTCTACTGACAAGATTTGCTTGACCATCTAAAGTCCGTCAACCAAATCTTGTCAGTAGTAAAAGGCGGCAAATTTGAAAAATCGCGGGCTAGCAACACTGTGTTCAAATAATTCCAAAACGCGTGTCATCTGTGTTTTATCTGTGGAATGTGGATCGTGAATGACAGCCGTCACCTTATTTGTTTTCATTTGGTTTTCATTCTGAATCGTTTATGTTTCAAGAGATATTTCTGCTGTCACCATTAAATACCAATACATTAAATAAGAATAAGCAAAGCTAAGGGGCCTACAATGTACAATCATGCTCGTTGATGGTAAACATTACTAAAAATTGAGGTTATGACAAGTATTGGAAGAACTCTTTCGAACTTTTAAGATTATGTTCAGTTTTTTTGTTTTAGGGTTAAAAGGCATAAATAAAATTAAAACGTATGCCTAAATCTATCCAACAAGACCATAAATTGTGTCCTGGAAACCGTCTATAGGCCCACATGTCTAATATTTTCAGCAATCAGTTGTGACTATTTACAAAGGTAAACCTTTTAAACACTATTAAGAGCCTTGATTATATCGCCGTTCTTTCGCAATATCTACCTAATCCATACATGTTTGTTGCAGGATTAAATCTTGCCCAATATAAGGCGTTTGTAGTACGTAGTATCTTTTCAGACAATACTTACCTATGGCGGTTTATGTACGTGTACAACGCAACCAAGTCGAAAAGTGACCCTTATCTTATTTACCTTTAAATTAAATAAACACCCAAATATCAGTTGTTTTATTTTTAATATGTATATTGTACAATATATACCAATCAAAAAAATTACACAGGTATGTCATATTCATCCAGAACAGTACACTAATTTACATTAACAAGTGGCATATTATATTGTAAATAACAAATATATGCACAATCTAATTATCTGCATTTTGATATGATTTTATTTTAGTAAACTTAGAAGACATAGATAGGGAAAAAAGAGAATATAAGCAGTTGTTTTTGATATCTTCAAATTTGTTCATCATTTTGATTAACATTGTTTTAACATCGCTTTTAAATTGTCCGTCCATGTTTCAATTTTTTTCAATAAACCGCGAGTGACAATTTGAATTGACGTACGCAGGGCGCGCTCAGCGGAAAACAAAATCTGTTGGTTCGATGTACATTGCTGCTTTTCTTAGCGCAATACTGCTCTTTGAGTGTTGCCCTACTTTAGTTTGCTTTACATTGCTACTGACAAGATTTGGTTGACGGACTATATATGCTCTGACCTGACACCAACCTCCCATAGAATTTTTTTTTTTTACCTTTTTCTGCTGACAAACTGGGCGTAATTGAGTATAGCTGGCAAATCAAATTGTCAGTAACAGTAAAATGAAGAGTATCATTCTGTCTCTTACTTCTGTTATTATAATTAATAAATGAGCACAAGTTTTTTTTCTACTCATCATTCGCTTGCCCTTATCCCATTCAGCGGGTCGGCGCAGCATGTTTTTTTCTTCCATACCTCTCTCTCGCTCGTCATCTCATCATTTACTTGCGTTCGTTTCATATCATCTCTCACACAGTCCATCCACCTTTTCCTCGTTTTCCTCTCCCGTTAATTCCCTCCACATTCATTCGTAATACCTTTCTCGTCACATGACTCAGTCCATCCATCTTTTCCTCAATTTTCCTCTCCCGTTAATTCTCTCCACATTCATTTGTCATCAGGTCATCACATGCCCATACCACGCTATGCGATTCGCTCTTACTTTTTCTACTATGGGTGCAACTTTCAGGCTTCCTCTTATACTCGTATACTCATTCCTTATCCTATCCATTCTTGTCACACCACACATCCATCTTAACATTCTCATTTCCGCTACATGCAATCTCTTCTCATCCGTCACCTTTAGGGCCCAACACTGATCCATACATGACGACAGGTCTTATGATGGTTTTATAAATTTTACCCCTCGTTTTCGAAAAATCAGTAGCTCACCAGCAAAAAGCAGTAGATCAGTAGATATTTTTAAAATCAGATAGATTTACTGCTTAATCAGTAGATCTGGCAACACTGCTTCCAGTACTGCAAGTTGCAAACATCATGCTACAACATGTGCTTGATGTGCTACAAGCAAGACCATAAGAGCGCAGCCACACTAGCGATTTGCGAGCGAGTTGAGAGCGCAGAGGCACTGTATACCTACTAAAGTCCGTCAACCAAATCTTGTCAGTAGTAAAAGGCGGCAAATTTGAAAAATCGCGGGTTAGCAACACTGTGTTCAAATAATTCCAAAACGCGTGTCATCTGTGTTTTATCTGTGGAATGTGGATCGTGAATGACAGCCGTCACCTTATTTGTTTTCATTTGGTTTTCATTCTGAATCGTTTCTGTTTCAAGAGATATTTCTGCTGTCACCATTAAATACCAATACATTAAATAAGATTAAGCAAAGCTAAGGGGCCTACAATGTACAATCATGCTCGTTGATGGTAAACATTACTAAAAATTGAGGTTATGACAAGTATTGGAAAAACTCTTTCGAACTTTTAAGATTATGTTCAGTTTTTTTGTTTTAGGGTTAAAAGCCATAAATAAAATTAAAACGTATGCCTAAATCTATCCAACAAGACAATAAATTGTGTCCTGGAAACCGTCCATAGGCCCACATGTCAAATATTTTCAGCAATTAGTTGTGACTATTTACAAAGGTAAACCTTTTAAACAGTATTAAGAGCCATTATTATATCGCCGTTCTTTCGCAATATCTACCTAATCTATACATGTTTGTTGCAGGATTAAATCTTGCCCAATATAAGGCGTTCGTAGTAGGTAGTATCTTTTCAGACAATACTTACCTATGGCGGTTTATGTACGTGTACAACGCAACCAAGTCGAAAAGTGACCCTTATCTTATTTACTTTTAAATTAAATAAACACCCAAATATCAGTTGTTTTATTTTTAATATGTATATTGTACAATATATACCAATCAAAAAAATTACACAGGTATGTCATATTCATCCAGAACAGTACACTAATTTACATTAACAAGTGGCATATTATATTGTAAATAACAAATATATGCACTATCTAATTATCTGCATTTTGATATGATTTTATTTTAGTAAACTTAGAAGACATAGATAGGGAACAAAGAGAATATAAGCAGTTGTTTTTGATATCTTCAAATTTGTTCATCATTTTAATTAACATTGTTTTAACATCGCTTTTAAATTGCCCGTCCATGTTTCAATTTTTTTCAATAAACCGCGAGTGACAATTTGAATTGACGTACGCAGGGCGCGCTCAGCGGAAAAAAAAATCTATTGGTTCGATGTACATTGCTGCTTTTCTTAACGCAATACTGCTCTTTGAGTGTTGCCCTACTTTAGTTTGCTTTACATTGCTACTGACAAGATTTGGTTGACGGACTATATATCTTGTACTGTGGCAGAGGGCCTACCGCGAATCACGTTTCACGTGTTGCCTCCCTGTCACACTTACGTACAAATGTACAAGTACGACACAGAGGCAACACGTCGAACGTGGTTCGCGGTAGGCCCTCAGCTTTCAACTCGCTCGCCAATCGCCAGTGTGTCCTCGACTCGCCTAACCTCGGCTACACACGTTATACTTGGTCAAGCAGATCTTGTCAGTAGAAAAATGGCGAAATTCAAATTTTCTATGGGACGATATCCCTTCGCGCCTACATTTTTCAAATTTGCCGCCTTTTTCTACTGACAAGATCTGCTTGACCATCTATAACTATAAATCGTAGCGATTAATCTGTGCAGTCCGATTTACGCAGTTTTATCTATAGTGCATCAAGCAAATCTTGTCAGTAGCAATGTACTTCAAATTAAAGTAGGGTAACACCATGTAACACTCAAAGAGCAGAATTGCGCTAGGAATAGCAGCAATGTACATCGAACCAAAACGTGTTTATTTTTCCGCTCGAGTGAATTATCATAACCTCAAATTTTAGTAATGTTTACCGTCAACGAGTATGATTGTACTTTGCAGGCACCTTAGCTTTGCTTGAGGTCATGCACAATCTTATTCAAAATATTGGTATTTAATGGTGATAGTAGAAATTTCTCTTGAAGTGCTGATGTGAAGCGCTGGTGGCCTAGCGGTAAGAGAAGTTGAAATAGAAACGATTCAGAATGTAAACAATAAGATGATGGCTGTCATTCACGATCCACATTCCACAGATAACACACAGATGACACGCGATTTTGGAATTATTCGAACACAGTGTTGCTAACCCGCGATTTTTCAAATTTGCCGCCTTTTACTACTGACAAGATTTGGTTGATCCAGTATAGTTAAAACTGCGCAAATCGGACTTCATAGATTAATCGAGCATACAAGTTACCACCACACATTTTAGAACAACCCCCGTTTTTTATGCTGGTAACCTTTACTGTTTAATGTCAACGTCAGAAATTTCAAGTTGTCAACATTAGTCAACAAACAAAACTTGTACGAACTTGTAATTTCCACTATATATTTTTAATTTATTTATATATCGTGACGACGTGAAGACTGAAGTGGATATCGTCAGTACATATTTCATTAGAAATTCCTGGTAAGTTAGCATTTGTTATATATCACGTTTATGTCCAATTTCTGTGTATTAAAACCTGTGCTGTGTTTAGGTCAGAAACCTTAGACATTTTACCCTCTTGGCCACACATGATATTATTATCTTAACGGTTTCATTGAAAACTCTAAATTCTGTGTCTTTTCAGCCATGGCATGCTGTGCGTTCAACGGGCACATATCAGAAATACCAAACATATCTGTCGACAACTTCACGAACAGAAATGTGCAAGCATACTTCCTCAGCCACACCCACACGGACCACACGCCGGGCTTGTATGACCACCGCTTCATACAAACGTTGAAGACGAATGGTGCAGTCATGTATATGTCGGAGATGTCAGCGGCGATCGTGAAGTATGAAGTTAAATGTAGATTGGGAAGTTATGATACTGATGAGATTGTTAAGCGGATAAGGATTGTAGGAATAGGTAAGTGTAAACGATATAATGAAATGAACTGAAAATGTTTTTTCCAGAAATAATTTAACTACATAGTATAAAACAATGTCGCTTCCCGCTGTCTGTACATAGGGATGTATGCTTAGACCTTTAAAACTACGCGACGGATTTTGATGGGGATTTTTAAATAGTTAGAGTGATTCAAGAGGAAGGTTTATGTATAATTTGTTAACCCTGTATTTCTAACTAAAAATGTATTTCATGATTTCATATGGGCACCACTGCATGGTCGGTGCCCTCTTAAAGTGCCTGTGCCTTACCTTAAAAACAGAAATAAGATACATAAGGCTTCTAAAAATGTTATTTTAAATGAATAGACACCTTAATTTAAATAAGAATCCATCTCTAGTTAGAACCCATGGTCTTTCCTTTTTAGTTATACACCTTCTCGCTAGGCTACCAAGCTCTCGTGCAATTTTTTTTTTAACTTTTCCTTTTTTTACAGAAACAATAGAAGTATTGTTAAAGGCGGACCCCAAAAGGCGCCAGAGAGCGTCCAAGCTCTATGTGACCGCTGTACCCGCCGCACACAGTATTGGGTCCGTCATGTTTCTGTTCAAGACGGACTTCACTACGGTGCTGTACACAGGTATATATATTTAATTTCACAAACGGGTCTAACGCGATATATTTTCATTGTTTTTACCTTAAATTCCGACGTTTCAGCTGAGTTGCACCAGCTGTGGTCACGGAAAGACAGTCTTTCCGTGACCACAGCTGGTGCAAATGTGTACAAAACGCGAGAGTTTAAAGTGTTACACAGGTATTCATTTTACAATAGTAGTAATGTACGGAACCCTTGCAACGCGAGTCCGACTCGCACTTGGCCGGTTTTTCTTAATTTTTTACTGTTTTCCTTTCAGGTGACTTCAGAATAAGCGTAAACGACGTTCCGAAATTCAATCAGCTCCACGATAACGGCGCCCCCATACCCATAGACACGCTCTACGTCGACACAACTTTTTTAGACGACCGTTACACCACGTTCCCCAAGCGGAGCGTCAGTGTGGACGCAGCTTTACGCGAGATGGAACGATGGCTGAAAGAGAAGGGGAGAGTCGCTATAAAGACGTCGGCCAAGTTTGGATACGAGTTTGTTTTTAATGAGGTTTTTAAAAAGTTGGGGGTGAAAGTGTTTGTGGAGGAGGTGAGATGGAAGGAGCTTTATAGGTGAGTGCTATTTACTCATGGGTATATATGTAAATTTTACATACTATGTAAGCCCCTCTGCGGTCCTAGCTACAGTACCTACTAATTCAGTTCGATGAAATTTAAATCATATTCAATGGGGTTGGCAACTGTCAAAGGTTTGCATAGATGGCGTCATCATAGCTTGCCCCTTTTTCTATGAGATTTGGCTAAAGGGCTGGCATCCAGGGCATTAAAAAAACTAAGATTTGACACAATTCTAGGGATTGACAGGGCAAGCTATGATGGCGCCATTTGCTAAATACTTTGACCGGCCAATTGGAACAGAGTTGCATTTCTTTTGTCTCTTTCAGTTTTTAAACAAAAGAGAATCAACCGACCAAGGAATTTTAACTTTTTTTTTATTTTTAGTACTTATTTGTTATTATAGCGCAGCAGAAATACATCATCTGTGAAAATTTCAATTATTTAGCTATTCATGAGATACAGCCTGGTAACAGACATAGACAGACAGACAGACGGACAGTGAAGTTTTAGTAATAGGGTCCCGTTTTTACCCTAGCCTAAGGGGACGGAACCCTAAATACCAGGTCTAACATTCATGAGTCACATTATCTTATTAAAATCACATTATCTCGTTAAATATTTTTTTTTTTTCAAAAATTGAGCTTCTGTTGAAGTAAAAATTTGTTTAATTGTTTCAAACTCTAAATTTAAGTTTTACTTTATATTTCAGCCACATCCCCCACTTAGTCTTCGGGGTAACTAACAACCAATCCCCAGTGCACCTCTGCTGGCCAAAGAACAGAAAAGACCACACACATTGCACCCCGGACCCCGCCGACCACAAATATCTGAACATCCACCTTTCTGCCCAAAAGTGGATCCACTATGACACCGAAGATAACCCTATAAATAAAGTATCGGAAAACGAAATCGATGTATGCTTCAGTACGCATTGCAGTAAGTCGGAGTTGATGTATTTTGTTAATTATTTTAAGCCAAAGAAAGTTGTCGGGTTCCCGAATAAGTTTTTGAGCGAGGTTAAGTGTGAGGTGTTGTCGAAGAAAGCCAAGTTTGAGGATGGGAAGTTGGATAAAAAGGTTTTGAGAGAGATATTTGACATATGAAGTTTGAACTAAGCATTAAAAGAAAAAAGCGGCCAAGTGCGAGTCGGACTCGCCCATGAAGGGTTCCGTATTTAGGCGATTTTAGACGTATAAAAAAAAACTACTTACTAGATCTCGTTCAAACCAATTTTCAGTGGAAGTTTACATGGTAATGTACATCATATATTTTTTTTAGTTTTATCATTCTCTTATTTTAGAAGTTACAGGGGGGGGGGGGACACACATTTTACCACTTTGGAAGTGTCTCTCGCGCAAACTATTCAGTTTAGAAAAAAATGATATTAGAAACCTCAATATCATTTTTGAAGACCTATCCATAGATACCCCACACGTATGGGTTTGATGAAAAAAAAATTTTTGAGTTTCAGTTCGAAGTATGGGGAACCCCAAAAATTTATATATTTTTTTCTATTTTTGTGTGAAAATCTTAATGCGGTTCACAGAATACATCTACTTACCAAGTTTCAACAGTATAGTTCTTATAGTTTCGGAGAAAAGTGGCTGTGACATACGGACGGACAGACAGACGGACAGACAGACAGACATGACGAATCTATAAGGGTTCCGTTTTTTGCCATTTGGCTACGGAACCCTAAAAACGTGTTAGTTTTTGTTTATTAATGAGCTTAATTAATTAATATGAGAAATGTGATAATACTTTTAGAGGTTACACCATGGCCGCTTCTTCATACAAAAGTAGTCCCCATTTTTCTCTGGATATTGACATTATGGAAAATGTTTTTACATATTTTGATACTAGCGACCAGCTTCGACTTCGCACGGGTTATCAAATTATACATAAACCTTCCTCTTGAATCACTGTCTATTCAAAAAAACCGCAGTAAATCCGTTGCGTAGGTTTAAAGATCTAAGCATACATAGGGACACACAGACAGCGGGAAGCGACTTTGTTTTATACTATATAATATAGTGATATGTTTTTTATACCACATCGGTGGCAAACAAGCGTACGGCGCGCTTGATAGTAAACAGTCACTGTAGCCTATGGACGCCTGCAACTCCAGAGGTGTTACATGATAGGGTCATAGCTGTTTGACTTTTTTAGATTTTTTCTTTGTGTAAAAATTAGGAGCGCAAACAGATTTCATACAAATTTTTAAATGCTCCTAACTCTTATAATAATTAAAGATTCGAAAAAAATCAAACCACAGCTGTGGTTTATATACAACAAACTGTGTCAAAATATTTATAATAATGTTAATATTCAGAGAGGAAAATGAGGTCTACCTTTGTATGAAAAGGCGATTTCGAAGCGGCCGTGGTGTATCCTCTTAAAGGACTTTAAGAACTCTGTAAGGCTTTACTCTAGTAAAGAAGGTAAGCACAAATAATTCCGTACATTGACCCGGCTATTCCTATCTCTATCGCACGCGCGTAACTTAATATTGCTGTCCCGCCCATGGTGCCAGCGGTCAATGACACTGTGCTATCGGGGTAGCAGCAGGCGTGGCTCACTCCGCGATTTCGTCGCTACAAGTACATGCGGCCCACACCAATTTTGGTGTCTAGCCATAGTGGTTGCCGCGCACCGCTACGGAACGGACGCCTGCTCGCGCGTGCGCCACCTAGCGGTCATATCTGTCGTAATAGACGCGTTTTGTTAGAGAGTGGATCTTCTGTACCTAGTACTATTATTTATTATGTGCTAGCAGTATAATTATGCGTGCGAGAGAGATAGCAACAGACAGGTCGATGTACGGAATTCTTTGTGCTTAGCGTCCTTTAGTAACTCGATGGATTTAAATAAAAAAATATGGTTATAAGTTAAATATTTTCTAAAGGATTTAATTATGAAATTCAGCTTTTATGCAAATGAACGCACGTGGATTTTGACAGCACACGCAGTGCAAGTGTTATTTATACGTCATAATTTCATAGAAGTTTGACGTTTAAAATAACACTTGCACTGCGTGGGCTATTTAAATCGTTGCAGACTTGTCTTGGTCCAAACTAAAGTCAGGTCATTTTGATATAGAAAGCCATATTATATTAATACATAGGTATACATAGGTACTTATAGAAGTATGAACTAATATTTTTTGTTCGAGTTTGAACTTTATTCTTTTATTTGTTTAGTGCATTTTTTTCTTTTAACAATTGTGGTATGAAGACTGTTATGAAATTTGACTGACATTAGAATTGTTGAATTGTTTTATATTGAAAGTATGAATAAAATAAATGATATACATTTTACTACCCAACTGTTTAATTCACCTCAAATTTAGCTATATTTCTATTCATTTAAAGTTAATTCAAATGAAAATGAGTCTAAAACCAGTCTATCTACTGGAGTTATGGGTAATTTAAATTAGCAAAATGCTGACCGTTTAGCTTAGTTTATGTTATTGTAGAATTTAGAACAAGTCTCGAAGAACGCAAGCGAACAGGTGTTTTCATAATAGTTAGCCATAACTAATTATATACATGTTGAGCAAGAGAAATGGATTATTTTGGAAAATTGAAAACTAAAAGTATCAGGGGGCTAGCAAGATAGCAATCTTTGATCAGAAAACGCTAATCCAAACTTAAATAATGTACGAAAATAGTCACGTGACTTCGTAGTATCTGTCATTCCGGTACATTTTTAAAATAAAAATAAAAAGTCATTTATTGTCGTTTTTAGTATTCTGTACAAAATTTTGGGCCGTAAAAAACGTTGGTCTTGCAAATCTGTTAAATAAATACGGTTTTCTCAGATACCGTTTGACGTAGGTTCTTTTCATTTTTCGTACGATTGTCATCTTGATTTTAGTTCGTTCTTTTAGCATTAGAAAGAACTTGAAAGAAGGTAAGCGATTTTGACATGTCTTTTAATTGAAAAACACTTTTTAAAAATCAATAACTATTACTTATGAAAGCAGAAGACTATAAAAGATCGTATTAGATTCATAATTGTTACATATTTAGCGTAACTTATTTTTAAAATGTGTTTTTCAATTAGAAGACACATCAAGATTGTTTACCTTATTTCTAATGCTAAAAAAAACGAACCAACGTTTTCTAAGGACGGTTTTTGTGTTCATCGACGCTTATTCTACGAGATACCCACGTCATGTCACACGATAATGAATTTGCTAATTTAAACTACCCGTGACAGTATTATCTGGCCAACCGCTTTTAGCAGGTAAATAATTTTCTTTTACACAATTGGAAAAGCCATTAGGTATGCATTAAATGTGATCGTAAAAAGCCAATCAGTGTTAATTAAATCTAGATTGACTGGAAATCCAGGTCATTCTCAATTGATAGTCAAAATGAAGGCGCTTACACTAGTATTGGTTACGCATATCTTTTTTAATCGTGAGTAATTGATATTAAGTCTTAGTCATATTGTTTTCTCTCTCATGGAAGCATGGGGTTCGTTTTTAAAATTATATAATACTAGCGACCCGCCCCGGCTTCGCACGGGTTAACAAATTATACATAAACCTTCCTCTTGAATCACTCTATCACACTACATTCACTACCTTATTGTCGATGGCGCTTACGCCATTATTAAGAGCCAACATGAGCTAAGATTTAAATATTTTAGGTAAATATACCCGTCTCGCTAACGGAAGCGGCTCCTAAAACTAGTGCGATAAGGACAAGGCGAAAAATCCTGCGTAAAAATATCAAAAATCGAGGTTTCGTACTCGACTGTTTCCTCCTCCAAAACTTAACTAATCGTAACCAAATTTGGAAATCTAAATGATTATGAGATTATCTGTGTCGGACCGTTTTGCTTTTTTGACTAATTGATGTCAGTTTTGAATAGCACGCCTCTCATTGCGGCATAGTCAATTAGGCCATTTTGGCCATTTTTGAAGGGCTCTAGCGCCTTAAAAAACAAAAATATCAAGAAAAGCAAAACGGTCCGACACAGATATTGACAATATTAATCTGTGTTGAAAAAATCATTGCTCTAGCTTCAAAACCCACGGAGTACGTTTGTATGGAGAAATGACCACTCCTGTTGGCTCTTAACGATGCTCCGATATAAATACAATGCCGCGCCTCGTTGTGCGGCGTAAGCACCATCGACAATAAGGTCCCTTTTCATAGAGAATGCCCCAAATAACAAATGATATTTCATATCATACCCAAGCTCTGAAAAACTCCAGTGGGTACAGATGGGAATAGGCTTCATATATCATTCCCATTTCCGCCTCATGTATTTCGGCGGTCACGTGGGGCGGGGACAAATGGTGGCACGCCCTTACCGTCTTGCCACTGATGGTAGCACCAAAATTAATTGTTGCCAACTGTACTTACTAAATTGTTTTACTACCATCAGATGTGTTTGCATGGAAAAAACCGAAGCCGTTCAACTACTCAAAGTAAGTAAACAAACTAAACTACTTATTATTGTATTATTTAACTAGCGACCCGCCCCGGCTTCGCACGGGTTAAAAATTATACATAAACCTTCCTCTTGAATAACTCTATCTATTTAAAAAAACCACATCAAAATCCGTTGCGTAGTTTTAAAGATCTAAGCAATAAGCATACATAGGGACAGACGGACAGCGAGAAGCTACTTTGTTTTATATGTACTATGTAGTGATATAAATAGCCATAGGGCCACTAGTTTAAATAATAGCTAAATAAAGATTTTTTATTTTGTTTTACAAAAAAACCGTTTAATAGGTACAAGTTTTTATTTTTCAGAATGTCGGCGAACTTGGACAACCCAAACTTCATAAGGGATCGTTTTAGAAGTAAATAGTACACATAATGTTTTAAATAGTTTTAGTTTGTTTAACACGTCTAATTACGCCTTTATTGGAGTAAAAGAGAATCGCCTATGAGAGCCTTAACCAGGCGTGTCTCACTCCGCGATTTCGTCGCTTTGCTACAGGTAGCTAAAAGTACATCCGTTCGGCCCCAATTTTGGGGAAAGCCATAAGCCGCGCGTGGAGCTGTCGCCACCTAGCGGCCATATCTGCGCTGATCGTAACAGACGCGTTTTGTTAGAGAGTGAGTCTTCTGTACTTAGTACTATTATTTATTCTGGGCCTTAACACACTGGTTTATGTTCGTTTGTGCAGACGAAGCCTACAAGCCAATAATGCCAACTAATTTTCGGGAGCGCTTCGACCGGCCCTTCACGCCTGCCTGGATGGACTACTGCGACCCCTACCACTGCAATGACTACCACAGGGTACCTTTATAACGCTTTTTCTGCCCTCCGGCCAGAAACAATTAATTTCCGGTTTCGTCGGACAGCAATCCAAGGAAAAATATTTCTGCTAAAGGCTCCCAATATTCATGCACACCTGGGATTGCGCAAACTTTGATTACACGCATTTAATAGGAACTTAAGGTGTTTAAACGATTTCCAGCTTGCTGGGAATGCATTCTAGGAAAAAATCTAATTTGACTGGCCAGTTATAGGTAGTTATAACATACAGGCAAATTCGTGTTCTAGTTATTCGATCTGCTTCCGATATAATACTCAAGAAACCGGCCAAGTGCGAGTCGGATTTGCGCACGGAGGGTTCCGCACCATCAACAAAAAATAGAGCAAAACAAGCAAAAAAACGGTCACCCATCCAAGTACTGACCCCGCCCGACGTTGCTTAACTTCGGTCAAAAATCACGTTTGTTGTATGGGAGCCCCACTTAAGTCTTTATTTTATTCTGTTTTTAGTATTTGTTGTTATAGCGGCAACAGAAATACATCATCTGTGAAAATTTCAACTGTCTAGCTATCACGGTTCGTGAGATACAGCCTGGTGACAGACGGACGGACGGACGGACAGCGGAGTCTTAGTAATAGGGTCCCGTTTTTACCCTTTGGGTACGGAACCCTAATAATAGACATTTCTTCTAAAACAAACGTCACTTTTGACTTTGACAGATCCGTATCATATCGGAAACAGATCGAATAACTAAAACTCGAATGATCATACCTAATACTTTTGCAGGTTGCCTGCGGAATAAACCGGAGACAGCGCGTGTTCAAATGGTTCCAGAGCGGCTGCCACATCATCCTCAACAACCAGTGCGCCGACTTTAGGGGCAACCTGAGTAAGAACAATAATAGAGTTACCTATCGACGTGTAGTGTATCTCAAGACTGGCCTTACGCGCAATAAGAATGGGGCCAGTACAGCGGCGTGACACTGCTACAACGCGATTGGTTGATAAGTTCGCATCACGCGCGCGATTGGTCGCAACTAGTTGCGTTAGACTGCACGATTGGCTCGAATTCGTGAGTGACACCGCTGAAGTACCATTTTTAGTGCCCGTAAGGCCCGTCCGAGTTACCAAGTCTGCAACGATTTTGATAGTAAGTACACGCGCTGCAACTTGCAAGTGTTATATTTTATTAAACGTCAAACTTCTATGTAGGTAATTATGACGTAT
Source organism: Cydia amplana (assembly GCF_948474715.1). Taxonomy (NCBI): domain Eukaryota; kingdom Metazoa; phylum Arthropoda; class Insecta; order Lepidoptera; family Tortricidae; genus Cydia; species Cydia amplana. The sequence goes on along the minus strand of NC_086094.1, from coordinate 7,074,361 downwards.
AAATAACACTCGCACTGCGTGTGCTATCAAAATCGTTGCAGACTTTTCTTGGTCTAACTGTAGCATCATTAAACGGAGAGTCGGAGACAGCGAATATTTAAATGGATCCAGAATTCCAGAGCGCCCACATCATCCTTAACAACGAGTGCGCCGACTTTAGAGGCAACCTGAATACTTTAATTTAATTTAATTTTCTTTATTTAGAAACAAACAGTCTCTTATAGTAATACATTATTACAATGAAGGGTTATCAGACTTATAGACCTACAGTTTCCTTAATTAGAATATATATTAACCATATAACTTATATAAGTAGTACTAAACTAAATAGATTTAAAAGTTGAAATACCTACCAGAATACCTACAAACTGTGCTCGCTCTTGTGCGCATACCAACTAAACGAGTCGACGTCCTATTATAAGTTGTGCGCTACGCGCGCTCCAATCCAACGCCCGGCGCATTGGCGCTCTCATAGCTGCTTAAATAGTCGGCCCGTGCCCAAGTAGAGCGCTGCGCGCGCTCCAGTGCTGGGCGCATGCGGCGCCCAACCTATTAAAAGAGTGGGGCTAAGCCCGTTCTAGTGCGGAGCGCAGAGGCGTCCTCATCATGCTGAAATGAGGCCATTTCGTGGCACTTTAATCTTATTTTGTGTTTTCTTTCATATTATGTATTGTCTGTGCTTACGAATAAATTATATTCTATTCTATTCTATACCATCTAATACTATAAAAGCCCGACGTGACGCTTTCAGCACCCTCACCCTTGTTACGAGATTATTATTTGTATCTCCGTTACAAACTCTCGGGTTTTTACGCCCGTTCATTTATAAGGCGTGCGTGGGGATATAGATCCAACACGTGGAGGCCGTTTGGAGAGCTTTATTATTAAAAGAGTCAGGCGAAGCACATTACTTATTCTGTGGCGCTGCGTTCCGTGTAAGTACTTTATATTAAGTAGTTGCACAATAAAGCTTTTTTCTAAAATGTATTTGATCCGATTTTCAGAATACGACCAAACTGACACGAAGTTCTGCCATGCCTTCATACTGCACGTCCGGCAAGGTTGCCGCGACTGTGAACCCGACGGGAAGTTGGTCTGCGCCGTCAGTTTGGTGGACAACCGTGTTACACTGTTCAGGTTCAATTCATTACAGGCCTGTAACCGCAAGAATCGAAGTCGCGTATTGCAGACATTTTTCGCTGTCACTCTTATTACGCCTGCATTTGAGAAAAAGAGAAAGATCCCCGCGATTTGCGAATTTCGGTTTTCGCGGTGGCCTCTCTGACACAGGGCGGACACGCCATACATCAAAAATGATTTGCGATTATATGTGTGCGCGGCACGTCTGTACACGCGTCATTGTGTATCTGACGGACTTCTGGCATGCTCTCAGTAGAGCGACTTACGCACACATTCATGTCGCGGCCTGTCGCGGGCGAGGTAATGCGAGTCGAGGCGGGGCGGTGGGTGGCCGTTCTGTATGATAATACTATTACTTATTCTGTGCCTCTAATTTAGTGAATAATCCTTTACCATCGTATTTTCACGGAAACGCATGTATGGTAAGTATGCTATTTCAATCAGTCTCCTCAGTACAAAAAGTAATTGACTGAATTAGGATGACAAATACGCAAGTTTCCGAGAAAATACGATGGCAAAGGATTATTCACTACTTATTATTATGTATGTACCTAACCCAGATATTGGTTGTTGTATTTATAAAATGTTGCTGATGTATTTTTCATCTCACTATACTTATGATGTCACTCCAGAATTTTGTATTGACTTGAAACAGCCCTTGAGGCCTACAGAATACATTTTTGTTTTTTTTTTTTAATTTCAGAGACCGATGCGCGCTTCAGTCTACCAACTGCGAAGCGAACACATTCGACGGTACGTCTTTTTAATAGTTAGCAAACGAATAAATAGACGAGCTGCGTGATAGGAAGCGGTTACCTTCTCCCATGGACACAAGCCACATCGGAGGAGCCACTTAAGCGTTGCCGATACTTGAGAAGTTGAGAACTAGATGATACCCGCTTCTTGAGGAACGTATAGTGAACGTCAGCTACCGCTCCGTTGGTACGTTGAGGTTAAACCGTGGGTACGGGTTGGTCTACAACTCTACACCGTCAGCTTGGTGGGTAACCATGTTACATTGTTCAGGGGTACGTATAGTAAACGTCAGCTGCCGCTCCGTTGGTAGTTTAAGGTAAAACCGTGAGTACGGGTTGGTCTGCGCCGCCAGCTTGGTGGACAACCATGTTACATTGTTCAGTACGTATTGTGAACGTCAGCTACCGCTCCGTTGGTAGGTTAAGGTAAAAACCGTGAGTACGGGTTGGTCTGCGCCGCCAGCTTGGTGGACAACCATGTTACATTGTTCAGGGGTACGTATAGTAAACGTCAGCTGCCGCTCCGTTGGTAGTTTAAGGTAAAACCGTGAGTACGGGTTGGTCTGCGCCGCCAGCTTGGTGGACAACCATGTTACATTGTTCAGTACGTATAGTGAACGTCAGCTACCGCTCCGTTGGTAGGTTAAGGTAAAAACCGTGAGTACGGGTTGGTCTACGCCGTCAGCTTGGGGGACAACCATGTTACATTGTTGTACCACGTTGTACGTATTGTGAACGCCAGCTACCGCTCCGTTGGTAGGTTCAACCGTGAGTACGGAGAGTTGGTCTGCGCCATTAGCTTGGTGGACAACCATGTTACATTGTTCAGGGGTACGTATAGTGAACGTCAGCTGCCGCTACGTTGGTATATTGAACCGTGAGTACGAGGAGTTTGTCTGCGCCATTAGAGGGCCTACCGCGAACCACGTTCGACATGTTGCCTCCCTGTCACACTCACATACGAATTTACAAGTGCGACAGAGAGGTAACACGTCGAACGTGGTTCGCGGTAGGCCCTCAGCTTGGTGGACAACCATGTTACATTGTTCTGGGACCAGTGCGGTGCGTGCTACAGCTACCAACTGCGACGTTACACAGTACGTAAAGTACGTCAGCTGCCGCTCCGTTGGTAGGTTTAATCTACCTTGAGTCAGTCTAAGCTACGACGGAACGTCATCATTATTGTCATATTTCTATGAAAGTATGACGTTTATAATGACACTCCCCTTTGTTCTATTCTTTGAACTTTGTTCTATTCAAGTTGGCGTAAAGTTAGCTTAGAGTTAGACGGACTCTAAGACATGCTGTTTTTCTTTTTTAGAATACGAGGAAGTGGACATGGGTCTCTGCGTGTTCTACCTAAAGGAAAAGGCATTGAAAATAAACATGGGCACACACTAACGAATCTTTTATTTGCATACATCAATAAAATCTAATGGTGAAACATTCACCCTCCCACAATCTCTCTGCTTTGCCGTAAGGTTGACTGGTAGAGAATGCTTTAGGCATTAAGTCCGCCTTTTGTACGATAAGTTTTTCTTTTGTGCAATGAAGATTAAATTAAATAAATATTAAATGATATTCCGTACATAAGTTCAGAAACCTCATTGGTATGGTACCAGGATTTGAACCCGCGACCGCGCATTTAAAGTCAGATCCACTCGGTCACCACCGCTTAAATTCTGTGAAATAATACGAAAACCTTAGCGAAAGGTGTTCACACTTGGCCGTTTTTAAGTTTGTTTAATACCGCTTCGATGAGTTTAATTATATTTTGTTTGTAAGTTTAGCAATTAATTTCCATCGCGGTATTCCGCGAGCAGGCGGTACATTTTTTGGTGTGTTTATTAAAAAAATATGAAGAAGATTATTGTTTTCATTTTTTTAGGTGAGTACCTATTTACTTATTTATCTTTGTAGTATATGTATATGTAACTAGGAACTTGTATGTTTAATTAAGTTGGGTAAAAACTTATAATTTATTGTATTTCTATTAGCATAAAGTAATATAAGTAAAGAAAGAGTGGTAACTCCATACATCATTTCTTGCCAATTGAAACGCGAGTTATTTCGTAGTCGACATCTAACGTCAAGTAGTGGAACTATCAGCACCGCTACTTGATACCAGATATATGTCACAAGTGTCGCTACTGACGAAAAATGTACTACTAAAATAATTTACAACTAATATTATAAGCGGTAGGAGTTCAAAATAGAGTTTCAGTGCATCTGGTTATAATATTAGCTGAAAATTGTTGAGCATTAGAGTTTTACTTTGCCGCGACATCTATTGTCGAACTAACTCGCGTTTTGGTAAGAAAACTGATGTATGGATATGACCGTTTCTTTAATTATATTTATCTATGCTATTAGTGATCAAGAACTTATAATTGGCTTTGTAATTCTGTTTTAATTTCTGGATATTATATATAGAGTCTGTTCGGAAAGAGAAGAGCCGTGGAATGTATTGGGGCCCATACATTCCACGTCTCTTCTCTTTCCGCACAGACTCTAGCGCTGTTGGTTATCCATGCAATTAAAGACTGTGACACCATTTCTTTCAGTTATAATGCAATTCCATCCAAACTCAGCTAGACAAAAAACCACCATGAAAATTAGCGACCGAATACTTCTATTAAAAAAACAAATCCGAAACAGCCTCCGACACCCATCGCCGCACGACCCAATCCCATTGTACTACGAATCAGACGAAAACGCGCCTATTAAACCTATATTAGACCACGATGAATTAAAAAAAGGCGATAGATTCAAATTAGCCAAATTCAAAAGTATTCCTACTACTCTTACAACTAATCTTGCACTCAGGACTGGCGAAAACGTCAAAAAACTAAAATTGCTTAATATACTGAAACAATACACGATTATCCCTAAAATAACATCCCCAAACGTTTCAAATGACGTCAAACCTTTTATCTGGCAACCTAATACATCGACCACTAAATTAGGCTTCAATATTTTTTATAGAAGACAATATTATTATGACAATCATATTTTGTCGAATACGCAAGAATGGACGCACTGTGTAGAGCATATTACACCTTATTTAAAGGGGGTTAAGAAGGAACTTGGTGTGCCTGTGAAGATTATGCCGAAAGACCATATTGTACATAGGTAAGTCTAACCCTCTTCTTATTTTTTCAATTTCATGTTTTAGGTATACAAGATACACTACGTCCGTCAATTATTGCAAATGTTTTTCCTTAAAACTATTACATACTTAATTACCTACTTAACTAATACAATTAGCAAGTACAATTATCCCATACATATTCTCTTCTTCGATTACTGAAAGAATCGCTGCTGCGCTGCAGATATCGGAAATGTATATCTCAATGCTTTTGAATTTGTGGCCGTAGTCATAAAGAAATAAAAAGCGGCCAAATGCGAGTCGGACTCGCCCACCGAGGGTTCTGTACTTTTTAGTAAATTTATCTATGTAAGTATACTTATGAGTGATTAAGTGACCACGTTCTTTCTCACAGATTGCTAAACCTCATTCGAGCGAACAGCACGAAAATGACGCGCGCCGAGAAGAAGACCATCATGTACCAGATCAGCAAGCTGCGGATCCGACTGTACTCCTGGCATTTCAACGCGATCATGCAGCTGACTACACTTATTGCCAGGTTACACGGACGGAGTAAGTGTGACGACCGGTCTGGCCTAGTGGGTAGTGAACCTGCCTGCGAAGCCGATGGTCCTGGGTTCGAATCCCGGTAAGGGCATTAATTTGTGTGTTGAACACAAATATTTGTTCCTGAGTCATGGGTGTTTTGTATGTATGTATGTTTGTAACTTATATAAGTATGTATTTATCTATATAGTATGTATATCGTCGCCTAGCAGCCATAGTACAAACTTTGCTGTTTGGGGGTTGGTCTGTGTAAGATGTCCCCTAATATATTTATTTATTTTTCTCCACACCAGCTCGTAAAGACTCTTTTTACTTCAAAAACTTTTAAGAAAGTTGCATTTTATCCACATGTGAGGCAAAGTACGTCGTAATGTTAACTCTACATATTATAATGTATGCTTGGTTCAACTCTAGAGCATCTTATCCTCTTTTTTCAGGTAATAAAGTCGACTTTTTATCCATAAAGCGAGGGTTGGTGAAAATGCTGGCGGGGTGGCAGGCTGATCTCTCGAACAGCACCACACTGCTGCGGCAGGCCAAGGTGTTCCGACCGCCATGCATACCACGGGGCGGGCAAGGTATGTACTGTAAACTACGAAACTACCCCACATGACCTTACCCTAGCCTCCTAAGTGTAAGGCCTGAGTGGACGCTCGAGTTGTGCGTGCAGCGGGGCGGGGCGTGCGGCGTGCATGTTAAACAAATGCAAGCGTAATATAGGAGCGGCCTTAGTGCACGCTGCTCACATCACGCGTGAGCCCACAGCCACGCTGCACGCGTCGCCGAGCGAGCGTCCACTCAGGCCTTACACTAAGGCCCACCCATCCAAAATTTGCCACTAAAATTTGAACCTAAACTGTAGGAAATAGAGTTGATTTTGCGTCGTTTGAAAATTGAACGAAACAAAGCGAAAGCGACTCCGTTCCTATTGAACATGGTTTCAATTACATCGAACTGGGGGCCGATTTTTGAATTTCGATCGCTCGATTTCGTACTCGAAAATCAGTGGAAAACGGCGAAATGCTAATTTTTGAAATACGAGCGATCGAAATTTGGAATCTATTGGTATTGACCACTCGATTCCAATTCTATTAGTAGAATTTAAATGCCTAGTAGTGGAGATATTATTTAACGAAATACACGAAATCGAGTGGTCGAAATTAAAAAATCGGCCCCCTGGAGACCGATGTCCACTGAGAGTTGCTCAGGAGTTGTATATGTATATACCTAGTACCATAAAGAAATATAAGTAAAGGAAGAGTGGTAACTCCATACATCAGTTTTCTTACCAAAACGCGAGTTATTTCATAGTCGACATCTAGCGTCAAGTAGCGGACATTATCAGTTCTGCTAGTGGACAATAGATGTCGCGGCAAACTAAAACTTTAATGCTCAACAATTTTCATTTAACATTATAACCGGATACACCGGAAATCTATTTTCAACCCCTTCCGCTTATAATTTGTATTAGTTGTAAATTGCAATAGCAGTAAATTTTTCGTCAGTAGCGACATTTGTGACATCTGGTGTCAAGTGGCGGTACTGATAATTCCACTACTTGACGATAGATGTCGACTACGAAATAACTCGTGTTTTGGCAAGCAAACTGATGTATGGAGTTACCACTCTTTCCATATTTATATTTCTCTATGATCAGTAACTAACATTCGGAACTCCGTAAGCGCGATTTAAGAAATCCTAACGCCATCTGTGGTCCAATTGTGGTAGTAAATCACTTTGTCACTAATTGTCGTCGTATTTCGCAGGGTCCTCCAAGTTCGTCCGCGGCAGCACGCTCAGCCCCATGCCCAGCCCGGTGGCAGCCTTCGCCGAAGATATCAAATGCCGACGCCGAAATGCCGACGACGTTTGTGTATAATGACGTTTATGATACTTTTGTTATTTCATTTATTTACTTAAATAAATACTAGCGAACCGCCCCGGCTTCGTACCTATACCCAAACCTTCCCCGAGAATGACTCTATGGATAGGTGAAAACCGCTTTACAATCCGTTAAGTAGTGTTTAGGGTTCCGTAGTCAACTAGGAACCCTTATAGTTTCGCCATGTCCGTCCGTCTGTCTGTCTGTCCGAGGCTTTGCTCCGTGATCCCTACTTCGTTGCTTCGTCGCTGTGGGTACCTATTTGATATCGAAGAATTGACCAGTATAGCAAGACCCCTTGGGCCCTTACAAATAGGTTTTGGGCCTTCTAGGCCGTAACAAACTCGTGGTAAAGGGTACCAACTTAAAATGCTCTAACTAGTAAAGAATAAAGATTAAAAAAGTAGTATTTAATCATTCCTTTATTTAATGACTAGCATCCTTCCTTATACATGTTACATTAAGTACTTCGTCCAAAACACTATATTACATTACAACGCTAAATGGCTACTATTCAATATACTCTATGTATGCAGGTATTCACAATATTATTTAGTGTTAGGTATTCATTCGCTCAGTGTGTCTATGGTTTAGTCCCATTGGTGCTTCTGGCTATACGGACTTTGCTGGGGTACAGTTCTGAAAAAAAATACATACAAATTAAGCACAAATAAGGGCCGATGTTTTTTTTTACTTATAAATACTTACTGTATAGTTTATTTAGAACACAGTCGTAATAAGCATATTACATAATATTGTACACAATGTACATAAACAAAGATGAAGATAGGTTCAAATAAACAACTTTAGTAGTTCCAGAATAATAAAATAACATATTCATCACCGGACAATGAAAACGGGCCGCCCTGTACAGAAAATGTCACACAAAGAAAGACCCCTTTCATTGTCCCTAAGGGGGCATTAAAATATCGAAAATATTTCTTTTTGTTGTCGTTTTTTCAAAAAAAATCTTCCACTTAGGGGCTGTTCATAAAGTACGTCATCTATTTTTGACGATTGTTGAAATAAATAATTTTTGAATGTTTTGAATTACCTACCGTAGTTGTACGACCTGCCGAGGCGTGGTGTCAGCTCCACAGTGCGGCCGAGGCGCGGGGAGAAATACTTGGACCTGCCGTCTATCGACGCGTCCTGTCTGTAACTAAACATTATTCTACATCAGAACAAGTACTAGGAGAATCGTGAGAATAATTTGTACCTAAGGTGGCACGAGTGTTGAAGTCACTCACACAACAACATGATACGTATATATATTTTAATGACAGCGAGATTTTGAAATTAGTGCCTATTCTTGTTCCGTACTGATGGCAAATTGAAGTTTTCGCTCATGTACTCGTAACATGGCCCTCCCGGTATCCAAATTCCATGGCTGAAAAATCGGGACATCATAGATACTCGTACTTACACTTCGTGCGGTCACCGGTACGGTTACCATCAGTTTGTCACTGACATAAACGCCGTCGAGAACGTAATTTACTTTCTATACATCTCGCTCGCACTCGCATATTCGTGCAAACGGGATGTATAGAAAGTAAATTACGTTCTCGACAGCGTTTATGTCAGTGAAAAACTGATGGTAACCGTACGGGTCAGCCTGGCGTAAAGTTGTTCTCATGGCCTCGCTTCTCGAACGCGTCATTAGAACCATGCTATCCTCATTACTGGATTCAGGCGTATGTTTGTGATTTTAGTTTTACGTAACAAATATAAGAGCCTCGGTAGAGAGTACCATTTTGTACCATTTGGAGTTGAAACTCTAGGTCCATGGGGTCCCAGCGCGCATAAGTTGTTCGCAGAAATCGCGAAGCGTCTGGTTGACGTAACTGGTGACCGAAGAGCTGGCGGCTACCTCGCACGACGTATCAGCATTGCGATACAGCGAGGAAATGTCGCCAGCATCCTTGGTACAATGCCTCAAGGGCCTATTTTAGATTTAAGCTAGTTTTTAATTTCTTTTAGTAATACACTGTATATATCTTGTTTGTAAATAAATAGATAGAATATCTTTTAGTTTAGTCTACCTCCATTATACTGTGCCATAAGATACTTAGGATGACCAAGGATCTTAGCATGTGAAAATCTGTGGTCTCTGCCTACCCCTCCAGGAAATAGGCGTGATTATATGTATCTATGTATAAAGATACTCACACTTCGTCAGAAGCGGTGACGGCGTCAGCTTGGCGGCCGAGCCTCGGCGTGAAGTCGTTCTCGTAGCCTCGCTTCTCGAACGCGTCGTCATAACTCCGTCCGAGCTTCGGCGTGAATATTACTTTCTTGGTCACTGTATTACAAGTTAGTTAGTATTTAGTAGTACCCAACTGGCGCGAAGTGGCACAGAATAGGGCAGAGTGGCGTTCTCTTGTGTCAGAGGCCAAGATCCTCTTTGGGTCACTGAGCCAGTGATGTATGTATGTATGTATGTAGTATTTAGTAGAAGTTAGTATGACGAATATGCCTAAGTACCGGTAATTGTGAATTGAAGAAAATGCCTAGGCATGGCTTGGACCGAATACCGGACCAACTCAATTTACTATTTCAAATGCAAAATACCAAATAGTTTTGCGTTTTGTATTTCAAATGCTAAATTCAAAATAGGTATTTTCAAAATACTTTTTCAAAATAAAATACCTTTTGACCAAATCTCAGATATTTTTATTTATTTTAGGTATTTGTCATGAGAAATAGACACAATGCCGAGCCGAACAAAAACGTCTAATAACATGGCACCTTATGCATGACATTTTGGTCATATTTATCAGTACGCGTATCAATAAATTCTGTTATGTTATTAATAATAATAACACTAACTTAATAGTAGTTTATGCAACAGTGATATAATAAGGGTTCTTAAAATTCAAGGGTCGAAGTTACAAAACGAGACGTAGTCGAGTTTTGTAAAAAAAGACCCGAGAATTTTAAGAACCAATTATGAGCTGTTGCATACATTACTTTTTCTATGACAGCTGCAGCAAAAAAAAAAAAAAAAAAAGTTATTATTTAAAAAAAAGAGTTATTATTAAAAAAAAGAGTTATTATTAAAAAAAAAAGAGTTATTATTTAAAAAAAATTGAGTTATTATAAAAAAAAAAGAGTTATTATTTAAAAAAAAAAAGTTATTATTTAAAAAAAAAAGAGTTATTATTGTAAATGAAAACATACCTCTTTCAATCAAGATGATCGGAACTTGTATCTTTAAAAAAAATAAAGCAGTTGTATTATACTCATAAGATGACTGCTAGCAGTCATCTTATGAGCCTATAGACAAAGCATTCAAATGACATTGCTTTAGATATCACTGTCAGTCATTTAATTGACACATTTAAGTGCTGGAGTAGAAAAAATAATGTAAAAAACTAGACTAACGAAAAGAGAGCCATGGCTCCATTTTGTGAGTTGTGTGGCCATTTATTTCGGTTGATTGTGCATCTAGTTCTTATTTTATTATTATTACACTTTTATTTTATTAATAACAACTGGACTGGTATTGTTAAAAAGTGAGCAAAATAAACATCAATCTTTATTTATTACGCTCTTTAGAGTTCCGTAGCCAAATGGCAAAAAAAGGAACCCTTATGGATTCGTCATGTCTGTCTGTCTGTCTGTCTGTCTGTCCGTCCGTATGTCACAGCCATTTTTTCCGAAACTATAAGAACTATAGGTACTGTTGGAACTTGGTAAGTAGATGTATTCTGTGAACCACATTAAGATTTTCACACAAAAATAAAAAATAAACTATAAATTTTGGGGGTTCCCCATACTTAAAACTGAAACTCAAAAATGTTTTTTTCATCAAACCTATACGTGTAGGGTATCTATGGATAGGTCTTCAAAAATGATATTGGGGTTTCTAATTTTTTTTTTCCTAAACTGAATAGTTTGCGCGAGAGACGCTTCCAAAGTGGTAAAATGTGTGGCGCACCCCCCTGTAACTTCTAACATAAGAGAATGATAAAACTAAAAAAAATATATGATGTACATTATCATGCATACTTCCACCGAAAATTGGTTTGAACGAGATCTAGTAAGTAGTTTTTTTTTAATACGTCATAAATCCCTTAAATACGGAACCCTCCATGGGCGAGTCCGACTCGCACTTGGCCGCTTTTTAACAATACCTGGCGCTGGCGCCAGGCGCTAGCTGGCGCCTCTATCGGTCAAATTCGGCAATACAAGCGTCATTCGTTCATTTCATTTTGTTTGACTGATAATGTTGGTTTCGACAGTTCGAAAAAAGAAACTGAGGGCCTACCGCGAACCACGTTCGACGTGTTACCTCCCTGTCACACTTACATACGAATTTACAAGTGCGACAGAGAGGCAACACGTCGAACGTGGTTCGCGGTAGGCGCTCTGATTTGACTAGTAGTCAAATACCCTATTATGATGATGACGTATAGTTTGTAGCTTTCTAGTAGACCCCGAAGGCTTATCCTATTGTCTATTGTTCAGTAAAACCGCACGTGCTACTTACCTGCAAAAAAGGGTCCTAATTATTCTATTTGGCACCTGAGCGCGGGTTAGTCCAACGCTCAAAAAACCAGTGTAGGTGCGCTCTCCGATAACGCGCCTTTGTTACGCATCTCGATGACACATTTTAGACTGGTTCTGTAGCGTTCGACTCGCCGGCCCTCAGTAACCGAAGTACCGATTTTTTATGCAGGTGGTTGTGGCACGTGGCACGAGCGGTTTTTCTTAACAATAGACAATAGGATTAGCCTTCGGGGTCTATTAGAAAGCTACAAACTATACCTTTAGCTTCTTGGTCGTCGGACTGCGAATCGTAGTAGGGCAGCTGGTCGTAGTAATATTTGAGCGCGTCGGCCGCCTCCAACATCCTCAGCAAGGTGTCTCTGTAAAGGGGTATTACTGCAATGTTCTGCCGCCAGAGTGCAGCACTAGCACCCATCGTATGGTTGGTTAACCCTATGGTTGGTATGGTTTACGATGTGTAGAGATGGTGGTATAGAGTATGTATAAGTTACTCTAAATAATTTAATTTGTTCTAATTTCTAATACTTCTAATACCTAGTAACAGAAGATTAATTTAATTAATTATTATTATAATAAATTATTATTATTCATTTAAGACGAAACAGGAGCTGAGATTTAAATATTTTAGGTAAATATACCAGGCGAAAAATCCTGCGTAAAAATCTCAAAAATCGAGGTTTCGTACTCAACTGTTTCCTCCTCCAAACCTTAACTAATCGTAACCAAATTTGGAAATCTAAAATGATTATGAAATTATCTGTGTCGGACCGTTTTGCTTTTTTGGCTAATTGATATCAGTTTTGAATACCACGCCTCTCATTTCGGCATAGTCAGTTAGGCCATTTTGGCCATTTTTTAAGGGCTCTAGCGCCTTAAAAAACGAAAATATCAAAAAAAGGAAAACGGTCCGACACAGATATTGACAATATTAATCTGTGTTGAAATAGTTATTTGTACAACAAGAGATCAAAGTTTGATATTTCTTCGAGTGCTTATTTTGAGTCCCGTGCAAGCGAAAGATTCTATAATAGATTCACGAGCGTAGCGAGTGAATCTAATTTAGAATCTTGAGCGTAGTAAGGGACTCAAAAGCGCACGAGATGTAAATAACTTTGATCTCGTGTAGTACACAACATTTTTCACCTCAGCAGTGAGAACATATTAGATAACTCGAAAAATGTATTCCTTCTTCATCACTTACCTCTATTCACTCATGTTTTCTTAAGATATACCAACAATTAAATTTTCACCTCAGCAGCTCGAACAAGGGTACTTTGCTACTTAAAAACAGTGAGCAAAATCGCATTTTGCTCACTGAGTGAGCAAAATCGCATTTTGCTCATTTTGTCCCACTCAGTGAGCAAAATGCGATTTTGCTCACTGTTTTTAAGTAGCAAAGTACCCTTGTTCGAGCTGCTGAGGTGAAAAAATTATTGCTCTAGCTTCAAAACCCACGGAGGAAACAGTCGAGTACGTTTGAATGGAGAAATGACCACTCCTGTTGGCTCTTAATTATTTTTTCACCTTAGCAGCTCGAACAAGGGTACTTTGCTACTTAAAAACAGTGAGCAAAATCGCATTTTGCTCACTGAGTGAGACAAAATGAGCAAAATGCGATTTTGCTCACTGTTTTTAAGTAGCAAAGTACCCTTGTTCGAGCTGCTGAGGTGAAAATTTAATTGTTGGTATATCTTAAGAAAACATGAGTGAATAGAGGTAAGTGATGAAGAAGGAATACATTTTTCGGGTTCTCTAATATGTTCTCACTGCTGAGGTGAAAAATGTTGTGTACTACACGAGATCAAAGTTATTTACATCTCGTGCGCTTTTGAGTCCCTTACTACGCTCAAGATTCTAAATTAGATTCACTCGCTACGCTCGTGAATCTATTATAGAATCTTTCGCTTGCACGGGACTCAAAATAAGCACTCGAAGAAATATCAAACTTTGATCTCTTGTTGTACAAATAACTATTTATAAGTAATTGATAAGTTTACCTGTTATCAGAAAACATCCGCTTGCCCCGTATGGGTGTGAATACTACTCTCGCTCTTCCGTTTTTTGCCGTCCGTTCCATAGTATCATCCTGTAACAAGTAGCAAGTCAGCAGTCGGACACCATAGTTATACAGTCAGCAGCAGAAGTTGCTAGCAAGCGAGGTGTTCCAAATTACCTTGACACGCTCTTATACCTACTCTTAGTAATAAAGTCGCGTCAAGATCAATTTGAACACCTCGCCCGATTAGAAACTTCTGCTGCTGACTGTACGTAACAGGTAACAGGAGAAAAAAAATATTCGTGTGTTACGCCGCGTAGCACTTTCTTTCGGTACAGTAAACCGAGTTACGAGTGCTACGCTATACTCGTAGCAGTTTTCAAGAGCAGCGCTTAAATTAAAAAGAAATCGGGAGCCCAATTCAGATTGATTCAAATGTAACTAATTTGAAATGGTTTTAATACGACCTTTTGATAACAATAATAACTATCAGCCCGCGGGGCAGCTTGTGGCAAGCTGACGGTGAGTGGCGACACCGCGGACCCCTATTCCAGAGGGCCCTTAAGCCCTTATATCTGGGGCCTTAAGCTAAGCTTGTAACTTGTAATACAAGCGGATGTTTGTTAGAAAGGAACTTCCACTTGTATTACAAGTTACAAGGTTTTGAGAAACGGGCCCCTGGCCCTCGTTTAACTCGCGTCTGTGCTTGCCTTGAGTCGCAAGAGCGGGACCTAATGCTCCAGGTGGGAAGTGTAAAATATAATAACGCCGGCGGCCTGCTGAAAGGGCCTCGCGTTGTTGGCTTCGGCCCCCACGCCTCCCAAAGGTCCGGGACCCCATGGTAAATACATAAACACCCAAGACTCAGGAACAAATATCTGTGCTCGTCACACAAATAAATGCCCTTACCGGGATTCGAACCCAGGACCGCGGCTTCACAGGCAGGGTCACTACTAGGGTTTGCAATCCGGATCCGAAATGTATGAAATTATCCGGATCTGGATCCGGATCCGCGGATCTTCCCATACATTTCGGATCCGTCGTGCAAACCCTAGTCACTACCCAGTCTGTATGATACCTATATGTTCGCGATAAACATAAAACTGAACGGATTTTCATGCGGTTTTCAGCAATCAATTGAGTGATTCTTGAGGAAGGTTTAGGTGTATAATTTGTTAACGTTTTGTGTAACCCGTGCGAAGCGGGTCGCTAGTATAATATATAGTATGGATTTATAGTTACTTACCTTATAGTTATCACCAGTAACCATTAGGAATATATTAAATACGATCAGAAGCACCACTTTATTGATTTGAAAAAACATTTTGCCCAACAGCCAACTTGCTTCTGTCCGAGCTACCATTTGGACCCTTTTTATATACGAATCGGGGTAAACTGTATTATAATGAATAGGGGAGACGGGGGCGAAGCGAGCAAGGTTTCTATCATAGAGAAATAAGTATAAGTAAAGAAAGAGTGGTAACTCCGTACATCAGTTTTCTTAACAAAACGCGAGTTATTTCGTAGTCGACATCTAACGTCAAGGTAGTGGAACTATCAGTACCGTTACTTAACACCAGATAGCATATATTTCGCTACTGACGAAAAATTAACTCCTAAAACAATTTACAACTAATATTAATTTATAAGCTGAAGGAGTTCAAAATATAGTTCCGGTTATAATATTAGCTAAAAATTGTCGGGCATTAGAGTTTTTGTTTGCCGCTACATCTATTGTCAACTAGCAGAACTGATAATGTCCGTCGACTCTATGGACTTACCACTCTTTCTTTACTTATTTCTCTATGGTTTCTATTAGTAGGCAAAATAAATATCTTCATGAATAAATCAGTAGTTTTATGATAAACGGTGTAATTGAGGCCTCATTACTAATATTAGCTGGATTAGGATAGTTTCTATATTAAATAATGTGTGGTTCTTAAAGATAAGGGACGCTGGTTGGATAGGTATTATAATTGTTACGTCTGGTGGCTTAACCAAGATGATAATCGTAAAGTAAAAATCTGGTTTCGTCCTTGGTGAGGAATGAGACACCAAAAAGGATAATGGACCCTCAAAAACTGGTCCTAAGCAGTAACACAAAAAAATATTTTTTTAGGAAATTAAAAAATTAAAATGTAGCCAGCCTCATGGGCACCCTTCCGCAGGGCACAGACTTGGGGGACCTTTCATAGGTGGGTATTTTTTCTATTGTTGTTTTATTTTTAAGTAGGTTTATTTTAGGTTCTAAACTAACATTGTTTAGTTTTGTAGGTAGTATTTAAGAGTTTGTTGAGGCCGTAATTCGACCTGTTCTCGCTGCTATGCCGATGCGTGACTTTCGCTGGACCTTGAAGTAGTAGGATGACGCTGCGAATCGGGATCTCGTGGTGTTCTTCAGCCAACCCGGGACTTCTCGGGATCTTCGACGACCTTTGCTGAAGATGTCCTTGACGAAAACCGTTGGTAGTTGAAATCGCCGCTTCTTCGCCCGCTTGAGACGCCCCAGTCCTTAATATGGGATGCTGTAGTCGACTCGCGGAGTTCCTCTCTCCGGGAAATGGGATGAAGCTGCGTTGCGGACGCGTTCTTCGCAGGCGCTGGTACCGAGGTCGAACTCGACGCTCTTCTTCGACGGATGAAGGAACAAATGCTGAGGCCTAGGCTCCTTTCTAACGATGCAGGGATGCCTAAGTGGATCTTCAATGAAGATTTGTTATTTTAATTTGTGTACAAAGATTTATTTGTGAAATTAATTTAATACAGTACAACTACAAGTACAGTTTGTCGTTCAATAGATTTTGGAAGATTCCCGTTGGCTGCTGGCGGCGGACGTTATACAGGGTGCTTCCTGTAACAGGAGCAATAAATTAAACTAAAGGCTGTACTCCTCAAACTGACCAACATTTGTTCAGCAACTTTTAAAATTTATGAATCCTTTAGACTTCGTTTTTTTCATACAAAATAAATATTGCCTTCAATGTACGCTGACATCAGTGTGTTTGACGTTGCTTGTCACGCTTTAAACATAACAAAATTTGCAATACATTGCGTCTTAGAATAAACTTTAAAGTGTAATAAAAATCAAAACAAGAGTTATTTTTAAAAGTTGCTGAACAAATGTTGGTCAGTTTGAGGAGTACCGCCTACAGTTTAATTTATTGCTCCTGTTACAGGAAGCACCCTGTATACGCATCCGATCATTGCCGATCTTCGAATTTCGGACGCAATCGGCCGTCCGTGACGTCACATAGGATGCGTTCTGAACAGAGTTTTATTATTTAATTTAATTAAAAACCACCGGTCTCCGTGTCCCCAAGTTCCCCTAAGTCAGCTGTCACCTGCAAATCGAGACAAATGGTATCCCTGTAAACAATTAGTGCGTGCCTTGTCAATACTTTATATATAGACTAACTGTCCCACTACTGAAAGGTATTATGTCTTATTAAATTGTACAACGGGACTTAATCACGTATTTACGTTTTAAGATTTACCTCCGACGTTTCGAGGACGGCGTTGTCCCCGTGGTTGGCTAGAAATGTTGATGCCATAGCCAGTGTTCTCCGAAACCACGGGGACAACGCCGTCCTCGAAACGTCGGAGGTAAATCTTAAAACTTAAATACGCGATTAAGGGCCGGTTGCACCAAACCGTCTGTTACCGTTAAAGTATTCGCAAAATTTTATTGCATGGAAAATTTCATACATAACTGATGTTTCACGTTAATCAGTCTGTTAAATGCCAGCCGGCTTATTAGCCAAGCGGACAATCGCTATCGCTTCGACAACGAAACGCTTTGTGTCTCTCTATCACTCTTCTATATTAGTGCGACAGTGACAGTTGCGTTTCGATCGCTACGGAGCGTAAGCGATTGGCACGTTGGCTACGTGGCCAGATCCTTTTTGTGCAGAACGACACAAATACACTTACGACGTTTTTGAGCCCCAGTGCGTAGGCTGCCTGTTTACTCAATAAACAGATTGAGTTCTTTATAGACGTAGGAATTGTTTTAACATATTTCTAATCTAATTGTTACGAGAAGAAGTTGTGGGCGTATTTAGTAGGCTAGTACAGTTGTTTACGCAATAATTAGAAAATATACTTACATTTAATTATTCCGTATGGTATAGGTATATGTATGAAAATATGTATTTATATACGTTATTAAGGTATTATATAGTTTTAGTTTTGTACTCTATTATCAAAATGTTAGAGTGCGTGTTCAGATATTTTTGAGGACCTCGGCCGCTCCGATATTAGGGAGTGCTCCCGGAACTGGTTCTCTAAACAAATCTAGTACCGGAACCGGGACTTCCCGGTTATCGCCATACAAACTCAGTACCGGGAACATTCTTTATCCGATATAGGTATTTTATCTGATGCCTCGGCCGTTCCGATTGACGTCAATTTTCAAAATGGCGGACCCATTGGAGTTCGAGAGGTCTACACAGCAATAGGTACCTATTTGTTTTCTTCCACAAACGAACAGTTAAGGTGAACCTACTTAGAAGCAGTAATCTTCAAATAATGCAGCATATCCTCCTGCTAAACGGATAATAGGCGTTTGATTGAGCAAATGTGGGTTTAATCGACGCAGAGGATATGCAGATAGTCCTATAACAGGTATACATTACATACCTAAAGTGTTATTCTATGGAATTTCCTAACTATGTAAACAAAAGTCACTACTAAATTCATCATTCAGAGACGAATATGGCGGTTTGTTTAACATAGAAAGTTCCATAGAATTACACTTTACATGAGTTGCTGACTTGTCTTGGTCTAACTGTAAACCGATTTATTGGTAATTTAGCAATTAAGTATATATTTATGTCATTCGAATTATTTTCTAGCCTAACCAAACCAGTTGGTATTAATTGGCACCACATTGCCTAAATTGCAAAGGAATAAGATAATTTCGCGTGGTTAAGTGGATGGCAGTATACAAAAGTAAAACTGAACGCATCAAAATCAGATCAAAACCGTGACAAGTTGTTAAAATTTGAATCAAGCTCCAGTTTAGACCATAAATAAATGCTTACCTTAACCTTTTGGACGCCAATGACCGATATATACGCACCGCAGGTCCAACGCCAAAGACGTATTAATCGGTCATAGACTACAGAGCAACATAGACCTAGGTGCATATGCATAAAGTTCAATTTCAGTTTTGACACTTCGGAGACGTGGCGTCTGAGAGACAGCTTTTGTGTTTGACACGGCGTCGAAAAGGTTAAAACCAGCATTCATATTAAGTAGGTACTAACCTATAAGTACTTAAATTACAAACTGTCCACGACCCACGAAGTATCCGGAAGATTTTACTTGACCACATCGGGCTCAGCATGGTTCCATTTTTAGGGTTCCATAGCCAAATGGCAAAAAACGGAACCCTTATAGATTCGTCATGTCTGTCTGTCTGTCTGTCCGTCTGTCTGTCCGTCCGTATGTCACAGCCACTTTTTTCCGAAACTATAAGAACTATATTGTTGAAACTTGGTAAGTAGATGTATTCTGTGAACCGCATTAAGACTTTCACACAAAAATAGAAATAAAAACAATAAGTTTTGGGGGTTCCCCATACTTAGAACTGAAACTCAAAATTTTTTTTTTCATTAAACCCATACGTGTGGGGTATTTATGGATAGGTCTTCAAAAATGATATTGAGGTTTCTAATATCATTTATTTCTAAACTGAATAGTTTGCGCGAGAGACACTTCCAAAGTGGTAAAATGTGTGTGTCCCCCCCCCCCCCCTGTAACTTCTAAAATAAGAGAATGATAAAACTAAAAAATATATATGATATACATTACCATGCAAACTTCCACCGAAAATTGGTTTGAACGAGATCTAGTAAGTAGTTTTTTTTAATACGTCATAAATCCCCTAAATACGGAACCCTTCATGGGCGAGTCCGACTCGCACTTGGCCGCTTTTTTTTATCGCCTATGCGCGTCCCTTTCGCACTTACATCTATCTAATCTATCTATCTAATACCTTTAAACGAGCAATTCTTGTTTATTTATTTATATATATATATATATATATATATATATATATATATATATATATATATATATATATATATATATATATTTCGGGGATCTCGGAAACGGCTCTAACGATTTCGATGAAATTTGCTATACGGGGGTTTTCGGGAGCGAAAAATCGATCTAGCTAGGTCTTATCTCTGGGAAAACGCGCATTTTCGAGTTTTTATTTGTTTTCCGAGCGAAGCTCGGTCACCCAGATATACTTGTTAGAACGTGACAGGCATGGTGATGACAAGCGATAAAAGCGACCGTTTATTCTATTCTGTTTTTCGATTTATTCTATTCTTTTGAAAAAAAAAAAATTCTTGCGTCCTCATCATCTTCCTCGCATTGCTCATGGGAGCCTGGGGTCCGCTTATACATATAATTGGCATCAACTAATCCCAAGAATTGGCGTAGGCACTATTAGTTAGGGTTCCGTACCTCAAAAGGAAAAAAACAGAACCTTTACTTATGCTCTTTATAGGATCACTCGTCTGTCTACCCCCCCCCCCCCTTTATCTCCGAAATTACTGGGTTCAAAATTTTGTAAAAAATACCTACACAAAATAGTTCTTTACCTATAGATGACAGGAAAGACTATTAGAAATGTGCAGTCAAGCGTGAGTCGGATTTAATGTACAGCACCCTTGGAACGCGAGTCCGACCCACACTTGGTCGGTTTTTTTCTCTATTAGTGTAAGGCCTGAGTGGCCGCTCTTGTTGTGCGTGCAGCGGGGCGGGGCGTGCGGCGTGCATGTTAAACAAATGCAAGCGTATAGGAGCGGCCTAAATGTAAGGCCTGAGTGGACGCTCGGAGCGGAGCGTTCGGCGGGGCGTGCAGCGTGGCGTCGGGCTCACAAGTAATTTGAGCAGCGTGCACTAAGGCCGCTCCTATACGTTTGCATTTGTTTAACATGCACGCCGGACGCCCCGCCCCGCTGCACGCCCAACTCGAGCGTCCACTTAGGCCTTACACTTAATGCACGCTGCTCACACTCCACGCTGCACGCCCCGCCGAACGTTCCGCTTCGATACGAGCGTCCTCTCTTGCCTTACACTTAAAGATTATATTATGTTACA
This sequence comes from Cydia amplana, assembly GCF_948474715.1. NCBI lineage: Eukaryota > Metazoa > Arthropoda > Insecta > Lepidoptera > Tortricidae > Cydia > Cydia amplana. The sequence continues at coordinate 7,053,305 of NC_086094.1, read as the reverse complement.
TCTTGCATATATCGCTCCGCGTTGTACCAACAACGCAGTCAGCCTATTGTGTTGGTGCCGTGCACACGGAGATTCAATTTATTCAGCTCAAGTGGAAAATGTGTGAGTTAATCATTCATATCTATAGAGTTACTAGCGACCCGCCCCGGCTTCGCACGGGTTAACAAATTGTACATAAACCTTCCTCTTGAATCACTCTATCTATTTAAAAAAACCGCATCAAAATCCGTTGCGTAGTTTTAAAGATCTAAGTATACAGACAGACAGACAGCGGGAAGCGACTTTGTTTTATACTATGTAGTTAAGACGAAAGGGGACGACCGCCCCGAAACCGCTATTCCATACAAACGTAATCCCCAGTTCCTCTCTGGATATTAACATTATTGAAACTATTTCGACACAATTTTATTTTATTTTTATTTATTTTATTTTAAAATTTATTTCAGGGAACAAGGCCCATATTTTCACTATCAGTATAAAACTAAGTCGCTTCCCGCTGTCTGTCTGTCCCTATGTATGCTTAGATCTTTAAAACTACGCAACGGATTTTGATGCGGCTTTTTAATAGATAGAGTGATTCAAGAGGAAGGTTTAGGTATGTATAATTTTAAATTTGTTAACCCGTGTGCGAATCCGGGGCGGGTCGCTAGTACCGTATATAGAATAGAAATAAGAGAATGATAAAACTAAAAAAAATATATGATGTACATTACCATGCAAACTTCCACCGAAAATTGGTTTGAACGAGATCTAGTAAGTAGTTTTTTTTTAATACGTCATAAATCCCCTGAATACGGAACCCTTCATGGGCGAGTCCGACTCGCACTTGGCCGGTTTTTTATTTATAAGGCGTTTATTTTAAGTTTATTTATCTAGATAATTTATATTATTATTTTATTTAATGTTCCATGTATATTTGTGTGTCTAAAGATAATTTGAAATAGAGGCGGTTTGTCAAAGTAAATTATGTAGCCACAAAAAGTCAAATGGCGTTCTAACAGTTTTAATCTTCTGTCAAAAGATGGCAGTAAATGTACTGTGGCTACGTAATTTACCATGACAGTAACTCTCTATCTATACTCTTTGGTTAGAATATGAACAGGCGGGTTATAGTATAGAGTCTGTGCGGAAAGAGAAGAGTCGTGAAATGTATGCGACCCAATACATTCTACGACTCTTCTCTTTCCGCACAGGGGACCGATTTTTGAATTTCGACCACTCGATTTCGTGTATTTCTTTAATTAATATCTCCACTACTAGGCATTTAAATTCTACTAATAGAATTGAAATCGAGTGGTCAATACCAATAGATTACAAATTTGGATCGCTCGTATTTCAAAAATTAGCATTTCGCCGTTTTCCACCGATTTTCGAGTGACGAAATCGAGCGATCGAAATTCAAAAATCGGCCCCCAGACTCTAACATTCTTCGTACTTGTCGTCGCGTCGTTACTATAGCATCGAATTGTGACCAATATGTCGACATTGTTAACAATGGCTTGAAGGCTGCGGCATCTTACGATTAGTTATCATTGTGGTCTATTGTTGTGGCAAAAAGGCTTTTTAAACCGATACGTTTGCATCATTGTGAATCATAGAGAAATATAAGTAAAGAAAGACTGGTAACTCCATACATCAGTTTTCTTACCAAACCGCGAGTTATTTCGTAGGTACCCCAACTCTTTTTACTGTAGAATAGGGCCCTAGAAACCATTTAGGTACTCTAGTTAGCAAGTAAATAAATTAAAACAAATTATATTGTTACAGGGCCACTAATATTACTGGGACTGCTAGCGACCACAACATGTCTGCCACTAGAAGAACAAGAAGACCCATCACCGACCACAGACAACATAGAGCAGCTCAAAAAAACCATAAACGTAGTTTCTTACATCCAAAACTTTAAAAACGTAATGGCCGATTATGTCAACTCACAATACACCGACCTAAGCAAACACGACATGGAAAAAATAAAGCAAACACTAGAAGAATTTCTAGTCAAGTTCGCGAACGATCTTCGAGAAACAGTCGAAGATCAACAGAAAAATGTGACGTTTGAAAAAGAGCGCGATAGAATCCAAGATGGCGTCCCGGATGCGACTTTTGTGGAAATAAGAGATAGGATTATGACTGAATTTCCGGATATCAAGGTAGAAACTGCTGATGTGATTGTGTATAAGTTGAGGAAGAATTTAAATGAGACGCGGCAGAAGATTGATTATGTTATTAAAACGTCGGAGAGGGAATTCGAATATGCCGTAGCTTAGTGGTTTTTCTTAAAAAGATCACAGTATTCAGTTTTTTTAGGAATGGGGTTGGCAATAGGATATTTCACTACTAGTCAAATTAGTTTCTTTTTTCGAACTGTCAAAACGATTTTACTAGTGGTTTTATTAGCTCCGTGGGGCTCCGTGCGCCGTCTAGTTTGTTACTGTGAACTAAAAAATTGCCTACAAGTATTTGCTACTTAGGACGGTGCGCGTTTTTAGTATGGGATTGGGTATCTGTACTAGTATTACGTATATGATCTGTGCTACTATGGAATTTATATGAAACACTAGCATGTGACGTCACAATCAAATTACCTACTCTTTATAGTTTTATTCGGGTTTTAAAATAGAAATTGTGTCTAAAAATAACTGCTGTCTACGTTTCTCTATTAAATTATTAATCTTCTGGTGCTTTATTTCATGCGTGGTGTAAAATAATTTATTTTAAATACAGTCAAATACCCTATTGTCAATATAGTTTGTCAAGCCTTTCCCGTCAATCGAAAAAGGTGGCAAATTTAAAAAATGTAGACGCGAATGATTCTCCCATAGAAAATTTAGACACAACTTGACGTCCCTTTGTGTGCACGACCACAGATAATGACTTTTGACAACCCTAAATAGCCGAAAGGGATAGTGCCATACGTTATCTGAATCGCTGTCAAACTTCGGTTTTGTAGGAAGTTTCTTTTCTGTACGGTAGTACTATTACTTATTCTGTGGTTAAGCTATAAGTATGATAGAATGTGGATAGAATTAAAACGAAAGATATATTAAAATTATTTTATTTGTAAATACAGCACTGTACCTATATTAAATAATCCAATATGTATATATATGTATACTCATTATTTCATTAACTTCATTTCATAGATTACAATCACTTATATTCAAATTTAAGTCTAAAATATGAGCGTCAAGTCATAACAAGTATAATAAAATGTAGAATAGCGTCACTGTAATAAAATCTACAGAAGCTATATTAGACTATTGAAATATCAAGGCTCATTCTTCGTTTTTAGGGTTCCGTACCTCAAAAGATAGATGGCAGGAAAACCCATTAGAAATGTGTAGTCAAGAGTGAGTCGGATTTAATGTACGGAACTCCGAAAGCGGTGCCGTCATATAGCGGCCGTCCCCATACAAATACTACGACATCCATATTTAGCCGTATTATTTAGTATGGAGACGGCCGCTATATGACGGCACCGCTATCCTAGGAAAACCGATCTTAACTATTATATATGAAACGAAAATGATGATACGCTAATTAATTAATCCATAATTTGCTGTAACTTATTTGTCAAAAATATTTTTCAATAAAGACACACCAAGATCGCGTTGTCTTTCTGTAATGCTAAAAAAAACGGAGATATACATTGCCAAGCAGGGGGGCTACCGCGAAAACCGAAATACGCAAATTGCGGGGATCTTTCTCTTTTACTCCAATGAAGGTGTAATAAGAGTGATAGAGAAGTTATAGCCCAGATTCGATAATTGAATAGATTATGTTTCTCTTTCAAAGTGGCGAACCCATGAAAGTGTGGGAGGTGTACGGCTCACAAACCTCTTACACCATTCACTAACCCGGGGTTAACCGGTTAACCCCTCGAACGCCCTTGTCAAAAAACTGCTACTGAACTAACTACCAACCTTTCAACTGATAATTACAGTCCAAATTGTCTGGGATCTGGGACATATACAGGACAAGGCAGTTGAGGGGTTAAACCATAGTTACCAGTACATTTTGACTCTGGGTTAATGATATAACCGGTTAACCCCGGGTTAGTGGGATGATACAAGTGGCGCTTACGGCTTACAGTTGGCTCCAAAACCACAGGGCGGACACGCCATACATCAAAAATCATTTGCGTTTATATGTGTGCGCGGCACGTCTGTACACGCGTCATTGTGTATGTGTGGGTGAGTCGCTGTACTGAGAGCACGCCAGAAGTCCGTCAGATTCATGTCGCGGGGCGAGGTAATGCGAGTCGGGGCGGGGCGGTGCGTGGCCGTTCTGTATGATAATACTATTACTTATTCTGTGCCAAAACGCTACTGGTCTTAACCCATGAATTCGACTTGTTTTTTAGTTGGAAAGACCTTATGAACTCGTTTGCGGGGCGTGTAAAAAGGCCCAGTCATACAAATGCAAACCCCAAAATTTGCCACTGAAATTTGAACCTACAGTGCAGGGAATAGAGTTGGTTATTATTTGTTTGAAAATTTAACGAAACAAAAGAAATGCAAGTCTGTTCCAATTGAATACGGTTTAAATTTCATCGAACTCAAGAAGTACTATAGGTAGGACCTTGGGCCTTAGGAGGATAGGGACGCTTTTTGCTTGAAGCTCTGTTGACATAAAGCATATGCAGTGAAATACCTCTTTTCCATACCATAACGGTGGCAAACAAGCGTATAGATCATTTTATAAGCGGAAACCGTAGCCTTAGGCTGCCTCGCTTCCGACTCTTAAGAGGCAAGCCTTTTAGTACAGTCAGCAGCAGAAGTTGCTAAGCGGGCGAGGTGTTCAAAATGATCTTGACGCGACTTTATTGTTAAGAGAATAAGAGCGTCTCAAGGTAATTTTGAACACCTCGCCCGCTTAGCAACTTCTGCTGCTGACTGTTAGTCTTCATTTTTGCATCATTTTGATAAATTTGTAATTTTTGTGAGCTTACAGTTGACTCCAAAGCCAAAGTCTCTGTTCGGGGCGAACTAGTGTGACCCTGAGGCATAGACTAGGAATCCTCTAGACGGAGTTTAGAGCAATTATTTCATGAAACCGATGCTGCCAAAAACACGGGTGTGCGGGGGACGAGGCGAGCGAGTCCCGTGCCGTGATTGGTCCGTTCAAAGACACGGACGTCACACAAAGACACTTTGACTCGAGAATGGAGTAAAACTACCGTATATTTGTGGTAGCGCTACTATGCTCAGTCTGGAGGATGTCTTGTCTGTGCCCTGAGGTCAAGCTCCACAGAGCCAGTAGGACCCTGAAGTCCTACTGGTCTTTGGCCATGAATTCGACCTGTTTTTAGCTGAGAAGACCTTATGCATTCGCTTGCGGTGCGAGTATAGGGACGCTTTCTGCTCGCTCTGTTAAGATAAAGTATATGGAGTGAAATACCTCATTATCATACCATAACGGTGGCAAACAAGCGTATAGATCATTTTATAAGCGGAAACCGTAGCCTAAGGCTTCATGTGATGTGACCCTGACCCTGATGTGACCCTGAGGTCAAGCTCCACAAGGCCATGCGACCCTGAGGTCCTACTGGTCTTTGGCCATGAATTCGACCTGTTTTTTGGCGGGGAAGACCTTATGGACTCGCTTGCGGTGCGTGTATAGGGACGCTTTCTGCTTGAAGCTCTGCTGACACAAGTCGCAGGTTAGCGGGCGAGCGCCAGAGTGGATCACTTCGTGTTGGTTTAATGCCTTTTTGTCCTGAAAAAAATAAATAAAGCCTCGGATACCAATTTTCATACCTTCATATCCACAGATTTGGACTTTTATTTCTCATAAAGAACAAAAGTTCACTTACAATGAGCTTACATTAAACTATGACAATAGGGCGTATCACTGCGATGGTCTGTCGCCAGAGTGCAGCACTAGTACCCATCGTAAACCATAGAGTAAGTTCTATAGTTCGTTTTTTTAGCATTAGAAAGAACTTGAAAGAAGGTAAGCGATTTTGACGTCTTTTAATTGAAAAACACTTTTTAAAAATCACTATTACTTATGAAAGCAGAAGACTATAAATGATCGTATTAGATTCATAATTGTTACATATTTGCCGTAACTTATTATTAAAATGTATTTTTCAATTAAAAGATACATCAAGATTGTTTACCTTATTTGTAATGCTAAAAAAACGAACTATACACACTGTGCCTAAAAGTTTTTTTTGACAAGTTTTCACAGACAATAAAATATGACATTGATACATCAAGGCGGTTTTTGTTTACAAAGGGTCTACCGGGAAACGCGAAAATCGAAACTCAGCTACCTGCCTCTTTATCGCTCAAATATGCAAGTGATAGAGAGGTTACATAACAAAACTCTTTTGTTTGCGGTCGACCCTCAGATTGTGATGGACTGCGGAAGTGGCGCCCCCTACGCAGAGTTTGCGCGTCTTGCACGGTGTGAAATAATTTATTTTTAGTAGAGGAAACTTCCCGACCCCGAAAGGTTGCCGACCGCTGCCTTAGTGTAAGGCCTGAGTGGACGCTCATGTTGTGCGTGCAGCGGGGCGGGGCGCGCGGCGTGCATGTTGAACAAATGCGCAGGGATCGGATACCGGTATTTTTTGTATGGGAACGGAAACGGTATTTTTTCGTTCTTTGCTAATTACTTCATTTCTAATTGGGCAATCTAATAATACTAAGTAGTAACATACAAACACAACTGAGTGCTACATTTCGAGTATAAAATAATTCGAAAAATATGGTTACTTCTATGTTTTTGCAAAAAACCGGTTCCGATCCCTGCAAATGCGCACGTATAGGAGCGGCCTTAGCGCACGCTGCTCACATCACGCGTGAGCCCACAGCCACGCTGCACGCGTCGCCGAGCGAGCGTCCACTCAGGCCTTAGCCTTAGGACATGAAGTACTCACAGTGAAAGCCTTCCTGCATATCTGACAGACGTGGTTTCTCGGTTTCTCCTTCTTTTCGCTGTGGACCCGCATCATGTGTTTCTCGACGTTGGCGCGAGACGCTATTGGCTGCGAAACAATTATATTATCATTATATGAGACGTTGTCTGTGAAAAGGGACCTTATTGTCGATGGCCCTTACGCCATTTTTAACGATCCTCCGATATAAATAATGTGCGGCGTAATAATAATAATAATGCCCCATATTTGTCACTAGCGACCCCCCCCCCCCCTTCGAATTTCCATGATTTATGAGGGGTAATGTAAAAAAAATACCTCCCCTTACCCCTAAAAACAGTGTCGGTGTTAGTATTCGGTAGACTAAAATGACATTTCATAATATGAACATAAATGTCATTTTAGTCTACCGAATAAAAAAATAGACTTTAGCTAGCCTTATCAAAGAGAATTTGAAATAGAGGCGGATTGTCAAAATAAAGTAGCCACAGTAAATGTACTGCCATCTATCGACAGAAGATTAAAACTGTTAAACGCCATTTGACTTTGACCCTTATTCTTATAAGTGGCTGTGGCTGCATAATTTACCGTGATAGTATCTCTCTATACACTCTATTGTCTTTGCTACTATATTGTCTATGGTAGGGTAAAGGTACCTTATCGCAAACTGGACACTTGTAAGAGGTCCCTAGGTGCTGGTAGTTGAAGTGAACCTACTACATACTACCGGTCACGCAAATTAGTTAGCCGATGTGCCGATAGATGGCGCTGTACATAGTAATTTAAGACAACATTTTTGGTTGTCACTAGCTAGCCTATATTGTCTATGGTAGGGTAAAGGTACCTTATCGCAGACGGGGCACTTGTGAGCGATCTTCCCTAGGTGCTGGTAGTTGAAGTGGTCTTGTGTGGTCTGTGGTCGTACCACTATTGTCTATGGTAGGGTAAAGGTACCTTATCGCAGACTGGACACTTGTGAGAGGTCTTCCCTAGGTGCTGGTAGTTGAAGTGGTCTTGTGTGGTCTATGGTCGTACCGCTATTGTCTATGGTAGGGTAATGGTACCTTATCGCAGACTGGACACTTGTGAGCGGTCTTCCCTAGGTGCTGGTAGTTGAAGTGGTCTTGTGTGGTCTATGGTCGTACCGCTATTGTCTATGGTAGGGTAATGGTACCTTATCGCAGACGGGGCATTTGTGAGCAGTCTTCCCTAGGTGCTGGTAGTTGAAGTGGTCCTGCATCGCCTCTTTGGTCGGGTACCCCTTATTGCACATGGGACATGGGAATCTGCAGAAAATTAAATATTATATAGGACATAGAGAAACATAGGTAAAGAAAGAGTGGTAGCTCCATACATCAGTTTTCTTATCAAAACGCGAGTTATTTCATAGGCGACATCTAGCGTCAAGTAGCGGACATTACTATAGTTCGTTTTTTTAGCATTAGAAAGAACTTGAAAGAAGGTAAGCGATTTTGACATGTCTTTTAATTGAAAAACACAATTTAAAAATCAATAACTATTACTTATGAAAGCAGAAGACTATAAAAGATCGTATTAGATTTATAATTGTTACATATTTACCGTAACTTATTTTTAAAATGTGTTTTTCAATTAAAAGACACATCAAGATTGTTTACCTTATTTCTAATGCTAAAAAAAAAGGAAGTATAGCGTCAGTAGCGAAATATATGCTATCTGGTGTCAAGTAGCAGTACTGATAGTTCCACTACTTGACGTTAGATGTCGACTACGAAATAACTCGCGTTTTGGTAAGAAAACTGATGTATGAAGTTACCACTCTCTCTTTACTTATATTTCTCTATGATATAGGATAAGCTATCAGTGGTGGCGAGTCAAATATTTGTACACAAGTTAATTTGCCTTTCTTTTCCGTAACCCTTTGAACGCTTAACGTCATAAACAAAAACGTCACTCACACGCCAACATCACGGGCGCAAGCGAGCTAATGTAAACCTTACGTCGAAGTTTGAAGGTTACTTTTACGGTGTCCGCCATAACACCTTTATACGAATTCATGGCGCTGTGAGCACGACTAGTTACGACGCCTTTATGTATGTATGTATGTATGTATGTATATACTTTATTGCACATAAAGTCGCCTTTAAGGTCGGTTTTCCTAGGATAGCGGTGCCGTCATATAGCGGCCGTCTCCATACTAAATAATACGGCTAAATATGGATGTCGTAGTATTTGTATGGATACGGCCGCTATATGACGGCACCGCTTTCGGAGGAAACCAAAGCTTTAGATGTTCTTGGCATTGAAACATTGGCACATGCAAAATTATACCTTGTGTTAAGGCCACAAAGTGTATACTTACTTGAAGACTTGATCCGAGGCGTGCGCTCTTGAGTACTTCAAGTGCGCCTGATACGTTGCCAGGTGCGAGAATATCTGTAATATTATTATTAATTACATAAATAATAAATATTATAGGTCAATCTTAGCCTTCTCTTGTTTCCTTAATTTCCTGCTACCCAAAAGATCGCTGCTTAGCGATAAGACCGCCTGTTGTTACCTAGTTCTATTTTCTGGAGGAGGGGGGGTCAGAGAAGATATCACGTGTAATTTTTTTTTCAAAGCGGGAAAGCCAAAATCAACAATATTACTCAAAAATTTAATCAGAACCAATATAAATCCGCTCTATTTTATATATACAGGGTGCTTCCTGTAACAGGAGCAATAAATTAAACTGAAGGCTGTACTTCTGAAACTGACCAACATTTATTCAGCAACTTTTAAAAATTATGAATCCTTCAGACTACCTCTTTTTCATACAAAATAAATATTGCCTTCAATGTACGCTGACATCAGTGTGTTTGACGTTGCTTGTCACGTTTTAAACATAACAAAATTTGCAATACATTGCGTCTTAAAATAAATTTTAAAGTGTAATAAAAATTAAAACATGAGCTATTTTCTAAAGTTGCTGAACAAATGTTGGTCAGTTTGAGGAGTACAGCCTTTAGTTTAATTTATTGCTCCTGTTACAGGAAACACCCTGTATAAGTGATAAGCATATTTTTACGATGCCTACTTTTGAGAGATAGCATCTTGAACATATACGCAATACAGAAGAAACTACATTAGACTTGCTTAGCGTCTAAGAGTACCCGCATCATAATTATCACGTGATCTTGTGGCAGATGGGAAGGGGTTGCGTTAAAATCACCAAATATCACCAAGGTTGACAAAAATAGGCCAAAAATATGATCACATGATTTCTGAACGACCCCGAAGTGAGGATGTAAAGTGTAGAGATGCAACGGATAGTTGTTTGGCCGGATACCGGATATCCGGCCTGGACACTGGCCGAATATCCGGTATCCGGCCGCCGGATATTCGGCCAGCGGAACTATACCTATATTTTGAGTTTTGCAGGTGCGCGTCGTGCAGGTTTCGACCTGTTTCGTAGTGAACGTTCGCGCGGACACATTTCTAGGATCGTAACGAGTTTTATCATGTCATTACGTAGTAAGTTCGTTTATAGTTCCAAGTGCGCGCGCGTATTTTTGTCTAAACAAATAAGTGTATTGTCAAGTATTGTGTGACATTGGTTACGTATTCATTTCTATCTACTGTGTCGTTACATTATGACCGTGACTGTTTTTTAGATTCCATTTTTTACCCCAAAATGTGTTAATTTTACTATCCGGTATCCGGCCGGATAGTAGGTCACTATCCGGTATCCGGCCGGATACTAAAATAACGGCCGGATAGGCCGGATACCGGATAGTAACCGGATATCCGGTGCATCTCTAGTAAAGTGAAGGAACTTACCTTCTTGCAGTCGACACACTCATATCTGCTCTTGTTCTCGTGTCTCTGTATGTGGTACTTGAGTTGTATCACGCGCACCATCTTGTGGCAGATCGGACATTCCTCCTTCGGCAGCGGACCCTCGTGCAGTCTGTGTGGGACATAAAAACACTGCAACAAAACCAAAAACCCAAGCACGACCTTATTCCAGAAAGGGAATCAAAACCGGCCAAGTGCGAGTCGGACTTGCGCACGGAGGGTTCCGCACCATCAACAAAAAACAAGCAAAAAAAACGGTCACCCATCCAAGTACTGACCCCGCCCGACGTTGCTTAACTTCGGTCAAAAATCACGTTTGTTGTATGGGAGCCCCACTTAAATCTTTATTTTATTCTGTTTTTAGTATTTGTTGTTATAGCGGCAACAGAAATACATCATCTGTGAAAATTTCAACTGTCTAGCTATCACGGTTCGTGAGATACAGCCTGGTGACAGACGGACGGACGGACGGACGGACGGACGGACGGACAGCGAAGTCTTAGTAATAGGGTCCCGTTTTTACCCTCTGGGTACGGAACCCTAAAAAGTAGTTACATTGATAACATGAACCTAGTAAATATATTGAAAACGGGTCACTCACGTATTTTAACACATTCACTACCAGGCAAAAAACGGCGCACTACCCCACAAACCGGTCGTCTATAGCTGCGTATAAAACAACCCGCCCAGCGGGTTGTCCGGCATCTGAGCAAAGTTTACGAGGTGGGTTCCTGGTAGTGAAAGTGTTAAGTCGAAAAACGCTCACCGTAAACGCAAGCTCCTGATGACACTCCTCAGTACGGAGTGAAACATGTCGAGCGTTTTTCGACTTAAAATACGTGAGTGACCCGTTTTTAATATATTTAATATGTCTGTGTCTCACGGAAGATATGTTATTAAAATGAACCTATTAGTATTTTAACTGGATCTGGCATGAGGGGTGGGGGAAATGACCGAACGGGATAGTCTTATGTATCTTTCAGTAGGAGTAGCAGAGAAAGCGCTATTATTGTTTGTCCTTGTCACAGTCTCACATTTTTTTTATTCCCCACCGTAAATTAGTATGGATTATGGTGGGCAACAAATAAATTCGACCAATCACAGCGTCGCATTGCGTATCTTTTGTCCCTCACGGAGGCACGCGTAGATAGGGTTGCCAGATGGTCGGGATTTGGCGGGATTCTCCCGATTTTAGCGTGTGTTCCCGATTCCCGACAAAGTGGAAATTGTCCCGAAAAACAGCTTCACGTTATGAAACAATAATTTAAATTTTCCGAACTGTCGTCGAGCGAGCGAGAGACCCGCGTCGACCGCGTCAGGCAGAGCAGCTGACGTAGTGCCAACAATGTATAATATCGTTGTTTTTAATACAATTACTTTAATTGGAATGTTTTTTTTCCCGACTCAAGTCTCAAAATCCCGATTTTTAGGGTTCCGTACCCAAAGGGTAAAAACGGGACCCTATTACTAAGACTCCGCTGTCCGTCCGTCCGTCCGTCCGTCCGTCTGTCACCAGGCTGTATCTCACGAACCGTGATAGCTAGTCCGTTGAAATTTTCACAGATGATGTATTTCTGTTGCCGCTATAACAACAAATACTAAAAACAGAATAAAATAAAGATTTAAGTGGGGCTCCCATACAACAAACGTGATTTTTGACCGAAGTTAAGCAACGTCGGGCGGGGTCAGTACTTGGATGGGTGACCGTTTTTTTGCTTGTTTTTTTTTGCTTGTTTTGCTCTATTTTTTGTTGATGGTGCGGAACCCTCCGTGCGCGAGTCTGACTCGCACTTGGCCGGTTTTTATTTTTATTTTTTCCCGATAATAGTGCCTTTCGATCTGGCAACCCTACGCGTACCACTTCTATAGGATGCTACTTTCTATGGGGCATAATTACCTTAAATGTGTTGCCAGCGTGGTTCGGTTGACGAACCGTTTCTTGCAGTGGTCACACTGCAGGCCTTCTCTGTGGAAGCGGGCCACGTGATTCTTACGAGCGCGGGAATTCCTTAAACAATAGCATAGAGAAATATAGTAAGACAAGAGTGCTCACTCCATACATCAGTTCAGACTATTAATTTCAGTGTCTACATCTAGCATCGAGTAGCGGAACTATCAGTACTGCTACTTGACAATAGATGTAGCACCGACCGGAAAGTCTTATCTCAACAGCATAAGACTTTCCGGTCGGTGCTAAATCTATTGTCAAGTAGCAGTACTGATAGTTCCGCTACTCGATGCTAGATGCTAATAGTCTTTTTGGTACTAAAACTGATGTATGGAGTGAGCACTGTATTTTTTTCTCTATGACAATAGGTACATATTGGACCTTATTGTCGATGGCGCTTACGCCATTATTAACGGTGCTCCGATATAAATACAATGCCGCGCGACGCTGTGCGGCGTAAGCGACATCGACAATAAGGTCCCTTTTCATAGAGAATACCCCATATAACATAAATACTTCAATGTATTTTAGTAGTCTTTTCTGTACCTATATGAAATTTAAAAAATATATGACTTCTACCTCGCGTTGTCCGCCGCATTTTGCCACGGCTCATGGGAGCCTGGGGTCCGCTTGGCAACTAAAAAACTAGATAACCACCGTTCAACAGTTTCAACCCAGAGGGTAAACTAGGCCTTATTGGGATTAGTCCGGTTTCCTCACGATGTTCTCCTTCACCGAAAAGCGACTGGTAAATATCAAATGATATTTCGTACATAAGTTCCGAAAAAGTCATTGGTACGAACCGGGGTTTGAACCCGCGACCTCCGGATTGAAAGATTTGAAAGTCGCATGCTCTTACCGCTAGGCCACCAGCGCTCCTATAAAAAATATATGTGAAAAAATAAATATACCTACTGTTTTGGGCGATGTAAGTTACAATTCGAAATTATGCTCAAATATCCTAAACTAAATCTACTTAGGCCCATTTGCACCATGCCACTAACCCGGGGTTAAGCGGTTAAACCGTTAGCCTAGTGTCAAGTTGTACTGGTAACCATGGTAACTCCAGGTTTTAGAAGGTAGATGTTATGAAAGCTTACTTGAAGAACATGTCACACTCGAGACACTGGTAGCCCTCTATGGTGGTCTTAGACAAGTTTCCTCAGGTCTGGCTTGGAAGGGGGCTCCGTTTAGACTAGGGGGGGGGGGGGGGAGGTAGGTAGGTGTTAAGAATGCTTACTTGAAGAACATGTCACACTCGAGACACTGGTAGCCCTCTATGGTGGTTTTAGACAACAGTTTCCTCAGGTCTGGCTTGGAAGGGGGCTCCGTTTAGACTAGGGGGGGGGAGGTAGGTAGGTGTTAAGAATGCTTACTTGAAGAACATGTCACACTCGAGACACTGGTAGCCCTCTATGGTGGTTTTAGACAACAGTTTCCTCAGGTCTGGCTTGGAAGGGGGCTCCGTTTAGACTAGGGGGGGGGGGAGGTAGGTAGGTGTTAAGAATGCTTACTTGAAGAACATGTCACACTCGAGACACTGGTAGCCCTCTATGGTGGTTTTAGACAACAGTTTCCTCAGGTCTGGCTTGGAAGGGGGCTCCGTTTAGACTAGGGGGGGGGGGAGGTAGGTAGGTGTTAAGAATGCTTACTTGAAGAACATGTCACACTCGAGACACTGGTAGCCCTCTATGGTGGTTTTAGACAACAGTTTCCTCAGGTCTGGCTTGGAAGGGGGCTCCGTTTAGACTAGGGGGGGGGGGGGGGAGGTAGGTAGGTGTTAAGAATGCTTACTTGAAGAACATGTCACACTCGAGACACTGGTAGCCCTCTATGGTGGTTTTAGACAACAGTTTCCTCAGGTCTGGCTTGGAAGGGGGCTCCGTTTAGACTAGGGGGGGGGGAGGTAGGTAGGTGTTAAGAATGCTTACTTGAAGAACATGTCACACTCGAGACACTGGTAGCCCTCTATGGTGGTTTTAGACAACAGTTTCCGCAGGTCCCCTGGCTTGGGCGGATTCGATGGAGGCTCTTTTTTCTTACGATTCTGAAACACAAATTATATACATAGTACCGACACCTGTAATAATACTAATAATATGTTACTCTTCGACGGCCGCAAAAAAGAGTTGTTGACACATGTTGAATTTTATAACTAAATCTAGTCAAATAGATAGATGAGCAATTTATCACAATACACTGGAAACTTAAAAAAATATATGGGAATATTAAAAAAATACAAAACCTTAAAATTTAAAAAATATATATTTTAAAATTCCAAACAGGAAAAAAATAATGATATTATACGATTCCTTACATTTTATTTATAGTGGAATTATTTGCATTATTTGACACATTATGACTGACGTATATAGAGTATGTAACTAACCCAAATCGATTGTCACAGCAAGCGATTACGATTGGATGGCTCCTAGACTGAGGTATCGAATTGTGACGTTTAATGAATTTTTATATGATATTTAAATAAAGCTAGAATTATATGGTTAATAAATAATAATAAGAAGATATAATACATTTAATAATGCTTTGTTATAAATATCTAATAACTATTGTAATATGAATGATTTATAAAAAAAATTACCTAAATTTAATACTGTTTAAAAATTTGACGTGAAAAATGTATATTTTATGAATAAAACATTGAATTGAATTGAATTGTTGCGATTTAAAATGAAAAATGTATATCGATTTACTTAGACGACTACGATTTATAACGGTGGTGTTCGGCCAACCCTAAATTTGAAAAAAAAAAGACGTAGAACGTAAACGTTCGCAGTGCAATTGTCTTCCTTTGTAATTTCGATGTGCAAGATATTTTACGTTCTATTGCTGTTATCAGTGTCATGTGTCAAATAACGCAAATACGAGTGCACAAAGTATAAAAAATATAGTAGGTATAGCAAGTTCTACCTTCCTCTGCTCTGTGCCCCCGATGACAACTTGTTGTGCCGACGGCTTGGCTATGTGCGTGTCCTGGTGCGCCTGCATGGCGGCCACCAGCCGCGTGGCGTGCCCGCACAGCTTGCAGATGTGGCGTAAGTAGTGTGTCTCTATGTGGGACTGGAGTTTGGATTCCTCCACGTATTTGTAGCACACTTTGCAAGGGGAGTAGCCGAGTTTCTAGAAAAAATAGTTAGTCTACCACCTAAAGTAGGGATTATTACATAAGTGTTTCACGACAGTGAAGCCTTATTTAAAAACAAATTATTATCTGTTGGCAACCTCAGCTAGCTCGTCTAACTCACCTTAGTTACGTTGTGTGGAAAATTTATTGTTAATGTTAAGTTGTTAATTAGTATTTTATAGGTACTTTTTCTAAATTATTGTAATTTATGCTTAGTTAGTCTTTTTCTGAGAGTTAACTTACAGTTTAAATTAAACATTATAATACTTAATGCATGCTGTGATTGCCTTTAAGTGGGGGATCAATAATAAATGTGCCCTCTTAGTTTGTAACGTATACTCGTATGTAAATTGTATCTTCTGTTGGTGATCCTAATAAATAAACAAATAAACAAGTGCGACCCCAAGTGTGCGATGTACGATTGTGCGACATATTTTATTTAACGACACTGCAATTCTGCGAAGTGATATTGTGCGACATGTCACTATTCGACCAAACTGTAGTCCGGCAGTATTTTTGATCGAAGTTAAATTGTGCGACATATTACGGCTCGACAATACTTCTAGTGCACGACAGTATTTGTGGGTCTACGGGTAATTTATTTTTAACATGGTCTCAGCACTTACACTGTTTCTTCTCAAAAAACATTTCCTTTACAACTGAACTAGACGGACTCCTATTTCTGGGCGCTTTGCCCTTCGGGCATCTGAAGCTACCTAACGAACCTAACCTACCTAACTGTCTTTGAGCGGACCAATCACGGCACGGGACTCGCTCACCTCGTCCCCCGCACCCCAGTATTGTTGGCAGCATCGGTTTCATGAAATAATAGCTCTAAACTCCGTCTAGAGGATTCCTAGTCTATGCGTTTTGTTAGAGAGTGAACCTTCTGTACCTAGTGCTATTATTTATTCTGTGGTAAAGCAATACTCACCGCCCTGTGGTCAGACACGAAGTGGTCTTCGACCTGCTGTTGTGTATAGAACCCTATGATGCAGAGTTCGCATTTGTACACCGAGCTGGCGTATTGTACTTTCTCTTTAGCTTCCTCCCTGTAAAATAAAAGTTGGTTATTTGTCCGTTTGGACCAGGGATGTTGCGGATGCCGATTTTTTGACATCCGCGGATGCGGATTTTAAAGGGTCACATCCGCGGATGCGGATGTCAAGATAGGTACATAAAAAACGTCAAATATTACATTTTAGTAATTTTTATTTCAAAAAACCGGCCAAGTGCGAGTCGGACTCGCGTTCCAAGGGTTCCGTACATTAAGTCCCACTCACGCTTGACTACTCATTTATAATAGGTTTTTTTGGTTAATGACTAAATTACCTAGCAGTCTAGCACTTACGCTGATACTAAGACGTTCCTGTACCGACCTGTTCCACATCCGCATCCGCATTAAACTCCGCATCGATTTTATGCGGATGCGGATGTTGAAAATAATACAGAAGTTCCGCGGTTGCGGATGCGGATATTCGCAACATCCCTGGTTTGAACGACCGGTCTGGCCTAGTGTAGTGACCAAAGAGTAGTATAATATATAGGACAGTACTGACCCTGTCTGAAGCCGATGGTCCCGGGTTCGATGTTTGATACTTTAGCAAGCAAAACTTTCCAAAATTTAAAAGTGGAATCTTGAGCGCTGTGAGGGGTTAGCACATAATGTGTTATACTTAAGTTTGTAAATGTAACTAACAACTATGACCAATGTCCGAAATAAAAATATTTTATTTATTTAATGTTTAAAATAGGTATAAATTGTAATATGTATGCTAGTTTTAAGGTAATCTATGGGCCAATAGTTGCCTGAAAATGGGTGAATCAACTTTTAGAACACTGATTTCGTGTCCCTAGACTCCCTAGCAAAAAAGATCAATTTTTCAAAAACCATGTTGATTTTTTTTACTTTTTTGTTTACGCGGGCATTATTAGATACGTATATATTTAATTAACACAATAAATTAACAACTTGATCAGATAAAAGTTACATTTTGTACGGTAACGCAGTAGAAAAAGGCAAAAATGCTGTGTCCCTGATTTTTGTATGGGAGATAACTTTTTTCTCTGAGTTACCGTACAAAATGTAACTTTTATCTGATCAAGTTGTTAATTTTAATGTGTGTGATACTTATGGATCTAATAACGCCCGTGTAAACAAAAAAGTAAAAATATCCACATGGTTTATGAAAAATCAATTTTTCTTTGGTAGGGAGTCTAGGGACACGAAATTAAGTGTTCTAAAAGTTGATTCACCCAAATAAACATTTTACATATCATATGCTCCCAAGTGATACATTCAAATCAAAACACTAAATTTTTCACCCTCTGTGCGCTACTTAAATCCACCCTATATGTTTGTGATTTAACATAGATATGTGGCGTTTCATTACAGAAGGGTCCTTATTCTTCATCTGCAATAAGGACGTTTCTATCAGAATTTCTGTTGGAATTTCAGACGAAAACGTCTTTATTTCACTTGAATCATAAGGACCCTTTTTGGATGGAAAGCCACATATTTTGTATATGTAAATTACCTTGAAGCGAGCATTTCATCTTCACTCATAAACTCCGTGAAGTATTTCAGCTTCTGCGCTGCAGTTTTCTCCTCTTTCGCCTTAACTGGTTTTGATATTATCACTGCCTCGATTTTCGGCGGCGACTGAATTGTTCTGAGGAATATACACAAATAAAAATTATGATGATGATCATAAATACGTAAAAATAATTTAAGCCTATATACCAGGGATGTTGCGGATGCCGATTTTTTGACATCCGCGGATGCGGATTTTTAAAGGCTAACATCCGCGGATGCGGATGTCAAGATAGGTACATAAAAAACGTCAAATATTACATGTTAGTAATTTTTATTTCAACAAAACCGGTCAAGTGCGAGTCGGACTCGCGTTCCAAGGGTTCCGTACATTAAGCCCCACTCACGCTCGACTGCTAATTTCTAATAGGTTTTTTTGGCTCATTAGTAAATCATTACTAAATTAAATTATTAGTAGTCATTACTAAACTACCTAGCAGTCTGGCACTTACGCCGATGCTAAGACGTTCCTGTACCGACCTGTTCCACATCCGCATCCGCATTAAATCCGCATCGATTTTATGCGGATGCGGATGCAGATGCAGATGCGGATGTTGAAAACAATGCGGAAGTTCCGCGGTTGCGGATGCGGATATTCGCAACAACCCTGCTATATACGTCCCACTGCTGGGCACAGGCCTCCTCTCATGCGCGAGAGGGCTCGGGCTATAGTCCCCACGCTAGCCCAATGCGGATTGGGGACTTCACATAAACCTTTTAATTTCTTCGCAGATGTATGCAGGTTTCCTCACGACGTTTTCCTTCACCGAAAAGCTAGTGGTAAATATCAAATGATATTTCGTACATAAGTTCCGAAAAACTCATTGGTACGAGCCAGGATTTGAACCCGCGACCTCCGGATTGAAAGTCGGACGTCATATCCACTCGGCCACCACCGCTTTTAAATACGTAAATAAATAAAATATTTGCCTAAGCGCCTAGATAAGCGCTGGTGGCCTAGCGGTAAGAGCGTGCGACTTGCAATCTGTAGGTCGCGGGTTCAAACCCCGGCACCTACCAATGAGTTTTGCGAAACTTATGTACGAAATATCATTGGATATTTACCAGTCGCTTTGGTGAAGGAAAACATCGTGAGGAAACCGGATTAATAAGGCCTAGTTTACACTCTGGGTTGGAAGGTCAGATGGCAGTTGCTTTCGTAAAAACTAGACCCTACGCCCATTCTTGAGATTAGTTGCCAAGCGGACCACAGGCTCCCATGAGCCGTGGCAAAATGGTCCAGTAGTTTCTGAGAAAATAGGCTGTGACAGACGAACAGACAGACAGACGCACGAGTGATCCTATAAGGGTTCCATTCCGTCACAGGGCGGACACGCCACACATCAAAAATTTTTGCGTTTATATGTGTGCGCGGCACGTCTGTACACGCGTCATTGTGTATGTGTGGGTAAGTCGCTGTACTGAGAGCACGCCAGAAGTCCGTCAGATTCATGTCGCGGGGCGAGGTAATGCGAGTCGGGGCGGGGCGGTGCGTGGCCGTTCTGTATGATAATACTATTACTTATTCTGTGGTTCCGTTTTTAGGGTTCCATACCCAAAGGGTAAAATCGGGACCCTATTACTAAGACTCTACCGTCCGTCCGTCTGTTGCCGCTATAACAACAAATACTAAAAACAGAATAAAATAAAGATTTAAGTGGGGCTCCCATACAACAAACGTGATTTTTGACCGAAGTTAAGCAACGTCGGGCGGGGTCAGTACTTGGATGGGTGACCGTTTTTTTGCTTGTTTTGCTCTATTTTTTGTTGATGGTGCCCGAGTGCGACTCGCACTTGGCCGGTTTTTACTTTTGAGGTACGGAACCCTAAAAATGAACACGCCTAGCGTGTTCTTAGCAGTGAATGTGTTAACTTACTCTATGTTAAGGTCCTCTAGCTCCCCTTTCATGCGGTAGGTCTCAATGCGGGTCAGGTCATCGGCTCCGACCACGATATGGGACATCACACCCGTCACCGGATTCTCTAAGACTATCTCGGGCACTGGAAAAGAAAGTAAGGTCTTTCATCCATAGAAAAATATAGTAAATAGAGAAATATAGTAATAGAGAAATATAGTAAGACAAGAGTACTCACTCCATACATCAGTTAGACTATTAATTTCAGTGTCTACATCTAGCATCGAGTAGCGGAACTATCAGTACTGCTACTTGACAATAGATGTAGCACCGACCGGAAAGTCTTATCTCAACAGCATAAGACTTTCCGGTCGGTGCTACATCTAATAGTATTTTTGGTACTAAAACTGATGTATGGAGTGAGCAATCTATGTATTTTTTTTTCTATGTCCATAGGGAATATTACGCGAAACTCTGCGTAGGGGGCGCCACTCCCACAATAAGTCACAATCTAAGGGTTTACCGCAAAGGAAATTTTGTTATCTAAACTCTCTGTCACTCTTGAATATTCAAGTGATAAAGAGGCAGATAGCTGAGTTTAGATTTCGCGTTTCCCGGTAGGCCCTTTGTTAACAAACCGCCTGGATGTATCAATGTCATATTTGATTGTAGATCTGAGAAAACTAGTCAAAAAACAGTTTAAGGTACAGTATGTAAAAGTTACTCTATGGTTTACGAAAGGCGCTAGTGCTGCACTATGGTGGCAAAACATTAGAATAGAATAGAATAGAATAGAATCTCATTTAATCAAGTAGGATTTTACAATCACTCAAATTGCAGTAATACTCCTTATTCAGACATAATACAATGTCAAAAACTACCAGTTCATCAACACAGAAAAGAAAATAAGTTTTTTTATTAAAGTCAAACGGCGTTTTTAGGGTTCCGTACCCAAAGGGTAAAAACGGGGCCCTATTACTAAACTGTGTGTTTGTCTGTCTGTCCGTCCGTCTGTCTGTCTGTCACCAGTTTTTAACTCATGAACCATGATAGCCCAGACTTTTGAAATTATTTCTGTTGCTGCTATAACAAATACTGAATATATAAAACTGAATAAATTAATTATTGAAATGGGGCTCCCATACATCAAACGTGTTTTTTTGCCGTTTTTCGCGTAATGGTACGTAACCCTTAGTGCGCGAGTCCGACTCGCACTTGGCCGGTTTTATTACCTTCAAGCATATGCCCATCCATCTCCAAATTGATATTCTCTCTAACCGCCTGAGCCACATCATATTGTTCATGCTTCACACTCTGTGCCGAGCTGATGGCTATATACTGCGGCCACTCGTCCCGAGTCGTGTAGTCGAAGAATATACTGTCGTATTCAGTCTTCGTGGTGACTTCCAAGCTTGAGAGAGATTGGGACATGTAGGTGTGATCCATGGTCTGGAAATTGCATTAAGATGATTCACTTCCTATACAAAAAACATTGCGTAATATTCCCTATGTTGTTAAGTAGACAGAATGGTGTGTAATAAAAAACTAAAATTACTTAATAAAACGCAATTGTTTTTGTATGGAAAGCGTATCACCTTAGGCATCATGCAAGGTTTTGTTAATTTAGATACAAGATTGAATAAACAGTATTTATACCGGCCCACGGAGAGGCCCTATTGGCAAAAGGAAAGTGGGAAAGCCATATAAACGATGGCTAGATGATATAAAAGAAACTGCAGGGAAAGACTGGCTAAACAAAGCGGAAGACAGGCAAAGATGGAGAGAGTTAGAGGAGGCCTACACCCGTAGAGGGGTACAAATTAAATAAACAAATAGTAAATACACAAATAAATTTAACCCTTAAATGCATAATGATGTATATATGCATCGTATATTTGATGGTCCGTGGCTCAATATGCAGCTATCCAAAATAAATGACAATGAGTGATATCATAAGAAAAACTAATCCGGTTTCCGATTTTTTATATAAATTTACGCAATATTTTAATTTATAAAAATTACATTCGTTTTAAGACGATATGTCAGAAAATTTGAAAAAATTCATAATTTGATGATTTTTAGTATGTGATATTGTATGTTTTTTTGGGTTTAGTAATTATTTTATATTTAAAAACTCTATCATAGGTGTATTACAAATAGTGTACCTTTCTGATGATAGTAGTATTTATCATATATCTCTTACTGAAAATTATATATTTACATAAATATGATTTAGCCTATGCAACTTCTAACACTGATTTCGCAGTGAAAATCGATGTTATATTTTTTTTACCATTTTTTCCATAATCAGCAAACAATTACGTAACACATATATTAATTTCGGGCAAACAGAAAAAATCATGCATTTAAGGGTTAACACTAACTACTAGCTATAAGAAACTTACTAACCAATACGCAGAAACTTCTAATGTAAAAATGGAAAATTTGGAAATAAAGGCTTTTTTATTTATTTTTCTACTCCAGCACTTAAATGTGTCAATTAAATGACTGACAGTGATATCTAAAGCAATGTCATTTGAATGATTTGTCTATAGGCTCATAAGATGACTGCTAGCAGTCATCTTATGAGTATAATACAACTGCTTTATTTTTTTTAAAGATACAAGTTCCGATCATCTTGATTGAAAGAGGTATGTTTTCATTTACAATAATAACTCTTTTTTTTTTAAATAATAACTCAATTTTTTTTTAATAATAACTCTTTTTTTTTAATAATAACTCTTTTTTTTTGCTGCAGCTGTCATAGAAAAAGTAATGTATGCAACAGCTCATAATTGGTTCTTAAAATTCTCGGGTCTTTTTTTACAAAACTCGACTACGTCTCGTTTTGTAACTTCGACCCTTGAATTTTAAGAACCCTTATTATATCACTGTTGCATAAACTACTATTATGTACCGGCCCATGGAAAAATGAGTAAAAAAGTAAAGTGTCATTCTATGGAACTTGCTAACTATGTAAACTAACTGCCATATTAAAATTGTCTCTGAATGACATTTGACTAGTGACTTTTGTTTACATAGTTAACAAATTTCATAGTGACACTTTATAAAACGTTTTTTTTTTATATTGCATGTTTTCTTGTCTTAATCTGTAATCTTATACTGTATACCTCTTGTGAGCCACTCAATGCTAGGACCCGGATGTGCTCCTGTGCACTGTGAACCTGCCTCTTGAATTTTATAAACTTCTTCATCATCGCCAGGCACTCCCAGCAGATTATCTGCTCCATTGCAGACAGGCTGTTATCAAACTGTAACGTTCAACATTTTATTAATCTTTCTTATGTGTGTGGTGGTTAAAAATCGTGGGTTCAAACCTCGGATGTGCTGTATGGAACAGAAAAATATAGTACTCAAAACAAATGCAAAATGATGACTAAATCTGACTAGGATTCTTATCATACACTTGTAACTAGTTATTTGGTAAAGTGAGACACTGCAACTCTTACTGTCTAATAAATTATCTTAGTTATTTATAAAATGGTTTGATTAATGGTATCGGAAGGTTGCAAATTAAACCTGATAGCCGTGTATAATCGAGTGAAATTTTATTACACTTTTATTAATTTGTGATATATTTGAATGCAAATTATCTTATTCCTCTCTAAGTTCTACATATACAAATATATGGCAATGGACTACATATATGCTACTTTACGTAATTCAGTAAAGTTCAACTAAGTTAAAACTTTTGAAAACTTACCCTGTCTCCCGCAAAATCGTACATAAGCAGACGAAATATTTGATACACTGGAGCTAGGCCATTTATGGATATTAAATTCCGATCTGTGCTCAAACAGGTACAGCAAACGACTCTGTACCCGCTTTCCACCTCTTGTTCCATCACGGACATAGTTATAGTTTGTAAACAAACTTTTCAAATTAAATATACAAGATTAGATTTCAAATCATAACAAAAAGTAATACTTCCATGTAAAATAGACGAAAATTAAGAAGACCACGCAACTATACTGGGACACCACAAAATGGCTGCTTTACACAATGTTGCCATATCAATAACATTTTTTATGTTAAGCTGCATTTTTATAATAACTATGATTCTTTTTTCACTATCTTCTATCATTAATAAATAAGCGCTATTTATTTATGATCCTAATAAAAAAATATTAATTTTATTAAAATAGTGGCCCAGAATAAACGTTATCAGCAGCTGTCAGTTCAAAACCTGGCAATCAATGACGTATAAAAGAGTGGACTCGGCATATTGTTCTATACATGCAATCAGTTATACAAATACCAAGCATTTCAATGCAGAATAAGTAAAAATTATGTTGTCACTTTCTAACCAATATATTTTCCCTTATGTGGAAAAGGATAACAATACTTCAGTGCGTTCTGCTATGGCAACATTTTTCATTTGATGGTCACGTGACATGCCTACTGTGGCCGGTCCGCCATATTCAGTTCACGTTTCCCAAGGTACATGAAGCGTCAAAGTGTTCTGTTATTAAAATAAAATATTGGATATTCGGAAATTTTGCGAATATTTCTGTTTAATAATGTGGTGTAGTGGTTAAGGACAAGAAAGGACATAATCCCTAAGTGCAGTTTTGTTGGATGTGGCTCAAGAAAAAAAGAAAACCGGAAAAGTTTGTCGTTGCACCGGTATGTTTACATTTTAACTGAAATATTTGTTATTTCATAGATGACTGCCTTCTTATGGTGTGTATTTAGTTAATAACTAGCCAATAAATACTATTTGCGATATATTGGAATAAATTAAGGATTTATTTTCGATATTTTCGTACTATAGAAATCAGTACATTTCACAGTTAGTGATGTGCTTTTATATCGAATTTAAGAAAAGTTTGGGGAAGAATCTTAACATGTATTTGAAAGATTTTGTATGTAAATTTATATTTTCAATTAATTAGCAAAAATTGGACCAATCTCATTTTACGACGGACGATATCCCTTCGCGCCTACATTTTTCAAATTTGCCGCCTTTTTCTACTGAAAAGATCTGGTTGACCAACTATATATGTATATACTTAAAACCTGTATCCTGAAAACGGTTGTACTGAGGGAAAGTAAGTAATCATATATTATATAATATTTTTGTTTTTTTCAGGTTACCGAAATCTGAACTGAATGTACGAGAAAAAAAATGGTTAGAAACCATCGGAACAGAAAATATAAGGCAAAACACAAACTCTTGCTGATGAAAAGTGTAATTCAAACTTACCTTGATGTACGTTTCCAATATTATAGAAAAAACAAACGGAAAAAGAATCTTTCTGGAACTACCTGAACAAAGTCGTATTATTCCGAATCAGAAATGAATAAAGAATATTTTTGTGTATGAATGTTGTTTTATTCTACATAGGAAGAATAATCTTCTTAAAGTCCGTCAACCAAATCTTGTCAGTAGTAAAAGGCGGCAAATTTGAAAAATCGCGGGTTAGCAACACTGTGTTCGAATAATTCCAAAACGCGTGTCATCTGTGTTTTATCTGTGGAATGTGGATCGTGAATGACAGCCGTCCACGGATTTAGAGTTAATAAACTGGATCGAGTACATTGACCAAAAAGTGTGTCCACATGAGAAGTCAAACTAGAGCCCTGCATCTCGTTCTAATTAGGGTGACCATAAGACATCTGTATGTGGGATATTAGGATAACATGAAATATATCAGTAGGGTGTGACATTTTCTAAATAAAGTGAAATTTTAAGTAGTCGGGTTTTTTCTTTCATTTGTAGTCGGCCTCTTTTGCACTCACTAGTGGTATGTTCATAAAGGTAGGCTTCCCTTTTGTCCACTTCAGCTTTTTTTAAGTGTAAGCGTCATTGAAGATCTGTTTAGCAAATATGACGTTTTTTTTAAAGTTGGTGCCTTTTTTCTATTGACGGAAATGTGTCCTACCTATAAAGAATCGATTGCATATATATAAACAGTTTGACACACCTTTTCCGTAACAAAATATTATGTATAAATGAGAGTCTGTAATGTTTAAGGAGTTAAGCACTTTGGATTTTAATTTTGGCAATTGAAGGGATGTTTACAAAAACAACATAACTGACTACACTGGTTGACACCTGAAACGATTAACATGTTCTTAAAAAAAATGACAACCGCTCTAATCAGTTATGTTGTTTTTGTAAAAATCCCTTCAATTAGGTATTCTATAACAAATCTTAAATTAAACATGCCGAAATAAAGACATACCTATTAAGTTAAACTTACTTTTACATTACCTACGTTAATAATAAGAATTCTGTGAGACCGATTCACAACGTGCCGACATCATAGTCACCCTAATGAGTTTGACAAGTCTTGTATTTTTATAGTAAAATGTAATAATTGTGGCTTTCTTGTGAAACAATATTCCACAATTAGCAATTATTTCACTCCAACAACCTTTAACATAACATTTCTTCACAATTTTTAAGAAATTTCGCATTCACGTGTTTTGAAGAAATGTCATCAAGTTGGGGATACCAATTAATATTTAAAGTTACTACAAATCCTACCATACTAAAATTTAGGTTTTTTTTTGCTGTGTATGCGCTTGGTTTAATCAGTTAATAATATTGGCATCATAATTATTTACAAATTACTTAAAATATATCAGAACTGTAATCTGAATATAGCACTAAAATTGTATAAGAAGGTAATTAAATTCAGTAGTTTAATGATATAATTTCTACCACAATGGTATCTTTTTAACATTGGCAACATGTGCGAGTGAGACACAGGGCTCGGGTTTTTCTATCTCAAGTGGACCGTTTTCTCTAGTCTGGTACGAACAACTTTCTGTCTCGGTGATAAGGTTCAAATTAGTATGGCAAAAAAAGTGACAACTCGCTCCAGTTTAAAAAATATAACTTCATGCAGCCGTCACCTTATTTGTTTTCATTTGGTTTTCATTCTGAATCGTTTCTGTTTCAAGAGATATTTCTGCTGTCACCATTAAATACCAATACATTAAATAAGAATAAGCAAAGCTAAGGGGCCTACAATGTACAATCATGCTCGTTGATGGTAAACATTACTAAAAATTGAGGTTATGACAAGTACTGGAAGAACTCTTTCGAACTTTTAAGATTATGTTCAGTTTTTTTGTTTTAGGGTTAAAAGGCATAAATAAAATTAAAACGTATGCCTAAATCTATCCAACAAGACCATAAATTGTGTCCTGGAAACCGTCCATAGGCCCACATGTCTAATATTTACAGCAATCAGTTGTGACTATTTACAAAGGTAAACCTTTTAAACAGTATTAAGAGCCTTGATTATATCGCCGTTCTTTCGCAATATCTACCTAATCCATACATGTTTGTTGCAGGATTAAATCTTGCCCAATATAAGGCGTTCGTAGTAGGTAGTATCTCTTCAGACAATACTTACCTATGGCGGTTTATGTACGTGTACAACGCAACCAAGTCGAAAAATAAACTTATTATTTAAAAATGTAACAAAAATATTGAGAGCAATGGAACAGGTTATTCTTGTAAAAGTTGTCATTATGTTAATCAAGAAAATAGATTATGTAGGCTGATTTGATTCACGCACTCCGTTACTGCACATTTGTACCTATGGGACTGCCTATGGGAAATCCTAGTTTATACATGCTGAAGTAGGAATGTATCTATTTAAAAGAAGTTTTAAGTCGCTGTACATACCTGTTTGTTCAATAAAAGTCATGAAATAAAATAGGTACCAAGGTACTTAATTTTTAAATTAGACAAATTACTTTACTTACTTTAGGTAAACTAAAAACAGTTAATACCTCAGAAATCTTTGTTGTAAGTTCATTTAAGTTATATATTTCATAGAGAAGACTTAGAGTAATTCCATATGTTTGAAAACTTAAATTACACATTTTGAAACAAATCTGTTTTATGCTTAAGATGAAATAGATTACTACAGAGTATTATGCTTGGTTGAAGTGACCCGGTAACATTGGTAACTTCATTATATTTTTTCAATTAATGACCTGAATTATAGTGTAAGCTAAAGTGACCCTTATCTTATTTACCTTTAAATTAAATAAACACCCAAATATCAGTCGTTTTATTTTTAATATGTATATTGTACAATATATACCAATCAAAAAAATTACACAGGTATGTCATATTCATCCAGAAGAGTACACTAATTTACATTAACAAGTGGCATATTATATTGTAAATAACAAATATATGCACTATCTAACTATCCGCATTTTGATATGATTTTATTTTAGTAAACTTAGAAGACAGATAGGGAACAAAGAGAATATAAGCACTACGATAGGGAGTTGTTTTTGATATCTTCTAATTTGTTCATCATTTTGATTAACATTGTTTTAACATCGCTTTTAAATTGTCCGTACATGTTTCAAATTTTTTCAATAAACCGCGAGTGACAATTTGAATTGACGTACGCAGGGCATGCTCAGCGAAAAAGAAAAACTTTTGGTTCGATGTACATTGCTGCTTTTCTTAGCGCAATACTGCTCTTTGAGTGTTGCCCTACTTTAGTTTGCTTTACATTGCTACTGACAAGATTTGGTTGACGGACTATATGTTATATTTAACTAATAACGGTACCCTAGTTCACAATAGCGCTAATTATAAATGGTCAAGCAGATCTTGTCAGTAAAAAACGGCGGCAAATTTCAAAAATGTAGGCGCGAAGGGATATCGTCCCATAGAAAATTTGAATTTTGCGCCTTTTTCTACCGACAAGACTTGCCTGACCATCTATGCATTTATATTATTAATTAAATTGCAACTTTGTGATATCTGCACTATCGTCTTAATTAATCGTAATTAGTACGATTATGAACTAGAGTAGGTATCGATAATGCAAACGGCCGTCATAAAGACTCATAAGCCAACAAATAGCGTTCTCTCAATTATATGTTATCTTAAGTTACACGCCAACATCAACATTTTTTCTGCTTTGCCTTAAGGCTGGCTTAGGGCTTAAGGTGGACTGGTAGAGAATGTCATAAGACGTATAAAGTCCGCCTTTTGTACACTATGTTTTTCTTCTCTTTAAGTGGATCTAATAGGTTTATGTGTTTAAAATGATGACAACTTAGTTTATCGATATCCTTGTCAAATATCAACTTGTCTTCGCAGCACTACAGACCGCCATGTTCAGTTCTCGGCAATATGGCGTCGGCCACACTTTTTTTGTAGGTATGTCGCTTCCATATGATTCTTTTTTCATTGCTGGCAATACTCATTTTAAAGCTATGTCCACATGTGTACACATTTCGTGATTCTACCACGATTCTACAAATCGATAAACCGATTTTCATACCAAATTATGACGTTTCGATTTCGATTTCGTACAGCACTATTTTAATAATGGCGGCGATTTGTTTTGTTGTATGTTTTTGATTTGAAACTGTTTTCGTAAATTATCACTTAAACGCAGTTAAAATCATGATTATGTTTATTAAAATAGTTTTATAATTATATAAACTTTATGTTTATCTATTCAGCAACTATGAAATAACTGTTTTTTGTGCAAAATTAATATAACATTCAGCAACTTTCTATTTTGTGAAGACTCGTGAAAAATCCTCTGAAATGGAAAACAAGCACACTGTTGTTGATAAATTGCTGTGCATGGCGTGTTTGTGTGTGGGCAGGACCCTGCAGAAAGTTACGGACGAGAGAATGAAGCGGTTTTACTTGGACACCTTGAATGAAATTCCTGTAAGATTTTGAATACTATCGCAAATTCCAACTCTCTCCACATCAAATATGGTGTCATTATTCCTTTTTTATACTATAAACTAGCGACCCGCCCCGGCTTCGCATGGGTTAACAAATTATACACAAACCTTCCTCGAGAATCACTATCGATAGGTGAAAACCGCATGAAAACCCGTTCAGTAGTTTTTGAGTTTATCGCGAACATACAAACAGACAGATGCGGCGGGGTACTTTGTTTTATAAGGTGTAGTGATAGTCATGTAAAAACTAATATCAGGGAGACGGAGCTTTGCTCGGAAAACATAAAAAACTCAAAAATCCGCGTTTTCCTAGAGATAAGACCTAGCTAGATCGACTTTTCGCCCCCGAAAACCCCCATATAACAAATTTCATCGAATCGTTAGAGCCGTTTCCGAGATATATATACATATAAATAAATAAATATACAAGAATTGCTCGTTTAAA
Organism: Cydia amplana; assembly: GCF_948474715.1. Classification (NCBI taxonomy): domain Eukaryota; kingdom Metazoa; phylum Arthropoda; class Insecta; order Lepidoptera; family Tortricidae; genus Cydia; species Cydia amplana. The sequence goes on along the minus strand of NC_086094.1, from coordinate 7,022,896 downwards.
GGTATAAGATATGCGGCACTGATATTGTGATATTTACATAGATAATAATATGTTTTAATTTGCTGCAGCTATGTGATTTGCCCCAAGCGTGTCCAAACATATGTTGGGAGTGTGAAGCTCTGCTGCGGAAAGTGGTTGCTTTCAAGGAACAAGTGATGGACTCGTACAGGATTCTCCAAACTTATACTAATGAGGTAAGTAATGAGGAAGGCATGGCTAAGAACAACAAGCTCTGGTTGGACCAACTTAACACATTCACTGCCAGGAACCCACCTGGTGGGCGCTCGTGAACTTTGCTCAGATGCCGGACAACCCACTGGGCGGGTTTTTTTATACACAGCTATAGACGACCGGTTTCTGGAGTAGTGCGCTGTTTTTTGTCTGGCAGTGAATGTGTTAAACAGAAACAAATTCGCAGAGCTGCTGGACACCCCAGAAGTTAAGAAATCTGTGATTGATGCGGCAAGAAATGCCGATTGACCATTGGTCTATATAGTCATCACACTACCTGTAGACTACCTCCTCAAAATACCTCTTTAGTCGCTGCAACTATCATCTGCAAAGATGCTGTGGCCAATGATGATAATGATGAAATAATGAGGTATTACTGTTTGACTCTAGCTTGAAATAAACACTATCATTTTATTATTTCTTCTATGTCAAAAGTGTATATTTAATACCCCTCTGGTGTCGCGGGTGTCCATGGGCGGCGTTAATCGCATACCATCAGGCGATCGGCCTGCTTGTTTGATTCCTATATCATAAAAAAGTTGGAACTGCTCAGAAATGGATCCAAAAAATTTCACAACAATACATTACACACAAGCCATCAAGACAAATTAGACAAACGATTCATAGCCAATTCAGGACAGTAACGCGTTTATGAATAACCCCATAAGTTAATGAATATTTCCAGAACCTGTACGAATGCCTGCTAACAGACATAAGCCGGCCGCCGCGGCTGCTAGTCAAAGTCAACAGCCCTGTCAATGTTGCCCCGGACTCGGAGGTGAAACCGAACATACAGAAGGACATGCAGCTGACTGTATATGTTAAAGACGAGGTGAAAATCGACTGGGATGATGACAGAGGTATTTTTTTTTACTATTGAACTGTCAATTATATATAAAATCCGCACCTGCTTTTGTGAATCAACCTATACCTTAAGATCTATGTAAGCGCTTTTATCCTAAGTAAGAGACTAGTACATCTTTTATTTAACTTTATTGCACAAAAAAAACATCTTAACGTACATGAGGCTATTTCCCCCCCCCCCCCCCCCCCCCTTTATCTCCGAAACAACTGGGTCTAAAATCTTGAAAAAAATACACAAATTAGTAATGTGTAGTCAAGCGTGAGTCGGAATTAACTACGTAGTTTTTTTAAGACAATTTATTCACGTACCACATAAAAAAATACTTTGTTAAAAAATGGGTAATGTACAGTGAGCAGCAGAAGTTGCTAAGCGGGCCAGGTGTTCAAAATGATCGTGACGCGACTTTATTGTTAAGAGAATAAGAGCGTGTCAAGGTAATTTTGAACACCTCGCCTGCTTAGCAACTTTTGCTGCTGACTGTACGGAACCCTTGGAACGCGAGTCCGACTCGCACTTCATGGGCTGTATATGTCTTGACCTTACCTGTATTTCTAGATGACCTAGACATAACACCAGCTGAACTAGAGGACCCAGTGGTGGACGAACCAACAGACATTAAGATAGTGAAAGTTGAGACTGACAAGAAACGGAAAAAGAAAGTGAAGAAGATTAGTTTGAAAAATAAAACTAAGGTAAGGTATTTTTAAAACATAAAGATATAGATAAAAGATAGTTTATTCAAGTAGGCATATTACAATGCGCTTATGAACGTCAAATAAAGCTACACGCTCCAACCCTCTGCCCCGAGAAGATTTAAATCTACCCTCAATAGGGAGTATTACTGCAATGTTTTGCCGCCAGAGTGCAGCACTAGTGACTTAAGTATACCATAGAGTAACTTATACATACTGTACCTTAAACTGTTTTTTGACAAGTTTTCACAGACAATCAAATATGACATTGATACATCAAGGCGGTTTGTCTACAAAGGGCCTACCGGGAAACGCGAAATCGAAACTCAGCTATCTGCCTCTTTATCGCTCGAATATGTAAGAGTGATAGAGAGGTTAGATAACAAAATTTCGACTCTCGTTTGCGGTAGACCCTTAGATTGTGACTTATTGTGGGAGTGGCGCCTCCAACGCAGAGTTTCGCGTAATATTCTTGCGAATATTTAACTTTATCAAACCTCTCCCCCCCATATGACAATCATACCTTTTTTTTCAGAGACATAAACAAAAATCCGACGGCAAAATAATAACCATAGAGCTATCCTACGAAGAAATGTTAGCGGAGCGCGAGAAAGAGACAACAAGAGACAGCTATCTGAAGGCGCAGTACAAATGTACTACATGTATCATAGGATTTAACTATATCAAGTCATATGAGGCACATATGACTAATAAGCATTCCACTGTGAGTACAGTACAATCAGCAGCAGAAGTTGCTAAGCGGGCGAGGTGTTCAAAATTACCTTGACACGCCCTTATTCTCTTAACAATAAAGTCGCGTCAAGATCATTTTGAACACCTCGCCCGCTTAGCAACTTCTGCTGCTGACTGTACTTAGGAATATTAATTTAATAAAATAAATTTAAGCACTTATAAAAAACAAAAGGATGGTTTTTAGGATTCCGTGCCCAAAGGGTAAAAACGGGAACCTATTACTAAGACTCCACTGTCCGTCTGTCTGTCACCAGGCTGTAACTCATGAACCGTGATAGCTGGACAATTGACATTTTCACAGATGATGGCGCCATACCTTTGTCCTATACTCGTGTAGATGGCGACACCGTTTGATATTTGGGGCATTATCTATGAAAAGGGACCTTATTGTCGATGGCGCTTACGCCGCACAGCGGCGCGCGGCATTGTATTTATATCGGAGCATCGTTAATAATGGCGTAAGCGCCATCGACAATAAGGCCCCTTTTCATAGATAACGTCACATTTAACAGTTTTCACACATATCAGTGAAAGAACAAGGCGCAAAGTCAAGTGTTCTAAAAGTTTTAATCCTGTGTATAAAGATGGCAGTAAAACTGTGACTACAAAATTAACTTTGACAATACACCTCTATAGGTATGGCTCACATGCGGCCGACACCAATTTTGGTGTCTAGCCATAGTGGTTGCCGCGCACCGCTACGGAACGGACGCCTGCTCGCGCCTGCGCCACCTAGCGGTCATATCTGTCGTAATAGACGCGTTTTGTTAGAGTGGACATTCTGTACCTAGTACTATTATTTATTCTGATTAATGTATGGTTTCTTTTTTCAGTGTTTGGGTGAATACAGCTGTCCTATATGTAAAACGGTCATCTCGTCTGTAGACTCGTTTACCGCGCACTACAAGAGACACATGCGGAGGTAGGTCATTTAAATTTGTCATTATTACGAGTATAATAGGGTATTTGACTACTAGTCAATTCAGTTTCTTTTTTCGAACTGTCAAAACAATTTTGCTGCTATGGAATTTATATGAAACACTAGCATGTGACGTCACAATCAAATTACCTACTCTTTATAGTTTTTTGTACTCCCGTACTTTTATTTGTCATTTAAAGGGTCGTGCACACACCTTTAAAACCCTACCTTATAGTTGTCAAGACATGTCTTTGATCTATTCCCCAAAAAAGCATTTGTGCATACACGCAGTATATTTTTGGCACTTTTTCGATACTTCGTGTAATGACCGCTTAAAAAATATTGAATGAAATACATTGTTGCCAACCTTATTTGAAATGTCATCTCTGACAGATAAGTGAACCATAGACATGTTTTTTAAATTTCATTCATTCTTTTTCCGCCCGTACCTACCCTCCATTTTTGCTACTTCTTGAATGAAAAATATTTGTTTAATTTACAATTTTATTTCAAAGTAAGTGTTTGGTCGTAGAAAAAGTATTGTATGCAACGTTGTTTAACTGAGTCAAAAAATACTCGTGGCGTCTTTATTAACAATTTTCGGCTTCGCCTCAAATTGTTACTCACGCCACTCGCCTTTTTTGACCTCTCTTAAACAACGGTTGCATAAAATACTATTACACTGGTTTTAAAATAGAAATTGTGCCTAAAAATAACTACTGTCTACGTGTCTCTATTAATCTTCTGGTGCTTTATTTCATGCGTGGTGTAAAATAATTTTATTTTAAATACAGTCAAATACCCTATTGTACATACAATTATATGTATGTACAATTGTATGTATGTACATACATACATGACAATGATCATATAAAATAACGTCAGTTTTCTGAAATGCCCTCTCATTTCGTCGAGATTCAAGTTTTTTTTCCCTTTAGGTACGAATGCAGTATATGCAATAAGCGCACATTGGACATGAAGGTTATGCAACAGCACTATTACTCCACACATGAAATATCTCTCAAGCAGTATAAATGCAATATATGCGGCAAAATATCTAAGTAAGTTACATAAACGACCGAGCGAAGTGAGGTCTTATAGTCAACGAGGGCCGAGGGGCACCATTCATATTTGTACAGTCAGCAGCAGAAGTTGCTAAGCGGGCGAGGTGTTCAAATTTACCAATAAACCTTGCGCTTGCGCCACCTAGCGGTCATATCTGTCGTAATAGAAGCGTTTTGTTGGAGAGTGAATCTTCTGTACCTAGTACTATTATTTACTCTGTGCCCCAATGCTCAATGCGCTTGTAAAGACTGTATTTCACCAGATATAGCATAACCACTAACATATGTGACGTTTCCAATCAAAAGGTACCACTTCGTCGCTTACCATAAGGACCCTCGGACAGATTATTCCTATAAAGATACAAGCAAATGTCGTCTTCATGTTTAGCGACAGAGTGGTATCTTTTGATCGAGAATGTCACAATTATACTATAACATAACATAAGTCAAAATTCAGTTTTTGTAATGATTCTGTTTTTACAGTTTTTACGTAATTTTAGCCCCAGACACACAGACGGTATCGTCTTGGGTCGTCCCATTAGTTTTTCGTCAAGTTCTTAAATTAGTCCTATTCTGCTTTCGTCACCCATTCTACATTCGTCACAATCGTCGGTGGCTTTCAATGTAGAATGCGTGACGAAAGCAGAATATTCGTGAGTCGTTCCAATTTTATTTCTTATTGCGCAGATATAGTTTGACCACCTTTACTTGGTATTTCTTTAATTTTCAATTTAATTCCCATTTCTAGATACTAAAATCACATTCCTGTTTCACGTCACCAATTCTAAATCCGTTTACATCTTAGTCAAATCGCAATATTTTTTAAATATTCTTTTTTTATTTACAAGCTTTCCTATCAAGGTTAAGCATTCCTTCAGGGCTCTCGGCCAGAGCGCGCGCGCACACCGCTAACAGTACTCGCGATATTCTAGATTTACCATTTTTGTAATTTAATCGCTCAGATCAATATACACTGTTTAAACTATAATTTGGTGTCGTCTTCATCATTTACGAACCTTCGTCAACAAGGACGACCCAAGACGATACCCAGACGCCAATGTCTGTCTGTGGCACCTTTTGATTAAGAACGTCACATATTTGTATATAGTTCCATAGACTCGCACCGGTACCACAAGGACACCCACAAGGCGCGGGTGCAGTGTCCCGAGTGCGACAAGAACTTCAGCCACAGAGCCGGCCTCATGAACCACAGGCTGTGAGTACACTTAGATCACAGACAAGACATCCTCCAGACTGAGCCATAGAGAAATATAGTAAGACAAGAGTGCTCACTCCATACATCAGACTATTAATTTCAGTGTCTACATCTAGCATCGAGTAGCGGAACTATCAGTACTGCTACTTGACAATAGATGTAGCACCGACCGGAAAGTCTTATCTTATCAGCATAAGACTTTCCGGTCGGTGCTACATCTATTGTCAAGTAGCAGTACTGATAGTTCCGCTACTCGATGCTAGATGCTAATAGTCTTTTGGGTACGAAAACTGATGTATGGAGTGAACAATCTATGTATTTTTTTCTCTATGACTGAGCATAGTAGCGCTACCCCCTCTGCCACAAATATACGGTAGTTTTACTCCATTCTCGAGTCAAAGTGTCTTTGTGTGACGTCTCCGTGTCTTTGAACGGACCAATCACGGCACGGGACTCGCTCGCCTCGTCCCCCGCACCCCAGTATTGTTGGCAGCATCGGTTTCATGAAATAATTGCTCTAAACTCCGTCTAGAGGATTCCTAGTCTATGGTACTGAGTAAGTACACTTAGATATATACTGGGTCAAGCAAATATTGTCAGTAGTAAAAGGCGGCAAATTTGAATAATCGCGGGTTAGCAACACTGTTTTCGAATAATTCCAAAATCGCGTGTCATCTGTGTGTTATCTGTGGAATGTGTATCGTGAATGACAACCATCATGTTTGTTTACATTCTGAATCGTTGCTATTTCAAGAGAAATTTCTTTTTCACCATTAAATACCAATATTTTGAATAAGATTGTGCATGAACAAAGTCAAGGTGCCTACAATGTACAATAGGGATGATGACACATGTTGAATTTTATAACAAAATCTAGTAAACTAGATAGCAAACGAGCAATTTATCACAATATTGTGGATATTCAAATAAAATATGGAAATGTTACAAAAATACAGGACCTGAAAGTTTCAAAATTTAGGTTTTTTTTAACTTCCAAAAACGATAAAAGTAAGGGTTCATTCGATTCCTTACATTTCATCCAAAAAAATATTGTATAGCAACTATATACATAAACGCAATATTTCACCGACAAAAACGCAATTTTCTTGTTTTGTCCATACTACAAGATGGGCTCCCAGAGACCTTGACGTCACGTTCCCTTACCGTTTTGTTTAGGGCGTTTCGCGAGTGAAGTGCGACTGTCGGCCTTTGACTACAATTTCTGACTTTTGTGTTACTTTAATGCAATGGGTCCCATATAGACATTTGATCCTAAAAACAAACCCGATCGATTGATACCATAAATGAAAATTTGTCATGTAGCCTATTATGCTCGTTGATCGTAAATATTTGTAAAATTTGAGATTATGATAATTACATGTTTTGGTTCGATGTACATTGCTGCTTTTCTTAGCGCAATACTGCTCTTTGAGTGTTGCCCTACTTCTCTTTGCTGTACATTGCTACTGACATACTTTGCTTGACAGACTATAATCACTAAAATAACTAAGAAATATAGTGTGTCAAAGGACTGACTTATTTCAAACATAGACAGAGAGAGTCATACTATCTTTGTCTAACACTAGTACTAGCACCGAAAAGAAAAGGATGAGTATAGTTTTTTTTGTTCCTATTTACTGACAAATTGGTTTGACCAACTATACAAGCCTATAACTATATGTAAAACTAAACCTAAACTAACCTATAAGGGAACTGAAACGTGCTAGTAATAACATTTAGCACTAGATGGCGCTGATAGTATCCTACTTCGCGGTATCGATGTGTTATTCCAGATTGTATAAGAGACTTATATATGTCTTTGGCTATTGTGATTCTTGTGTGCCTTTATGGCATATTACTGAAGTTTTTGAGTAGTGTCCAGTCAAATTCCAGTTTGGTTTGGGCATGCTATACTTAAATTTATATAAAAAACTAGCGACCCGCCCGGCTTCGCACAGGTTAACAATTATTAGAGATGCCACGAATATTCGGCAACTATTCGGTATTCGGCCACTTTGCCGAATACTCGGTATTCGGCCGAATGTTGCCTACTATTCGGCCGAATACCGAATATCTGTTGCACCTACTTAAAAAGAAAAATTGCAAAATAAAAATTACCAAAAACTATGTAGGTATATTTAGAATGTGTTCTTGGAAAGTTGTTAAATACGAAGACCCTTTTTTGAACATTTGTTGATTAAAAAACATTTTATTTTTATCAGGAGTCTGTTTTGTTTGACTCTATTCATTAATGCTGTTCAACAAAAATATATCTCGGCTAACGTCATCTAACGTTGAGCTTTGTTAGCGATCAGTTTTCATAATAATTGTGACTCAAAATGTTCGCATGTCATGCCGAATATTCGGTCGTCGAATATTCGGTATTCGGCCGAGAGAGGGGCCGAATATTCGGTATTCGGCCAAAACCACTATTCGGGGCATCTCTACAAATTATACATAAACATTCCTCTTGAATCATTCTATTTATCAAAAAAAACCGCATCAAAATCCGTTGCGTAGTTTTAAAGATCTATGCATACATACAGACAGACAGGGAAGCGACTTTGTTTTATACTATGTAGTAATGTTAGCCTGGGTCAAATCTTGGAAGCTAAATTTGACCCACTGCATGATTTCCGATTGAGGTGAAATTTTGCTTACACATGTAAATCGGATGACAATACAATATTATGACATAGAGAAAAAAATACATAGAGTGCTCACTCCATACATCTGTTTTAGTACCAAAAAGACTATTAACATCTAGCATCGAGTAGCGGAACTATCAGTACTGCTACTTGACAATAGATGTAGCACCGACCGGAAAGTCTTATGCTGTTGAGATAAGACTTTCCGGTCGGTGCTACATCTATTGTCAAGTAGCAGTACTGATAGTTCCGCTACTCGATGCTAGATGTAGACACTGAAATTAATAGTCTGAACTGATGTATGGAGTGAGCACTCTTGTCTTACTATATTTCTCTATGATTATGATGATATGGAGCTGATCTGGTGACGGAGACAGAAGGCGGCCATGGGAACTCTGTGATAAAACAACGCAAACTATTCGTGTTTAGGTTTGGTAGAATTGTCTCGATGAGTATTTGTTGCCCGTGGAAAGAAAAGTACAGTCAGCGATAACCTCCTAAGGTCCAAGGAATTGAACATGGTTTAAATTACATCGAACTGAATAGGTACTATAGGTAGGACACCTATAGTACCTATTCAGTTCGATGTAATTTAAACTATGTTCAATTGGAACAGAGTCGCTTTTGCTTTGTTTCGTACAATTTTCAAACGCAAAATCAACCCTATTTCCTATGATATTTGCAACATGGAAACATAAAATTGGACTTGTCCACTCACCTGCAATAATATGTTACACAACGAAGCCGCAAAAATATCTGACTCGACCTTATTTGTAGAGCCATAAGGGCGTGTCACATATTTTTGCGGCCTTCGAAGAGCAACATATTATTGCAGATTGTCCGACCGCTGTCATATGACTCATATGCACAAAAGTTCAATAAAAACATCGATCTGTACGAGGGGAGGCTGAAATATTTTCACGGCCTAAGCTAAAAAAATAAAAAAAAAAAAAGAACTAGTTATTCTTCTTTTTTCCTCGCCTCTTTGGCAGTTTAAATATTGCCGCCATTACTAACGATTATTAATTAATATTTGTAACGCGAAATTTCCCAAATATATCAATAGTTATTTATATATTTGGGAAAAAAGATTTATATATTTGGGATAGAAGAATATATAATTAGTACATATACAATAGTTATTTATATATTTGGGAAAGAAGAAAATATAATTAGTTCACATGGAGCCTACTAGATGGCACTAGTAGTCCTCGATTTCGACGTAAACATTAGCGATATTTTATCTTTCCCGTAGTTTTAAAAATGCAAAACCTTGCGTAACCTGTGTAATGTGTTGCCTAGATTTTTATGTACTTACACATGACGAATGTGCAAACCAAGATCACTGTAAATTAGTTAGCCTTCAGTTCCTAGGCAAACTATAGTTCACGGTGCCTTCACAAGATGGCGTTACTAATACCTGGAGCATTAGTTTAGGTTTAATTTACGATAGGTACTGACGGAAGATGAGCGCTGTGGACTCCGCAGCATTTATGCTGAGTCAGCGGCTGTTCTGTACCACAACACATGACCCTCGACTAAATTAAAGAATAATATTAAATAAATAAATAAATATTATAGGACATTCTTACACAGATTGACTAAGTCCCACAGTAAGCTCAAGAAGGCTTGTGTTGTGGGTACTCAGACAACGATATATAAAATATACAAATACCGATAACATTATAATAATATTATGTGTATAATATATGGGGCATTATCTATGAAAAGGGACCTTATTGTCGATGGCGCTTACGCCGCTCAGCGTCACGCGACATTGTATTTCTATCGGCGCAAGGTCCTTTTTCATAGATAACTTCACATATATCATCTTTATTTATAGTCAAGCAACTGTCAACCGTGCCGTGTTTAACATAAGGTTAATTTTCCAGTGCAGTGCACGAGCTACAGAACGCGTTCCCTTGCACCGTGTGTGAAAAAGTGTTCAGATGGAAGGCCAGCCTGAAGCGGCATATGGAGAAACATCACGTTAAGGTAATATTTCCTTTTGGCTCCAAATGTGCTTATAGTTCGTTTTTTTAGGGTTCCGTACCCAAAGGGTAAAAACGGGACCCTATTACTAAGACTCCGCTGTCCGTCCGTCCGTCCGTCCGTCTGTCACCAGGCTGTATCTCATGAACCGCGATAGCTAGCTAGACAGTTGAAATTTTCACAAATGATGTATCTCTGTTGCCGCTATAACAACAAATACTAAAAATAAAATAATATAAATATTTAAGGGGGCTCCCAGGATACAACAAACACGATTTTTTTGCTCTATTTTTTGTTGCGGACCCTGACACTCGTCAAGTCGTCACCCTTGTTGAGCTCTGGCATAGAGTAAAAAATACATAGAGTGCTCACTCCATACATCAGTTTTAGTACCAAAAAGACTTAGCATCTGGCATCGAGTAGCGGAACTATCAGTACTGCTACTTGACAATAGATGTAGCACCGACCGGAAAGTCTTATGCTGTTGAGATAAGACTTTCCGGTCGGTGCTACATCTATTGTCAAGTAGCAGTACTGATAGTTCCGCTACTCGATGCTAGATGTAGACACTGATATTAATAGTCTGAACTGATGTATGGAGTGAACACTCTTGTCTTATTATATTTCTCTATGGCTCTGGCAACCTTACTCACCGGCAGAAACACCACTTGTTTCTGTTATTGAATATTGCATGAACGCTGCTCGCACTGTTAGTGCTTGAGAAAGGAGACCTAGGCTCCCCGAAACATGTCGCGCAAGTGACTTAAAACAAGTGAGTCTAAACCGAAAAAATTATTCAAAGTTAGTAATGTCTCGCAACAGTTTAAATTCTAGTTTCTGTTATTACAGTTTTTACGTATTATCATAGAGAAATATAGTAAGACAAGAGTGCTCACTCCATACATCAGTTCAGACTATTAATTTCAGTGTCTACATCTAGCATCGAGTAGCGGAGTAGAGTAGCTACATCTATTGTCAAGTAGCAGTACTGATAGTTCCGCTACTCGATGCTAGATGCTGATAGTCTTTTTGGTACTAAAACTGATGTATGGAGTGAGCACTCTATGTATTTTTTTCTCTATGGTATTATTCAAACTTGAATAAGGTTAATTTTGTCGTATTCTAGCAGATTTTCGTTACTTAATGCTGGCGCGAAATCGCCTTGTCATACAAACGTAGTACTCATTTTCCTCTCTGGACATTAACATTATTGTAAATATATTGACACAATTTGTTGTATATCAACCATTTTTTTTTTTTTCGAATTTTCAATTATTATGAAAGTTAGGAGCATTTAAAAATCTGTTTTACGCTCCTAACTTTTACGTCAAACGTCAAAGCCTGGGGCACTGGAGGCCTTGGTCACTTTTTCTTAGTATATGACATTTATTCAAAGTTTATAATTTATAGTAGTGTGTCTACTTGAAATAAAAACAAATTAAAATATTTTCTGAAAATAATTTAATTTGTTCTAATACGTCAAAGGGCATAGCTAATATGGTTAATATATTATTTAAAAATATTTTCCACAATGTCAATATCCAGAGAGGAAAATGGTGACTACGTTTGTATGGAAGCGGCCGTCCCCTTTCCTCTTAACTGTGTGTTTTGCAGGACAAGATGGCGTCTGCGGCGTACTGCGCCGCGTGCGGTATCAGCTTCTCGTCCGTGTGCTCGTACCAGCGGCACATGAAAAACAGCCTCAAACACGTCACACAGGAACAACTCAGGTCAGCTTGTGCGACTTAAGGCCACTTGCACCATCCCACTAACCCGGGGTTAAGCGGTTAAACCGTTAACCCAATGTCAAATTGTACTGGTAACCATGGTAACTCCAGGTTTAACCGGTTAACCCCGGGTTAGTGGAATGGTGCAAGTGGCACTTAGTGTAAGGCCTGAGTGGACGCTCGCTCGGCGACGCGTGCAGCGTGGCTGTGGGCTCACGCGTGATGTGAGCAGCGTGCACTAAGGCCGCTCCTATACGCGCGCATTTGTTTAACATGCACGCCGCACGCCCCGCCCCGCTGCACGCACAACAAGAGCGTCCACTCAGGCCTTACACTTAGGCAACATTCATTTATTACCTAGGCTCGGAAAAACACACGTCATTTTGAAAACATTACCCTGTTCCGTACAGTCGCCATCAGATATATCGGAGCGGCCAAAGCGCTCACAAATATCTGAACACGCCTCTATAGGGTATTTGACTGTATTTAAAATAAATTAATTCACACCATGCGTGAAATAAAGCACCAGATAATTATTAGAAAAACATAGATAGCGGTTATTTTTAAACACAAGTTCTATACTTGGTCAACCAGATCTTGTCAGTAGAAAAAGGCGGCAAATCTGAAAAATGTATGCGCGAAGGGATATCGTCCCATAGAAAATTTGAATTTCGCGCCTTTTTTTTACTGACAAGATTTGGTTGACCAGCTATATTTAATAAATCGGATAGAAATATAATAAATTAGGTGAGTTGACCGTGACGTCACGATGTTATGTTTCATATAAATTCCATATTAGCAAATCGGTTTGACAGTTCTAAAAAAGTAACTGATTTGACTAGTAGGAGAATACCCGATTGTCAAGGCGTTAAACTTTGGATTCCTCCGAAAACGGTGCCGTCATATGACGGCCGTCATATAGCGGCCGCAAAAGACGGCCGTCTTTACGGTGGCGACATGTGGAAAGTACCACGGCGTCATAACACACCGTCATCCACCAAGGTCAAAGCGGCAAATTTGAAAAATGTAGGCGCGATGGGATAACGTCCCATAGAAAATTTGAATTTCGCGCCTTTTCCTACTGACAAGATTTGCTTGACCATCTATAATTTACTTGGAGGATGAAATATCATCAGAAGAGGAAAATAATCGTAGTACGGAATCATTTATTCAAATCTCGTGTCATTTATTCAAAATGGCGTCACCGCTATCTAATAAAACGTTCACGAAACTATCGACAAGGTCATGACGGCCGTCATCTTACGTTACGTTGACAATCAACGTAACGTAACGCCGTCTAGGAAACCGCGCCATCTTGTTTACATAGACAACGTTCTAGTGACGTCAGTCAACGCTATATAGCGGCCGTAATATGACGGCACCGTTTTCGGAGGAATCCAAAGCTTTAGAGTGCGTGTTCAGATATTGTGAACACCTTGGCCGCTCCGATATATCTGATCTGACTGTACAACACGGACGCTACTCCCCGCGCGTAGGTTAGCTAAGCAAGGGTTCCAAGTGGGTGGGTTAGGTTACTATTTGTAAAATAATTATTTTTTGTTTGTACAGATTTATTTGCGACCACTGCAGCAAGCGTTTCGCGGACAAGACGAAGCTTCGGGACCATATAGAAGAAAAACATTTACACAGGACCTACCAGTGTCACATATGCCATAAGGTACCTAAGTACACCTAATCATAAATCATTTATTTGCGTGAAAAGGTTACAGTTACAGATGTTCACGTTTATTGTTGTCCTCCTTATTCAGTCCACAAACAGCATGCAAACAATACAGTTTTATAAGCAAGACTTCCTAAATTATTATAAAAAAAAACCGGCCACGTGCGAGTCGGACTCGCGTTCCTAGGATTCCGTACATTTAGTCCAACTCACGCTTGACTGCTATGACAGGAAAACCTATTAGACATTTCTAATAGGTTTTCCTGTCATCTATAGGTAAAGAACTATTTGTGTATTTTTTCAACATTTTAAACTCAGTAGTTTCGGAGATAAAGGGGGGGGGGGGGGTCGGACAGACAGACGCACGAGTGACCTAAGTTAAGTTACGCACCTAAGTTAGCCTACAGGTGTATTCGGGTATTTTCCTTAACCCGAATATAATTTGAAAACTCATATTTCCATTTTATAATGGGTATGCTTCGCGTCTAAATTTTTCGCCGCCTTTTTCCACTGACAAACCTGGTTCGCCAGAGTATAGTTTGTAGACATACGATATTGAACGTTATTGAATTTTCAGCCTAGTAAAAACCGTGTGGGGCTCGACCAACACATTCGAAACGTGCACCGCGGCAGACCCAACAACAAGATGTGCCACCACTGCGGTAAAGGATTCCCGGTAATTATTATTATAAATCAATATTACAGGACATTTTTACGATATATATAATATACAAATACTTAAATACATAGAAAACAACCATGGCTCAGGAACAAATATCTGCACAAATAAATGCCCTTACCGGGATTCGAACCCGGGCCCGCGGCTTCACAGGCAGGGTCACTATCCACTAGGCCAGACCAGTCGTCAAAGGTTCCATACATCAATTTTCTTACCAAAACGCGAGCTATTTCGTAGTCGACATCTAACGTCAAGCAGCGGAACTATCAGTACCGCTATTTGATGATGTCACAAAGTGTCGCTACTGAAGAAAAATGTACTGCTAAAACAATTTACAACTAATATTATAAGCAGGAGTTGAAAATTGAGTTCAGGCATAGAGAAAAAAAAACATAGATTGCTCACTCCATACATCAGTTTTAATACCGAAAAGACTATTAGCATCTAGCATCGAGTAGCTGAACTATCAGTACTGCTACTTGACAATAGATGTAGCACCGATCGGAAAGTCTTATGCTGTTGAGATAAGACTTTCCGGTCGGTGCTACATCTATTGTCAAGTAGCAGTACTGATAGTTCCGCTACTCGATGCTAGATGTAGACACTGAAATTAATAGTCTAACTGATGTATGGAGTGAGCACTCTTGTCTTAGTATATTTCTCTATGGTTCAGGTTATAATATTAGCTGAAAATTGAGCATTAGAGTTTTCGTTCGCCGCGACATCTATGTATTGTTTGTTTTTTAGGGTTCCGTACCCAAAGGGTAAAAACGGGACCCTATTACTAAGACTCCGCTGTCCGTCCGTCCGTCTGTCACCAGGCTGTATCTCACGAACCGTGATAGCTAGACAGTTGAAATTTTCACAGATGATGTATTTCTGTTGCCGCTATAACAACAAATACTAAAAACAGAATAAAATAAAGATTTAAGTGGGGCTCCCATACAACAAACGTGATTTTTGACCGAAGTTAAGCAACGTCGGGCGGGGTCAGTACTTGGATGGGTGACCGTTTTTTTGCTTGTTTTGCTCTATTTTTTGTTGATGGTGCGGAACCCTCCGTGCGCGAGTCCGACTCGCACTTGGCCGGGTTTTTTTTATAAGTTGTCTATAACTTTGTTGTTTTTCAGACCAAGGTCCAACTGGAATCTCACATAAGAACACACACGGGCGAGCGGCCGTTCATCTGCGAGTTCTGCCCGACTACCTTCTCGCAACAATCCAACCTCTACAAGCACAACAGACAGGTATAGTTTGTAGCTTTCTAATAGACCCCGAAGGCTAATCCTATTGTCTATTGTTCAGTAAAACCGCACGTGCTACTTACCTGCAAAAAAGGGTCCTAATTATTCTATTTGGCACCTGAGCGCGGGCTAGTCCGACGCTCAAAAAACCAGTGTAGGTGCGCTCTCCGATAACGCGCCTTTGTTACGCATCTCGATGACACATTTTAGACTGGTTCTGTAGCGTTCGACTCGCCGGCACTCAGTAACCGAAGTACCGATTTTTTATGCAGGTGGTTGTAGCACGTGACACGAACGGTGGTATATATGCCATTAATATTAAAGTACATATGGTGCTACTTTTCAGCACTAGTGTAATAAGCACTTTCCATGCCTATGTACCTATGTTGACACTTTAAATGGCCATATCTAATACCTTTAAACGAGCAATTCTTGTTTATTTATATATTTATTTATATATATTATATATTTCGGGGATCTCGGAAACGGCTCTAACGATTTCGATGAAACTTGCTATATGGGGGTTTTTGGGGGCGAAAAATCGATCTAGCTAGGTCTTATCTCTGGGAAAACGCGCATTTTCGAGTCTTTATATGTTTTATATGGTCACCCAGATATTGTACTGTAAAACGTTGTACGATACACGTGCGAATAGGTAATTTGCAACTCGTGTCAATTTAAAATACAGTAGAATCCGTTTATTATGACTCCGCGTATACTGACCAACCGCTTACTATGACGTAATTACTGTGCAAAGTTTGGTTTTCATATAAAACTCTTTGTGACAAATTCGGATAAGATAACTTCGCTTATAGTGACAAACCGCTTATTATGACCTAAAAATCCTATTTCCATGAAATTATGTCCGGTTATACTGACACCTTCGCTGGTTTTCGTGTGTGTTGGAAACAGGGATGTTGCGAACATCCGCATCCGCAACCGCGGAACTTCCGCATTATTTTCAACATCCGCATCCGCATAAAATCGATGCGGAGCTTATGCGGATGCGGATGTCGAACAAATCGGTACAGGAACGTCTTAGCGGCGGCGTAAGTGCTAGGTAATTTCGTCATTACCTATAACGAAATCGTCTAGATCCAGAAAACTCGGCCAAGTTACTGTTTATTAAATATAACGCACCCTATATTCTTGCTCAAATACTAAACGTTTCGTGTTTTTTAATAAAAAAATACTAAAAATGTAATATTTGACGTTTTCTAAGTATCTAATCTTGTGTGATGTGAGCCTTTAAATGTCCGCATCCGCGGATGTCAAAAAATCTGCATCCGCAACATCCCTGGTTTGAAATGAGACAGTCCTTTGAAAAACTATGTTTTTTTTTTCAGGTACATCTCAACATCAAATCCAAACGCTATCCGCTCTGCAAAAAACCGAAACAGGAAGAAATGAAACCTCAACCCGTGGAGGAGTACCGCCCCGTCGCCGTGCTGCATTTCGAGCCAGAGCGAGGGTTTCTATGATCTGTCAATTTGTAGATTTTTTATTGATTCAGTGGGCTTTACATACTGAAATAGATTAATTTTAATCGGAAACGTCTGCTGATGATGCTATAGGGTATTTGACTACTAGTCAAATCAGTTACTGTTTTTCGAACTGTCAAAACGATTTTGCTACTATGGAATTTATATGAAACAATAGCATGTGACGTCACAAATTACCTACTCTTTATAGTTTTATACGGGTTATAAAATAGAAATTGTGTCTAAAAATAACTGCTGTACGTTTCTCTATTAATCTTGTGGTGCTTTATTTCATGCATGGTGTAAAATAATTTAAATTCAGTCAAATACCCTATTAAGCTCAGAAATTAATTAGGCTGTGGCTTTAGACCTCGCGATAAGCTTAAAAATTTTAAAAGTTAAACATACTTCGTTGAGTCATTATCATAGCGAACTCACAATGATCTAAACTGCCAATTTCCGCCATATTAAACAATAAAAAAAACTAAACTACAGAAACATTCTAAATAGGGGAGTTAAATATCAGAATGGAAATTGTATCAAATCCATTTAAAATCATTTGGTATTATTATTATATTAATATCTGGGAGACCGAGCTTTGCTCGGAAAACATATAAAAACTCAAAAATGCGCGTTTTCCCAGAGATAAGACCTAGCTAGATCGATTTTTCGCCCCCGAAAACCCCCATATAGCAAATTTTATCGAAATCGTTAGAGCCGTTTCCGCGATCCCCGAAATAAATATAATTATATTGCAGAAACGTATCACTTTCTGCACACTTTTTAGAACAACAACTCTTTCAGAGCGTGAGAAATGAAAAATTGTAATGTGATTTGCTCTGAACGTAAATAAAACCAAGTATTATTGAAAATTCGTGTTTATAGCAAGTTTATCGGGTAATAAAAATAGTTGCGTTGCGATATTGAACAATGTGTTCGGTTTTAAGAATAAGTACTTGCGCCGCATTTTTTGGTAAATATATTTTGTAACTTGTTTATCGAATTTAAACTGTTATGAGACATACTAACATTGAATAATTTTACGGTTTAGACTCACTTGTTTTAAGTCACTCGCGCGACATGTGCGACTGTTAGTGCTTGAGAAAGGAGACCTGGGCTCTCCGAAACATGTCGCGCGAGTGACTTAAAACAAGTGAGTCTAAACCGTAAAATTATTCAACTTGTTTATCACTACATAGTATAAAACAAAGTCGCTTCCCGCTGTCTGTCTGTATGTATGCTTAAATCTCTAAAACTTACGATTTTGATGCGGTTTTTTTTAATAGATAGAGTGATTCAAGAGGAAGGTTTATGTATAATGTGTTAACCCGTGCAAAGCCGGGGCGGGTCGCTAGTTATTTAGGTATATATATCGTTGTCTGAGTACCCACAACACAAGCCTTCTTGAGCTTACTGTGGGACTTAGTCAATCTATGTAAGAATTTCCTATAATATTTATTTATTTATAGATAGGTGATAATAAACTTTTTTTTACATTACGAAGACTGCTCAGGTTAAGTTTTGTATAATTTACTTTATAAATATTTTTAAACATTTATGAACGTCCTGAATAAAGCTTGTGCCCTTGCTGAATTAGATGATGTATGTATGAAAATTATAAATTATCGGTAAAATATGTATATAATTGGTAAAATGTAAATAAATTCTATATAAAAAAATCCGTTTTCTTAATTTATTGAATAAAATAATCAACCGTTCAAAGCAAGATCTTAGGGTTACGTAAATAATGTTCTAATCTAATCTAACGAACATGAATACAATGCACATATTAAATGTATGTATTTTGAACCCTTAGTTACTCAATGAAAGTTCAAAATATTATATAAAATTTGTACGCAGGGTCTTAGGAGGTTACACGTCGCTTCCCGCTGTCTGTCTGTCCCTATGTATGCTCAGATCTTTAAAACTACGCAACAGATTTTGATGCGGTTTTTGTATAATTTGTTAACCCGTGCGAAGCCGGGGCGCTAGTAATTTCATATGAGGTTGACATTAACTTTTGACCACCATACCCATGAAAGGTTAATCTTTATTGTCCATTTGACGACCGGTCTGGCCTAGAGGGTAGTGACCCTGCCTGTAAACCCGATGGTCCTGGGTTCGAATCCCGGTAAGGGCATTTATTTGTGTGTTGAGCACAGATATTTGTTCCTGAGTCATGGATGTTTTCTATGTATATATGTATATCGTCGCCTAGCACCCATAGTAGAAGCTTTGCTTAGTTTGGGGCTAGGTTGATCTGTGTAAGATGTCCCCTAATATTTATTTATTTCAGCGGTCACCTTTGCCATTGCTCCGAACAGCGTCAACATAAACCTAGATACTCGTATAAGAGTCGGATCACAGGAAAACATACACAATGTACTCGAAAATATAACCAGCTTTCTAGACAAACTAAAATATGCTTTATTGCCAACCGATAAGATTCACATTAGACGACGAGCGCAAGAAATTAAATCAAAAAAATACTTTAGCAATTTCTTAAATTTTGTCGTGCAAGTTATATTGAACCTTACGTACAATGAGACAATTTGGTTCTTCAAAAGACTGTATGAAGAAATAAAATATTACTTTAAGTACAGAGGTTCAGCTTTCGCGGAAATTATTAAGAATCCTTCGGTAAAAAAGTTTTTAGAAGACACTTTGAAGGAATGGTCGAAAACTGATCCTAACAGAATAAAAAGCAATATTAGAAATTATATAGCAAAGGCCGAAAGAAAATATAATAGTCTAAATAAACTTGTTAATTTCATAGACAGTTTTTATGATGAGAAAGATGAAAAGAAAATGCAAGAAATAGTTATTGAACTAAATAATTGCAGAAAGGAGGAAGATTTTGCTAAAGTTATAAAAGCTGCTTTGCACAGTTTGGTAATTACACATTATGATAATTTAAATTACACTGTTAGAACAGCGATATCTTATGAAATTAACAGATTAAGCGAATATGCGCTTAAAAGACGAGATACGGGCGATTTAAAACCGATTGCGAGTGCTGGAAGCAGTGTGAAAACCACCAAAGGAGTTATATCTACAGATAAACCGAAAAACAAGAATATAAATGAAAATATAACTGCAATACCAGAAATAGGTTATGTGGCAAATGATATTGAAGTAATGAAAAATAAATATAAAACCAAGTTAACAGATAACTTTACAGATTCAAGCAAGCTTGTTTTTCGGCAGCACTCTCCAAGTAATACGCCTACAAAGAAACGTCTAAAGGAAATAACAACAAAGAGTACAACTCTGGAAACTATCAAAACTTCGAAGGTGTTAAAAAAATTTATGTTATTAAAATCTCTTAAAAATGTTACTGGAACTGATAAAATATCAAGTACAACTCAGAAAACCATCAAAACTTCAAAGGCGTTATTAAAATTTAAGCGTCTTAAACAAAATACTAATGGAACTGAGACCACAATTGTTTCACGAGCTATTAATGACGCGAACATTACATTTACAACCCCTGTTCCAGATAATGGAACTATTGTAAATATGTCACAAGCTGAAACAGCGTCTTCAAATATTAAAAATACAAAATTACACCCAGTTAAGAGACGAATTAAATCTGCGACTACAGAATTACTAGTTTTTGGTAAAAAATTGCCTACTACAACACCAATTATAACGAATACTATACCAGGTAGAAAAAAGCGAAAACATCCGAAAATAAGAAAGACAACGCAAGATAAGAGACATCTCCCGCGCTGGATCCTTGAGCAAGAACGTCAGATGATGATGGACATAGAAGACAGGATAGATGCCGAGGGCATCGATGGGAAATAAATTGGGGCTTTATCTATGAAAAGGGACCTTATTGTCGATGGCGCTTACGCCGCACAGCGTCGCGCGGCATTGTACTTATATCGGAGCATCGTTAATAACGGCGTAAGTGCCATCGACAATAAGGTTAATAGCAGGGATGTTGCGGATTCCGATTTTTTGACATCCGCGGATGCGGATGCGGATTTTTAAAGGCTCACATCTGCGGATGTCCAGATAGAAACATAAAAAACGTCAAATATTACTTTTCAGTCATTTTTATTTCAAAAAACCGGCCAATTGCGAGTCAAGACTCGCGTTCCAAGAGTTCCGTACATTAAGTCCCACTCACGCTTGACTGCTCATTTCTAATAGGTTTTTTTGGCTAATGACTAAATTACCTAGCAGTCTAGCATTTACGCTGATACTAAGACGTTGCTGTACCGACCTGTTCCACATTCACATTAAACTCCGCATCGATTTTATGCGGATGCGGATGTTGAAAATAATGCGGAAGTTCCGCGGTTGCGGATGCGGATATTCGCACCATCCCTGCTTAATAGTGCATGTACCACACCACACACACACAAATGCCAAACTTTGCATCGGGGATTGATACGTTGTATAATGAAACAATTCGTTCACAAAATCGTTTATTTAAAGTTTGTATTAAAATATTTAGCCTAATTGGTAAATCCTTATTTAGCATACTGAGAGCATTATTTCATTTATTAATTTTATTATGTATACTTAAATCTAAAATCATACAGTCAGCAGCAGAAGTTGCTAAGCGGGCCAGGTGTTCAAAATGATCTTGACGCGACTTTATTGTTAAGATAAGAAGAGCGTGTCAAGGTAATTTTGAACACCTCGGCCGCTTAGCAACTTCTGCTGCTGACTATACATACCTAATAGGATTATAGTGACTATTAAATTTTATAAATAATACTGACCATGGTTTAATATGACTTTTACAATATTACATTTGACATCAGAGATCTGACATAAATATAGAAGCGGCCAAGGTGGTCAGAAATATCTGAACATGCACATAACACCTTGACAATAGCCTCCTAAGGCCCAAGGTCTTACCTATAGTACTTGTTCAGTTCGATATGGTTCGATGTAATTTAAACCATATTCAATTGGAACAGAGTTGCATTTCATTTGTTTAGTTAAATTTTCAAACAAATAAAAATCAACTCTATTCCCTGCACTATAGGTTCAAATTTCAGTGGCAAGTTTTGGGTTTTGCATTTGTATGGATAGAAGCTTAGGCGAGTAGGGCGACTCAGCGCTATTATGTGAATGCGGAGCTTCGCGTGGTTCTGTGACATTTGTACTGACTTGCGCACTGACGTCACTTGCACGGACTGTAGTGACGTCACTTGCGCTTGTGAACTCTGCGTACATGACGTGAGACTTGAGTGCTAGCGGAACCTAGCCGCGCAAGAGACACTTGCGTAACTTGCGTCACTTGCACTCGTGTAGAGACATCACTTGCGCTTGTGCACTCTGCGTACCTAGCATGAGACATGAGTGCTAGCGTAACCTAGCCGCGCAAGAGATACTTGCGTCACTTGCACTCAAGTGTAGGGACATCACTTGCGCTTGTGCACTCTGCGTACATGGCGTGAGACATGAGTGCTAGCGCATCCTAGCCACGCAAGATACTTGCGTAACTTGCACTCAAGTGTAGAGACATCACTTGCGTTTGTGCACTCTGCGTACGTGGCGCGATAGACAGGAATGCTAACGTAACCTAGCCGCGCAAGAGACACTTGCGTAACTTGCGTCACTTGCACTCGTGTAGAGACATCACTTGCGCTTGTGCACTCTGCGTACATGGCGTGAGACATGAGTGCTAGCGTAACCTAGCCGCGCAAGATACTTGCGTAACTTGCACTCAAGTGTAGAGACATCACTTGCGTTTGTGCACTCTGCGTACATGGCGTGAGACATGAGTGCTAGCGCATCCTAGCCACGCAAGATACTTGCGTAACTTGCACTCAAGTGTAGAGACATCACTTGCGCTTGTGAACTCTGCGTACATGGCGCGATAGACAGGAGTGCCAGCTGAAGCGAGCCGCGCAAGAGGTACATTTGTAGGGGGATTCGGACGTGTGGAGCGCGATTATGTGGCTGCGGAGCTTCGCGTGGTTCTGAAATGAAATGATTTGGGTTAAATGTAGGTATGTTCTAACCATAGAGAAATATAAGTAAAGTAAGTGAAAAACGCGAGTTATTTTGTAGTCGACATCTAGCGTCAAATAGCGGATATTATCAGTACTGCTAGTTGACAATAGATGTCGCGGCAAACAATTTGGCTCGCCGAATTCGACCGCCGCTTATGACCGATATTACCGATAAAATAGGGCGCGGACGCAAGAATACCAATTTGTGACGCTAGTATTTTCGCTTTGGAGCATTTTTTGAACTTAGAGGGCTCAAATATCACCATAAATCATAAATTGGTGATTAAATTGGAGATTGACGCCAATTATTTTCCTGATCAAATCGGTCGATTTGCCCAGCCCGTCTGGACACAGCTTAAAGAAGCGGGGTCATTTTTTTGTAGTTGAATATTGGGACTAGATTTTTTTTTTTAACTTACCGGGAAAGGCTTCCCGCAATGGTCGCAGAGATGCTCGGCGTGTTCCTTCTTATGCACCACCTGCTTGTGGAGATACAGGGACGTGTGGCTTTTGAATACCTGCAAACAATAGGGGGAAGTAAGTAAGTAAGTAATATTTATTTGTGAAACACAGGTTATATACAGATGACAGTGAGTTGATACAGTACTCTGTGATCTACCATATAGGTGTACAAATATTTAGTCTTCTTATATCTAACTTATTATCTAGATAGCTTAGAACTTGTTACATATTTACATCATAGCAAATTAATTGAAACATTCGGTTACATTGGAATTATGTCAAATAAAATAAATTAATAGAAAGGACAATTTTGGTCACGGGCGAAGTTTTTGTCAAATAAAAATTGATTGATGGTATAGTAGGTTCCTTTGATGAGCTCTGTCTTTAATTTGTTTTTAAACTTTTGTATCTCTAATTCTTTAAGGCTTTCAGGTAGTGAATTGTATATTATGGACGCCATGCCTAATATACTTTTCCTTAATAAAGCAGTTTTGCCACTTCTCGTTTGTATTGCATGTCTATATCTAGTATTTCTCACGTTTGGATTCGATCTCAGTGGAAACGGTTCCGGATTAGATTTAACAAAAACTGACAGTTCGTAAATATCTATATATTTACGAACTTGCAAGTGTCAGTATATTTAATTCTTTGAAATAAGGTTTGCATGAATCATCTATTTCTAAGCCACATATGGCGCGAATGCATTTTTTTTGCGCTCTGAATACGAGTAGTTTGTTTGTTGAGTTACCCCAGAATATTATTGCATATCTTAAAATAGATTCGATGTACCCATGATACGCTAGTAAAACAGTATTGCGGTTTGAAGTTTGCGACATTTTCCTAAGAGCAAATACGAAACTGTTTACACGTTTACATAAAGAGTCTGTGTGCGGTTTCCAATCGATATGACAGTCTATTTCTAAACCTAAAAATTTTGTTACTTTTACATCTTCAATATTTGCATTATTATAGTTAATGTTTATATTCATTGCATTTGAAAGAGGTTGATAAAACTGCATTATTTTAGTTTTTGTAGTATTGATCTTTAATCTATTATCTTCAAGCCACTGTGCGACGGATGATAGTGCACTATTGATATCAGATTCATAAATATTAGGATTCGTCATCTCAATTAAGATTACTGCAATGTTCTGCCGCCAGAGTGCAGCACTAGCACCCATCGTAAACCATAGAGTAACTTATACTATGCCTTAAAAAGTTTTTGACAAGTTTTCACAGACAATCAAATATGACATTGATATATCAAGGCGGTTTGTTTACGAAGGGCCTACCGGGAAACGCGAAAATCGAAACTCAGTTATCTGCTTCTTCATCGCTTGAATATGCAAGAGTGATAGAGAGGTTAGATAACAAAATTTCGACTCTCTCGTTTGCCTACCCTTAGATTGTGACGGACTGTGGAAGTGGCGTCCCCTACGCTGAGTTTCGCGTAATATTTCCTATAGGGAACACATGAAACGACATCAAGGTGGTGTGTACATATATTTGGCGCTTTGTCCGTATCGATATTTAATACCTTGACTGTAGAATACAATTAATTTGGTTATGAATTCGGCATTTGTCGGTTTTTGTCGACGAGTTTAGTTTTTTTTTTCATTTAGTTCTACGAACTTTGGAAATGTTGAGTAAATCTATATTTTTGGTTAGGTGCGAGTCGGACTACACATGCTGCTGACTGTACTTAATCGAGTTAATGTGCAATAAAGTTTAAATATAGTGTGTCAAAGGGCTGTCTCATTTCAAACATAGACAGAGAGAATCATACTATCTTTGTCTTACACTAGTACTAGCACCCAAAAAAGGATGATATAGTTTTCCTGGTTCTTACTGACTGACTAATTGGTTTGACCAAACTATTTTTGTATTTTATAATTTTTATTTAGCCACGGACTGGATCCCACAGGATGGATCTCGGGGCAAAGGAAGACCCAAACGGAGATGGCGGGACAACCTTGATGCATTCTGTGCGGAGTGGCGGGAGTGTGCATTGGACAGAGTCAAGTGGCGGGAAGGAGGGGAGGCCTTTGCCCAGCAGTGCGACACACTAATAGGCTAAAAAAAAAAAATGTAATCCTAAAAAAAAATATTTTTGTAATTTTTAGGGTTCCGTACCCACAGAGTAAAAACGGGACCCTATTACTAAGACTCCGCTGTCCGTCCGTCCGTCTGTCACCAGGCTGTATCTCACGAACCGTAATAGCTAGACAGTTGAAATTTTCACATATGATGTATTTCTGTTGCCGCTATAACAACAAATACTAAAAACAGAATAAAATAAAGATTTAAGTGGGGCTCCCATACAACAAACGTGATTTTTGATCGAAGTTAAGCAACGTCGGGCGGGGTCAGTACCTGGCTGGATGGGTGACCGTGTTTTTGCTTGTTTTGCTCTATTTTTTGTTGATGGTGCGGAACCCTCCGTGCGCGAGTCCGACTCGCACTTGGCCGGTTTTTATTTATTGACTGTGTACCTTCTGACACTGAGTGCAGTGGTGAGCGAAGTGCCTCCTGTGGTCCCAGTCGACGTGGTCCTGCAGCCGCGTCTTGTTGGCGAACCGGCGGCCGCACTCGGAGCACGAGTGCGGGAAATCCTGCGAGCAAATATGTTTTTCACCTCAGCAGCTCGAACAAGGGTACTTTGCTACTTAAAAACAGTGAGCAAAATCGCATTTTGCTCACTGAGTGAGACAAAATGAGCAAAATGCGATTTTGCTCACTCAGTGAGCAAAATGCGATTTTGCTCACTGTTTTTAAGTAGCAAAGTACCCTTGTTCGAGCTGCTGAGGTGAAAATTTAATTGTTGGTATATCTTAAGAAAACATGAGTGAATAGAGGAAAGTGATGAAGAAGGAATACATTTTTCGGACTCTCTAATATGTTCTCACTGCTGAGGTGAAAAGTTTTGTAAACTACACGAGATCAAAGTTATTTACATCTCGTGCGCTTTTGAGTCCCTTACTACGCTCAAGATTCTAAATTAGATTCACTCGCTACGCTCGTAAATCTACTATAGAATCTTTCGCTTGCACGGGACTCAAAATAAGCACTCGAAGAAATATCAAACTTTGATCTCTTGTTGTACAAATAACTATTTTTTATTTTTATAAATGGGCTTACTCATGGCCACAGACTAGCCGAGGCGAAGACGTGGCCTACGACGGAGCGAGCCTGCCCAGAAGGTGCCTGTTCACCCTTAAGGTTTCCCAATTAAGGTCAGGTGGAAGAAACTGTATGAGGAAAAAAAAGGGACCCTATTACTACTGTCACCAGGCTGTATCTCATGAACCGTGATTGAAACCTGAAATTTTCAAAGATTTCTCTTGCCGCTATAACAACAAATACTTTTTTTTAATTAATTGGGGCATTATCTATGAAAAGGGACCTTATTGTCGATGGCGCTTACGCCGCACAGCGGCGCGCGGCATTCTAGGTATTTATATCGGAGCATCGTTGATAATGGCGTAAGCGCCATCGACAATAAGGTCCCTTTTCATAGATAACGTCACAATTTTTCCCCAAATAATACACTACAACACAATGAATCATCAATGAACAGGTACCTATTAACTCACATTTATAGACGGGTCTATCGCGAAATTTATTCAATTACCTTTATTTACCGACGTTTCGACACAGGTTTCACTGGTCGTGGTCGCGGCTAACTGATGCCCCAGCAAAATGCATATCAGGTATTTCATCGGGTAGCTGCACAAATCTCTGTTTTGACATTTTGCTGGGGCATCAGTTAGCCACGACCACGACCAGTGAAACCTGTGTCGAAACGTCGGTAAATAAAGGTAATTGAACGCGATAGACCCGTCTATAAATGTGAGTTAATATGTGTTCAAAACGCGAAGGTTTTAAATATTATTTATTTATTTATTTTTATTTTATTTACATGGAGAACCAACAGCTATGCTAATAACAACATCAATAGTGACACAGAGCCAATTATAGGATCTCACATATAGCAACATATTAATATTTAACATTAAGTTATATAGCACGCACAATGTTACATGGGCACATGCAATAATATGTTGGCAACATTATGTATTAAATACTAAAACTAATTACTTAAGTTGGATCAAGTTTCACAATCAATAATTCAATGACTACCTAACAATTTATACTTATAGATACGAGTAGCAAACAGCAACTGCAGTTACTATGACCAATTAAACAACTTATAGTGAGTATGTTGGACTTAAAAACTAGCACTTGGATAATATATTATCTACAGTGTGGAAAGATAAGTCGGGCCCTGGAGGGAAACTACCTTAAATCCTTAAGCTGGCTCATTTTACTTAATGGAGACATTCCTTTATTTTTAAAAAGAAACAAAACTGCATTCAAAGTATTTTTCTTTTTTTCTTCAATTTGGCTTGTCTAAAAATATCTTGAGTACAGTATTACATTTTATGGATATTTTGTACGACAGACGAGTTTAAGACCTAATGTTTCTTGGAGAAATGTTATCATTAACATTAACTGTATCGACTAGTGGAATAAAATTGCGCGTTTTTATTTTTTGGAATTTTTAGTCGGTTCGAGTCCCGGGCGAGGCAAGCGAGATTTTTCGAAAATCTTTGAATGCAGTTTTGTTTCTTTTTAAAAATAAAGGAATGTCTCCTTTAAGTATAATGAGCCAGCTTAAGGATTTAAGGTAGTTTCCCTCCAGGGCCCGACTTATCTTTCCACACTGTATATAAACTACTAATTATATTGAACAGGTACCTGTTCGGACACGTGCGCTCTAGACAACCGCATGTGTTGCTTGTATGTGGCTACCGACGAGAACGTGCGGTTGCACGGCGTGCACACCAGCTCGCCATTTGCCCTGCCAATACAATATAAACACAAATAAGCAAATTATAGCCTGACCAGTAATATATGATAATAGGGATGATGACACATGTTGAATTTTATAACAAAATCTAGTAAAATAGATAGCAAACGAGCAATTTATCATAATGATGTAGATATTAAAATAATATATTGAAAAATTACAAAATTACAAGACCTGAAAGTTTCAAAATTTAAGTTTTTTTTTAACTTCCAAAAACGATAAAAGTAAGGGTACCATTCGATTCCTTACATTTCATCCAAAAAAATATTGTATTGCAACTATATACATAAACGCAATATTTCACCGACAAAAACGCAATTTTCTTGTTTTGTCCATACTACAAGATAGGCGATGACGTCACGGCCTCTGGCCGTTTTGTATAGGGCGTTTCGCGAGTGAAGTGCGACTGTCGGATTTTGACTACAATTTCTGACTTTTGTGTTACTTTAATGCAATGGGTCCCATATAGACATTTGATCCTAAAAACAAACCCGATCGATTGATACCATAAAAAAAAATTAGTCATGTAGCCTATTGTCAAGAGGGCGCTGTTATTCTCATGTATAGGGTGACAGTGACAATTCAGTGTAGTATGAAAAAATTAGTTCCAGTGAAATTCCACTACATGGCGCACCCTCAATAGATCCTGGTTCACCTATAAAAGTCATTTATTCATGTAGGCCTAGCAACAAGCACTTATGAATAGTAATTAGGTGTTACATCACTACATAGTATAAAACAAAGTCGCTTCCCGCTGTCTGTATGTATGCTTAGATCTTTAAAACTACGCAACGGATTTAGATGCGGTTTTTTTTTAATAGATAGTGTGATTCAAGAGGAAGGTTTATGTATAATTTGATAACCCGTGCGAAGCCGGGGCGGGTCGCTAGTAATATATATTATCTTAAGCTAATTATCAGAGCAACTTATTGATGTTAATATTATTCCATAATAATATTGGATTATTATACAGATCAAATTTAAAATAGAAATTTAAAATGAATTTTCGTCATTTTATTGTAGGTATCTGTCAGTCATTCTACTCACCATATTCGTCAATGTATTCAACATTTTAGTTATAAACTCAAAATGGTTGTCATATAATTGTAAATTTCCATCATTCTACTCAAAATTTTCGTCATTGCACTCAACGTTTTAGTCATCAACTCAAAATTTTCATCATTCAACTGTATATTTCCGTCATTGAACTCAATATTTTTGCCATTAACTCAACATTCTCGTCATTTTTGTCATCATTTACGTCATATTTCCCAATAATTTCGTCATTTACCTCTCTTAATTTTAAAAATCTCGTGATTTCACCGGTAAACTAAATTAGTGTGACGACTAACCTGGCCGTATGGCTCTGCAGGTGCCGCAGCAGGTTCCCTCGCCACTGGAAGCGTGCGCCGCAGTGCGCGCACGGGTACGTCTGCCGCGCCGCCGTCACCGAGCATTTGATTTGTTCTATTTGCACTCGCTGCTTCTCTGGGGTAGTCGAGTCTTCTCGTAGTGTTTATTAGCTTCTTGTCATTCAATCAACATTTTCGTCATTTTAGTCAACTTTTTAGTCATAAACTCAATATTTTCGTCACTATACTCAACCTTTTAGTCATCAACTCAAAATTTTCATCATTCAACTGTATATTTCCGTCATTGAACTCAATATTTTTGCCACCAACTCAACATTCCCGTCATTTTTGTCAACATTTACGTCATATTTCCCAATAATTTCGTCATTTACCTCTCTTAATTTTAAAAAATCTCCTAATTTCACCGGTAAACTAACTTAGTTTGACAACTAACCTGGCCGTATGGCTCTGCAGATGCCGCAGCAGGTTCCCTCGCCACTGGAAGCGTGCGCCGCAGTGGGCGCACGGGTACGTCTGCCGCGCCGCCGTCACCGAACATTTGATTTGTTCTATTTGCGCTCTCTGCTTCTCTGGAGACGTTGAATCTTCTGGGAGAGTGTCTTCTAGCTTTCTATGGAGATGGATAAGATTATGAACATTAGAGGCGTTTAACTCATTTTTTAGGGTTCCGTACGTCAAAAGGAAAAAACGGAACACTTATAGGATCACTCGTGCGTCTGTCTGCCTGTCTGTCAGACCATTAATTCCCCCCCGTTTATCTCCGGAACTACTGGGACAATTAAAAAAACACAAAATAGTTCTTTACCTATAGATGACAGCAAAACCTATTAGAAATGTGCAGTCAAGCATGAGTCGGACTTAACGTACGTAACGTACTTGGAACGCGAGTCTGACTTGCACTTGACCGGTTTTTTTTTTAATGGCTCAACAAGTCCGTGGCTGTACCAAAACTCCTTTGACGATACGTACAGTCAGCAGCAGAAGTTGCTAAGCGGGCGAGGCGTTCATAATTAATTAATTATCTTGACAAGCTCTTATTCTCTTAACAATAAAGTCGCGTCAAGATTATTTTGAACACCTCGCCCGCTTAGCAACTTCTGCTGCTGACTGTACCTGAGTTTCAACTGTATCTGGTGTTTGGAGCTGGTCTTCACGTGCTTCTGAAGGTTGGCCGTCGTGGTGAAAGACATTCTGGAACAAGTTTAATACCTTTAAACGAGCAATTCATTTATTTACATGTCCGTACATGTTTTGTGATCGTCGCGAATAAAAATCTTTATCAATTCTTGTAGGTATATTTATATATTTCGGCGAACTCGGAAACGGCTGTAACGACTTAGATGAAATTTTGCTATATGGTGGTTTTCGGGGGCGAAAAATCGATCTAGCTAGGTCTTATCAATAGAGTCGCGCCAAGATTATTTTAAGCACCTCGCCCGCTTAGCAACTAATGCTGCTGACTGTACGGCCGCCGCTTCTGGACGGTCTCTAAAGGTGGGTCCACACGTCACAGACTTTAGTCTGCGCAGCGTGTCTGTACAGACTTAAGTCGGTGCAAATGGGACGTGTGGACGTGAAGTCTCAAGTCTGTAACGACATCTGTGTATTTTTGTATCTGGCATCACTGGCATCAAAAAGTCGGCGCAGACCGCAGACATGCGTGTTTGCGCCGACTACTGCACTGTGTGGACGCATGTTCAGACTTGTTTGGGTCAACTTACGACAACTTAATTCACAGTTTGTTTTGTTTTTATTATAAAAATGAACGATTTATGAACGAATTCTTAGTTGAATTTATAGATCTATACAAGTCCCTTCCAGCTGTATGGAAAATTAAGTCCAAAGAGTACAGTAATAGGGATATGAAGATGTCCGCACACCACGAGGTTACAGGAACAACTAACATGTCTGTATCGTGTCATAGAGGAAAAAATACATAGAGTGCTCACTCCATACATCAGTTTTAGTATCAAAAAGACTATTAGCATCTAGCATCGAGTAGCGGAACTATCAGTACTGCTACTTGACAATAGATGTCGCCACCGACCGGAAAGTCTTATGTTGTTGAGATAAGACTTTCCGGTCGGTGCTACATCTATTGTCAAGTAGCAGTACTGATAGTTCCGCTACTCGATGCTAGATGTAGATACTGAAATTAATAGTCTGAACTGATGTATGGAGTGAGCACTCTATGTATTTTTTTCTCTATAATAATAATAATAATATATTTTTATTCAAGCAACATGGCTCATAAGGCAGTGAAACATAAAAATTAAATTAAAATTACAATTAAAATTAAAATACAAATTAAACTACGAAATTGCTTAGACACTAGTGCATGCAATATAATAATAAATTCACTATAACTATAACTACAATTTGTTTATTTATTACTGCGTGCGTGTATCAGGCAGCAGTTATTCAAATACAGGCAATCAATCCTGATGAAGCACAAGGGATGTAGCTCGTTTGCGCA
Organism: Cydia amplana; assembly: GCF_948474715.1. NCBI lineage: Eukaryota > Metazoa > Arthropoda > Insecta > Lepidoptera > Tortricidae > Cydia > Cydia amplana. The sequence continues at coordinate 6,990,542 of NC_086094.1, read as the reverse complement.
TGGTGGTGTAGAAGCAGTCTACTCGCGCCTCCGCGAACATCCCCGATGCACTACAGAATTTGGGCAGCCCCATCAGCACTCTGAAAGCGTTGTTATATTGAACACGCAGCGCGCTGTACCGTTTATGAGTATAATCAGCCCACAGGTTGCTTGTGTAGAAGGTCGTACAGTAAGCCCTAAAAAGGGTGACTTTTACATCTTTGGAGCAATGAGCAAACCTGCGAGCTATCATATTAGCTCTAACGGACAACGCTCTGCGTTCGCGTTCGATATCTACGTCATCTTTAAGGTCAGAGGTTACCATGTGTCCCAAATATTTAAATTTATCCACTATTCGTAGCGGATGACTATTTAGTTTGACACTTGGAAACTTGGGTGTAGCCTTACCTCTGGCCCTAAATACAACGCATTCGCTTTTGTTTACATTATACAGCAAACCATGGCTAGAAGCGTATTTCTCACATATCGAAATGAGCTTAGCCAATCCGCAGGCCGAGGCACTCTGTAACACCATATCGTCGGCGTAGCTCAGATTATTTACGCAAACTCCATCAATATGGCAGCCGATACGGGTGTTACTGAGCTCCTCTACCAGTGCGTTAATATAAAGATTGAATAGCCTTGGTGAGGTTAACCCACCTTGGCGTACACCACATTCCAGGCCATATGGCTGAGAAAAGGAGTCCGACCATCTGACGACATTAACCTGGTTGTGGTACCAGAATTTAAAAATTCCACTAATGTCAGCTGGCAAGTTAATGTCGTCAAGCTTCTGCCACAAGATGTTGTAGTGCACGAGGTCGAATGCCTTGGAAAGGTCTAAGAAACAGGCATAGACAGCTGTCCGGCGGTCTGTGTAGTACCTAACGGTCTGTTTCAATGCCAAGATAGCGGATTCAGTTGACAGGCCTGGTTTGAATCCAAACTGATTATCGTGAATTTTCAAACATCTGTCTAGTTGGCAATTGAGCAGACCGTCCAGCACCTTGGCTATTATGGTGGCAAGCGAAATTGGCCTGTAGTTACACCTATCGCTCACGTCACCTGTTTTGTTTTTTATTATAGGAACCACCACAGTTTTCATCATGTCAGCCGGCAAGTAGGTGTGTCCTATACAAAACGAGTAAAATCGATCGATCTATGATCGTGTGGACGATGTGAGTCGCACATACTTTTGTCCGTGCAACAATCTGCGCAGCGCAAGTCTGCACCGTCTGGACCCAGCTTAAGGATATTTGTTATAAATGATAAATAAATAAATAATAAATAAAATGTTTTATTGCAGGCATTAAAAAAACCCATACACTTCTTAAAATAGGGTCTATAGGGTCAAAGAGAATTAAGAAGACATAGAATGCTCACTCCATACATCAGTTTTGTTACCAAAACGACTATTATTTTCGTAGTCGACATCTAGCATCGAATAGCGGAACTATCAGTACCGCTACTTGATACTAGATGTCTAGTGAGTCGAAAATCGAAAATTGTATTCACCAACAATTTACAACTAATATTGAAGCAGGAGGAGTTGAAAATAGAGTTCCGGTTAATCCGGTTATAATATTAGCTGAAAATTGTTGAGCATTAGACTTTCCGGTCGGTGCAACATCTATTGTCAAGTAGCAGTACTGATAATGTCCGTTACTTGACGCTAGATGTCGACTACGAAACGCGTTTTGGTAAGAAAACTGATGTATGTAGTTACCACTCTTTCTTTATTTATATTTCTCTATGTTTGCTACATGATGGTGACATACTTGTAGCTATGTTATACAGGATGACTTACTTGCAGGGCTCGCAATAAGGCCGCCGCTTCTGTCCAGCCTCTATGGATATTTGTTATACAGGATGACATACTTGTAGCTATGTTATACAGGGTGCCTTACTTGCAGGGCTCGCAATAAGGCCGCCGCTTTTGTCCAGCCTCTATGCGATGCGTCTCCAAATGTTTCCTTAACGACGTTTTCCATTTGAACGTTTTCGCACACAGCTCGCACGGGAACGTGTCTTCAGATTTTACACTGAAACCAACTTCTATATGTGGCTTTCCACTCCAAAAGGGTCCTTATACTTCAAGTACAATAAAGACACTTCGCTACTGGGGGCCGATTTTTGAAATTGGATCGCTCGATTTCGTGTATTTCGTTCAGTAATATCTCCACTACTAGGCATGTAAATTCTACTAAATAGAATTGAAAACGAGTGGTCAACACCACTAGATTCCCAATTTCTATCGGTCGTATTTCAAAAATCAGCATTTTGCCGTTTTCCACCGATTTTCGAGTGACGAAATCGAGCGATCGAAATTCAAAAATCGGCCCCCTGGTGACATGTTCCAAAATAATGGATTTTTTTGACATATGTGACGTTATCAACCAAAAGGTGCCACATTGTCGGTTGTCGATAAGGTTGATTTCAAATTGAAGCTATATGGAAATAGCGCCTTATTGACAACCGACAATAAGCACCCTTTTGGTTGAGAATGGCACATATAGCATGGGGGGTTTTTAATTATTTTTATTTAATAGTTATTACAGATGTAGTGCTAAATCTCAGTACTTTTTGTACCGAGGCTAACTGAAATAGCAAGACACGTTCGTACGTTCCCGTGGAAATACGATGGAAAACAATTATGCACTACATCTGTATAGGTGAACCAGGATCTATTGAGGGTGCGCCATGTTGCGGAATTTCACTGGAACTAATTTTTTCATACTACACTGAATTGTCACCCTATACATGAGAATAACAGCGCCCTCATGACAATTATCATATATTACTGGTCAGGCTATACTTATTAATCACAATACAAGCACTGAACTTACCCGTTTGTATTAGTGATTGAAGTATCCTCAACCTGAGCGTTCTCTGGACTTGGTTCAATTCTGTAAAATAAGAATAGATAATGAGCTTATTATATTCCAGTAAAGTGTTGTATAATGACTCCATTATAGTTCAGTCAGGAATCTTTATAGATTGACGAAATCTTAATCTAGAGTTAGACCAAGAAAAGTCTGCAGCGATTTTGATAGCCCACGCAGTGCAAGTGTTATTTACACGTCATAAATTCATAGAAGTTTGACGTTTAAAATGATACTTGCACTGCGTGGGTTATCAAAATCGATGCAGACTTTTCTCGGTCTGACTCTATTAAAAATATGCAGGACTAATCTTGATAACTTAATACTAATATTGTCTTCGGTTACCGCGATAGTTACTCATGACATAAAACTATTAAAACGGATTATATCGCGTATATTGAATTTATACTACATCCCGACGTTTCGAACCCTTTACAGCGTTCGTGGTCAACAAGTGACTGTGGAAAAACTACACTGTGCAAATCTGCACGCTTACAAAATAATGAACCATCATCACTACATAGTATAAAACAAGGTCGCTTCCCGCCGTCTGTCTGTCTGTCTGTCTGTATGCTTAGATCTTTAAAACTACGCAACAGATTTTGATGCGGTTTTTTTTAATAGATAGAGTGATTCAAGAGGAAGGTTTATATATAATTTGTTACCCCGTGCGAAGCCGGGGCGGGTCGCTAGTAAACAATAAATAATACTAACCCATGAGTGGTAGTATAGTAGTTTATACAACCATGACATAATAGTTTTTCCAATGATGATTGAGTAAACTCAGTTCACTGCTGTGTTAAATCATTTTTTTTAACAAGCAGATACGTCTGCGAGCGATATTCCAAATTTTATATTAAAGGAAAAAATGGAAAAAGTTGCGCTTCCGGCAGGACTTGAACCCGCATCCTCCGCAATCCGTGCGTTGCTCTTAACCAATTGAGCTAAGCCTACCACTGATGTGTCATGTGTGTGTGTGATGTGTGTGTGTGTGTGTGTGTGTGTGTGTGTCAGGATGTTGCGGATGCCGATTTTTTGACATCCGCGGATGCGGATGCGGATGCGGATGCAGATTTTTAAAGGCTCACATCCGCGGATGCGGATGCGGATGCGGATGTCAAGATAGGTACATAAAAAACTTTTTAACAAATTTTTATTTCAAAAAACCGGCCAAGTGCGAGTCGGACTCGCGTTCCAAGGGTTCCGTACATTAAGTCCCACTCACGCTTGACTGCTAATTTCTAATAGGTTTTTTTGGCTAATGACTAAATTACCTAGCAGTCTAGCACTTATGCCGATGCTAAGACGTTCCTGTACCGAACTGTTCCTTGTTCCACATCCGCATCCGCATTAAATCCGCATCGATTTTATGCGGATGCGGATGCGGATGTTGAAAATAATGCGGAAGTTCCGCGGTTACGGATGCGGATATTGGCAACATTCCTGATGGTGTGTGTGTACCACTGGGTCACTGATGTGTTGTTTGAATTCATTATAGTTCAGTAAAGTATTGTATAATGCTACACTGACCCGTGAGTGTTGTTGTAGTGTTTCTGCGCGGCCCGCTTGCTGCGCATGCGCGCCTGGCACACGCAACACTCGTAGCGCCGCCTGTGTTTGTTCGCGTGGTAGTTGTAAGAGATCTCGGATACGAACGAACAGGTGCATATTGGACATATGTGGTGAGCGGCGTTCTGTGGACAATAAATTTAAGCTGTTTTAAATCTACCAGAAATAAGTTTTTGGCAAAAATTTCATTTTTGGTTCAAGCTTTTAGCGCTGTACTTTTCTTTCCACAGACAAGTAATATTCATCGAGAGAATTATGAAAACCCCAAACACAAATAGGTTGCGTTGTTTTATCACAGAGTTCCTATTACCACCTCCTGTCTCCATCATCAGATCAGCTCCATAATATGGCATTGTCACCCGACTTACACACGTATACAAAATTTCAGCTTCATCGGAAACCGGGAAGTGGGTCAAATTTAACTTGGAAGATTTGACCCGTACAAACATACATAGTTACCTAGATAGGTAGATACAATGCAATTAACGTAACGTTTGTATGTAACGTTTTATTTTTACTCACCAGCTCATGTTTCACAGCCTCATGCTCTTTCATCATCTCCGAATTAGGAAAGGCAACTATACACCTCTCGCACCGAAACATGGCGTGCACATACTCAAAGCTCAACTCCATCTCCCGTCTCTCTCCCTCTATATCCGTCTCTGTCAGCTCTATCTCTCTAAACAATTCAGGCTCTTTCCTCTTCTTTTTAACCTTCTTCTTCTTCTGTACGTAGTTTATAAGTAAGTCATCGTTGTCTGAATGCGATTCGATTTCGGACTTGATTTGATCCGTTTCGAGTTTGATATCATCTTGAGGCGTGTCTGTTTCATTTATTGGTAACGGTATGTCTGTCTCTGGTTCAGGAGTGATTTCAGGAAGATTTATGTTATTAAGTTTGTGAATGGTTAATTTTGGGTTCGGGTATGGAAATTTCATGTCAAGTTTCTGAAAAATAAATTTCATAAGTACAAAAAAAAAATTCCTGTTTAAACCAAACAAGGGCCCCTAGGCCCTTGGTATGACACTTGGAATTTAGGGCCCCCTTCTCCATCCGGCCCTGATCGCTGTGTTAGCATAAAGCGCGGTTTTAACGACATTTTATCCACCTTTAGATAGAAGATTTTTTTTATGTACCTGCACATTATATGTCCGCAACATATTAAAGTTATGTGAAACTTGCTGTTTAAACTTCGTGAAGCGCCGCAGCAGCGCCTCGCACTCCCAACACAACCATTTTGGAACATTCTCCTCTGGTTTATGTACCTGAAATAAATCATACTTACTTAATACTATGCAGACTGAATTTAGTGATAATATCTTGAATTACATTAAATATGTTGCTTTAAAGAGTCCGGTTGTGTAGGTGGAAATACGTAAGGGCATTTTGTGATTAAATAGATGATGATTTTACCTGAATTTCTCGTAAAATTTGCAATAAACACTGCTTAGTCCAAAAGTCTTCAAGTGCTAACATTTTTCGATCCGCACTGAGGCAGCCGCAGCAGAAATTACGGTCTTGAGCAGCCATTATTATAAATTAAAAACTCATTGAATTATAACATAAGTTTTAGTTAGTAAATGTATATAAATAAATAAACAAATCGACAAATGGAAGCATCATTTCATTTTGCAACAGATGCATACAATACAAGTGTCAATTCAGTGCGTTTGGTTTACATGTTAAAAACGGCTTGGAGCAAATGTTATCCCCATGTTTATCATTTCTTTGATGAAATTAAATACATCTAAAAATATAAATTGTCGTTTTTACTTTGTTTCTTTTACAATACAATTGCAATAAGTATAATTTTATTATCTTGTATTTAAGAGCCGCCGGATTATAATGCAGAAACAAAACATTTTGTACAAAGCGTTTCTTTTTACGCAACTTACGTTTTTCACAAGCCAAGTGCAGGCAAGAACATACTTTGACTTTTTGAAAAATTATCACGTGTAATGAAATTCTTGAAGTTGTTGATTCTCTGTAGTCTGTCTCATCTCGTTGAAATAATATTATAATAAAAATGGATGATATATCCCATTTAAATACGCCAGGGTTTAGTGGAGGTCAAAATTACTCGAGATTGACAAGAGTACTAAATACCTGCATTTGTTGTTTGGCAATAAATGTTCCGCTTGTGAAACTAACAAATTGTAAACACGTAGAGTTTTTTGAATGTATCTTTGAATTTAAGGTAAATGAAACACGTTCTAGTTATTAATTTACTTATTTTAGCTATAAGTAAAATTATGGCATTGTTCTACGAAAGATTCTGTTGCATTTTCGTTGTTTTTGATTTAATATAGTAGTGTCGTTGTAAATTGGTATCTCGCAATTTCAAGATGGCTACTTTACATTAAAGTAAGCTATATTTTCAATTAAATTTTTGATTATTTTTAACTGCTTTAGTATTTAACATTTGGGATAATTTACCTACTATATTTTATTGCAGATAGAGTATGCAGCAACTTTTGTTTGCTATGCATGTCACCGCACACTCAAGGATATTTACCAGTTCAAGAGACAGGTGGAAGATAGTCTTTCAAACCTTAACAAACAGGTAATGTTACCTCCAGCCAGGTTTACTTTGTAATAAAATTTTAATTGTGTACCTACTTATTGTGTTTTTTTTTCAATTATACCTGGAGAGGTGTAATTAATACTAACTTCCAGGGATACCCCTTGGATTAATGACCCCTAGAGAATTTATCAGCCATAATATAATGCAATTGCAAGTTTTAAATTTAATTTGGATTCCATTTGCTAAACTCATAGATAGATGATATCGCTATAGATCAGCCTTTATTTAACCATTCTACCATTGACAATGTTTGATGGCTAGACTATATTTCCCGAGAATTCTTGTAAAACAATTCCATATAACATTTTTCTTGCAATTTACAGGTTCAAAACTTAGACTGGAACAACACAAAACGTTCTAAACTCACACAAGCCGACATAGAAATATTCCACACTCGGAACTCAGAGCCCATTGAAAAAGACGTCATCAAACCAAGAAGCTACATTGAAATAAAAACAGAAATTAAAATCGAAGTCGAGCAAGAATACTCGGACCCGGAAAATGATGTTCCGTTATCCGAGATTAAGGAAAAAGAGAAAGATCCTAACACTCCGTTCTTCGTACATAAGCATCAAGGAAAGATTAAACTTGTCACGTTAAATGAAGAAGAAATGTGGGAGGAAAGGAGACGAGAAGCGGCCAAGGAGAAATATTTGAAGTTGCTGTACAAATGTGAGAGTTGTATTGTCGGGTTTGACCATGAGCCAAGTTTGAAAGAGCATATGGAGAAGAGACATACTGAGGTGAGCACATAAAATTAAATAATAGACTTTAAGGTAACACTGTCATTTTCACAAAAAGACGTTTCTAACAAGCACAAACTTGATATGATTGTAATCTTTCATTCATCAAATTTTCATGTCAGCGTTTTAATTTTATTATGTAGTTTTATTACGCTATAGAATTTCCAATTTAGCAAGAATCCTAAATCGCATAACCTGTAGACAAGGACAAACGATAATAGCGCTTTCTCTGCTACTCCTACTGAAAAATACATAAGACTATCCCGTTCGGGCATTTCCCCCAACCCTCATGCCTGATCCAGTTATACTAGACTAGATTAATGGTGCCAACTTAGCCTGTTCTAACTCTATCTATATTCTGGTATTCATGGTTTTTTTTTTATATTACTTTCATCTGCTATCGGCTTTCATAGCCATAATCAGATTGTATGTATCTATACATTTCTTTTTTCAAGGTGGTGGTCCATTAACCACCATTCCTTTTATGTGTATTCATGGTGTATAAAATTGTTTGCAGTCAACCGGAAGTTATACATGTGCGATATGTAAATCAGTGCTCATTTCTGTACCGTCCTACAAGGAACACATGAGACGGCACTATCGGAGGTGAGTGAAATAGCTGTATTACGACAGGGTCAGTATGAGCTAGAATATTTTAAACTTGGCTGTCCCGTAGAAATCAGCGGCTACACATCAGCCAGAATGTATGAAAAAAAATTATTTCGGACGGTAAAATACATAGGCATCTGGTGGCCTAGCGGTAAGAGCGTGCGACTTGCAATCCAGAGGCCGTGGGTTCAAACCCCGGCTCGTACCAATGAGTTTTTCAGAACTTAATATCATTTGATATTTACCAGTCGCTTTTCGATGAAGGTTAACATCGTGAGGAAACCGGACTAATCCCAATAAGGCCTAGTTTCCCCTCTGGGCTGGAAGGTCAGATGGCAGTCGCGTTCGTACAAAACTAGTGCCCACGCAAATTACTGGGATTAGTTGCCAAACTCACCCCAGGCTCCCATGAGCCGTGGGAAAATGCCGGGACAACGCGAGGAAGATGATGAGTAAAATCCATAGGTATCACACAAAAACTTACTACTTTCGCGATTTCGCGCTCATCTTTAATTGTATAACGAAACTTAATGAACCTTATTCTCTGTGCCTTAGGGTCGACTGTGGCGTGTGCGGGGCGCGCTACAGTACGGTCGGGTCTGCGCAGTCGCACTACGACAAGATGCATACGACTTCACCTACTAAATACAAGTGCGAGCAATGTGGACTTACTATGTCGTAAGTTATGAAAGAGAAATACATATTCATTTCTCATGCTCTGAAAGAGGGTCATTGTTGTTCTAAAAGGCGTGCAGAAAATGATACGTGTATGCACTAGAGCATTTTACGTTCCAAGTACGACTATATTTTTTTTTACGATACGCAATTGAAATTTGGGTATAAATTGATTTGTTGTACAATTTCCATTCTGATATTTAACTCCCTATTCCATAAATAACGATACTTTTGCCTAAATTGTTAATTGAAAGTACCCTCAAGATTTACTATAAAAATGTCTACTTTCTCATGTTTTAAAAAAACACATGCATTTTACTTTCCTCGTATTCGAAATGAAAAGTAGAGTGTTTAACTCTGGTGAAATTCATAGGCATCATTTCATCCTTTGGTTAACAATCCACTATTATTTAACTCCACAACTTATAAAGAGACGTGCAGACATAAAAAAATTGGGCTCTAAACAATCCCGTTATTTTTTACTCATTTGTGTCGAACTACACATACATACAATCGGCCGGTCGAAGTATTTAGCAGATGGCGGCATCATAGCTTGCCCTGTCAATACCTAGAATTGTGTCTAATCTTAGTTTTTTTAATGCCCTGGATGCCGGCCCTTTAATCCAAATCTCATAGAAAAGGAGGCAAGCTATGATGGCGCCATCTATGCAAACCTTTGACATATAAAACTTTCGCGTTTTGAACACATATTAACTCACATTTATAGACGGGTCTATCGCGAAATTTATTTTATTACCTTTATTAACCGACAGTAAAAAAATTAAAAAAACAACGGGTTGCACTCCGGGAGTGCCGGCAGAAGTGAAAAGTCAATGACTAGTGCAAAATGTCTGCAGCACTATGTATAATTGAGGTTAAAGTCATCTAGCGTTATTTCGTCGCATTACTTAAAACCCCTAAGCACATCACTGTTAGTACTCGAGTTATATTATTACCAGTTAGAGGGAAACTCACTAAATGGCATTTAAATCAATAAAGAAAAACTCAATGACATTGTACCAGTTTTTCGATCAGGTCACGTGTCCGTCTTACGTATCTTACCTCTCGCGAGTTTAACATTTTTTTCCCATCACAAAAAGTGCACAGCGTCGCTAAAGAAGTTTTCACTTCAAAAATAAATTTCGCGATAGACCCGTCTATAAATGTGAGTTAATAAACCTTTGACAGTTGCCAACCGCATTATTATGTATGTCTGTCAGTTCGTCGCGCGGCTTGCGCTACCACCGTGAGAAGCACAAGAAGGGCAAAGTGAACTGCGACCAATGTGGGAGACATTTCGTCAACAACTCCGGCCTCAAAGTGCACATGTAGTAAGTCTTTATCTCTCAGGGTATCTCTCTCTAATCTATACCACAGTCTATAAAACAATACAGTAATTCGACGAAGCCGTCTAGACAGGCCAATAGTGCGGGGTGCGAGGGGTGGGTCGCGCGCACCCGAGCTGCATGTATCGCCATTGTTAGTAGCTCGGTACTAATACTTACAAGCCTACAGGGCTAGCGTGTCTTGTAGTAAGTCAAATATGTAAGTCTTGGGCAGTTGTGTAAATGTCTTTGACAACCCTACTGTGTTCTTGTGCGGTGTCGGCATTTACTCAAACATGGAGAAATATAAGTAAAGAAAGAGTGGTAACTCCTCCATACATCAGTTTCTTACCAAAACGCGAGTTATTTCGTAGAAACTGTATCACGGTGGAAACAGGATTCGCCATCCTCTATTACACACACTATATGTGATGCTGTCTTGGGTCGAGTTATTAATTCAAGTTTACTATCGCCATTTTTCACAGCACAGTCCACAAACTCTCCAACCGGACGTATTCTTGCGGCTCGTGCTCTAAAACCTACCGACAGCGGTCCGGCCTCCTGTCGCACATGGAGGCCGCGCACGGGGCCCACGGCGGGGCCTACTGCGCGCCGTGCCGCACGCACTTCCGCACCGAACACAACCTCAAGCACCACCTCAATACGCACAGCAAACATACCAATGAGAATGATAAAAAGTTAGTATAGTCGTGACGGTTTTAAAATGTCGGGATCCAGTTGAGAGATTACCTGACGAAGAATGGCATTCTGCCCTGCTAAGCCGAAAAGCGCTATCTCAAAAGAAAATTCATTGCTAACTTATACTTTAGTTTCTATAGCTGAGAGTTCCATTTTCAAAATAATTTGTTTTTGAGATAGCGCTACTTGGCTTAGGAAGGCAGCATTGTTATCTTTTGTTAAACCAAACCGCTAATTATAGGTGAACCAGGATCTATTGAGGGTGCGCCATGTTGCGGAATTTCACTGGAACTAATTTTTTCATACTACACTGAATTGTCACCCTATACATGAGAATAACAGCGCCCTCTTGACAATTATCATATATTACTGGTCAGGCTATACCTGTGCAAAATGAAATGCAATAACAGCAAAAGATTCTAAACAGTTAAAATCTTTACCGCTTGAAGGATAGAGTTAAATTACAATAGTAAGTACTACCCTGCCTGTTAAGCCGATGGTCCTGGGTTCGAATCCCGGTAAGGACATTTATTTTTGTGATGAACACAAATATTTGTTCCTGATAGGGTTTTCTATGTATATATTTATCTAAGTATGTATAACGTCGCCTAGCACCCATAGTACAAGCTTTGCTTAGGTTGGGGCTAGGTTGATCTGTGTAATGTGTCCCCTAATACTTATTTATTTATTTATATCAAGTGTACGATCGTATCGGCCTTTATGTTAACTGATACAGTTTTGTTTGTAGATTCGTGTGTAGCGTGTGCGACGCGCGCTTCATACTGAGGGGGCAGCTGAAAGAACATGTCGATTGGGAGCATCTCAAAAACAACAAGCATAAGTGCGACGAGTGCAGTAAGGTGTGTCCACAGACAATCCAACCTCTAGACATAGCATAGTCGCGCTACCCCCTCTGCCACACATACGGTAGCGTTACTCCATCTTCGTCAATCCCGTGCCGTGATTGGTCCGTGTCTTTGAACGGACCAATCACGGCACGGGATCACCTCGTCCCCCGCAGCCCCGTATTTTTGGCAGCATCGGTTTCATGAAAGAATTGGCCTAAGCTCAGTCTAGAGGTTGGATTGTCAGTGGGTGTGTTCCTCCTCCAATGTACAGTCACGCTCCGTGAGTGTTACGCCATTTAGGGTTCTAGCTAAATTGGACATTTCATAGCGTAAGTATGGAACAACTAATTTAGCTAGGACCCTAAATGGCGTAACAATCCCGTGTGGTGACTGTACATTAGGATGTACACTCAGTTTCGATGGAATGTCAACCTTATTAAAAACAAAGTAGGTAGCATTTCATTTGTCTCGTAAAATTGTCGAACAACTAAAATTGAACCTATTTGAAAATACAAGATTCTAACTTCCTTGGCTATAATTTTGTATTGGTCGGCGGCAGGAGGACTCTGGCAAGCCAACTTTATCACTAGAATAATAAGTTTCAAAAAAAGGTTAAAAAAAATAATATGTTGGTTGTATGGAAGCCCCACTTAAATATTTAATGTAGTCTGTTTTTAGTATTTGTTGTTATAGCGGCAACAGAAATACATCATCTGTGAAAATTTCAACTGTCTAGCTATCGCGGTTCATGAGGCTGTATAGCCTGGTGACAGACAGACGGACAGCAGAGTCTTAGTAATAGTCCCGTTTTTACCCTTTGGGTACGGAACCCTAAAAATTACTAGGTGTACAGTACAGCAGCAGAAGTTGCTAAGCGGTCGAGGTGTTCAAAATTACCTTCTTATTCTCTTAACAATAAAGTCGCGTCGATATCATTTTGAAACATCTCGCCCCCTTAGCAACTATTGCTGCTGACTGTACTTATAGAGTTGATGTATTGTTCAGGCATTCAAGAGCGGCACTAAGCTGAGACGTCACATAAACTACGTTCACGAGAAAAAGAGACCGCCGCGGAATAAGATGTGCGACCACTGCGGCCGCGGGTTCACGGTTAGTGCCATCATATTCAATGGCGTAAGGCACGCCTGTCGTGTCATACGCCACACGTTAAAAACATTGATGACACGCCTGTCGTGCCAGCCGCACCGAGTCGATTAAGTAAATGGCCTATAAACAAACATATCGTCAGGTGACAAGCAAAACTCACGATAGGCGTGCCATCATATTCATTGGCGTAAGGCACGCCTGGTGTATCATGAAAGAATTATTAATTATTCACCGCCACAGCCAATATTTTTCGAAAATGGAACACGCATCGAAATGATCAATATTTTTTCACCACACCAACTGGTAAAGGCTCTCTTGATTGTCAAATTTTGAGTTGTTTTCTTATGTTTGCTGGTAGAATTGACTTTTAAATGATGATTTTGAATGATAAGTATTTAACAACATTAATTTGGTTCATATCTTACAGTTAATATTTTCTTCTGGTTGGTGTGGTGAAAAAATTTGTGGCTCACTCGGGGGCAAATTTTGTTTAACCCTCGTGCTTTGAAACCCTCGCAACGCTCAATTATCCATTTTTCGAACCACATGCTACGCTCGAGGTTCAATTATGGAATATTTCGCATGCTCGGGTATCAATATTAGCACGAGCAGTTAAAAAACAACTTTGCCCTCTTGTAAAACAAATAACTATTAATGTGTGTACAGACGATGGCGATCCTGCGCTCTCACATCCGCACGCACACCGGCGAGCGGCCGCACGCGTGCGCGCACTGCCCGGCCACCTTCGCGCACTCCGCCGCCCTGTACACGCACAACAAGCTGCTACACACACAGAAAACGACGTTGACATGAGATGATTTGGCGAGGACGCGTTGAAATGAAAGCAGGATGACCGTGTCGGAGTGTGGTAGATCCACAGCGCCATCTGTGATGTTATTAAATAAAGCTTTATTAAAATAATAAATGTGTTCTTTTTTATGGTGGCGATTCTATGCTAATATAGTCCGTCAACCAAATCTTGTCAGTAGCAATGTAAAGCAAACTAAAGTAGGGCAACACTCAAAGAGCAGTATTGCGCTAAGAAAAGCAGCAATGTACATCGAACCAAAATATTTTTTTTTCCGCTGAGCGCGTCCTGCGTACGTCAATTCAAAATTAGTGTACTCTTCTGGATGAATATGACATACCTGTGTAATTTTTTTGATTGGTATATATTGTATGTACAATAGGATTACATATTAAAAATAAAACAACTGATATATGGGTGTTTATTTAATTTAAAGGTAAATAAGATAAGGGTCACTTTAGCTTACACTATAATTCAGGTCATTAATTGAAAAAATATAATGAAGTTACCAATGTTACCGGATCACTACAACCAAGCATAATACTCTGTATGTAAATAGTCACAACTGATTGCTGAAAATATTAGACATGTGGGCCTATGGACGGTTTCCAGCACACAATTTATGGTCTTGTTTGGATAGATTTAGGCATACGTTTTAATTTTATTTATGCCTTTTAACCCTAAAACAAAAAAACTGAACATAATCTTAAAAGTTCGAAAGAGTTCTTCCAGTATGTACTTGTCATAACCTCAATTTTTAGTAATGTTTACCATCAACGAGCATGATTGTACATTGTAGGCCCCTTAGCTTTGCTTATTCTTATTTAATGTATTGGTATTTAATGGTGACAGCAGAAATATCTCTTGAAACAGAAACGATTCAGAATGAAAACCAAATGAAAACAAATAAGGTGACGGCTGTCATTCACGATCCACATTCCACAGATAAAACACAGATGACACGCATTTTGGAATTATTCGAACACAGTGTTGCTAACCCGCGATTTTTCAAATTTGCCGCCTTTTACTACTGACAAGATTTGGTTGACGGACTTTAATTTGTCAGTAAATTGAGTAATTTTTTTTTTTTCTAAGGACAATACTCATCCCATCCCATTCTTTTGGGTGCCAGTACTAGTTATATATGTTTGTCAAGCCATTTCCGCCAGTAGAAACAAAAAGCAAAAAATGTAGGTGCGAAGGGTAATCGTCCCATAGAAAATTTGAATTTCGCGCCTTTTTTTTACTGATAAGGTTGCTTGACCGGCTGTAAAAATGTTTGGAGTAGTTTTGACATATACTTGGTCAACCAGATCTTGACAGTAGAAAAAGGCGGCAAATTTGAAAAATGTGGGCGCGAAGGGATATCGTCCCATAGAAAATTTGAATTTCGCGCCTTTTTTTACTGACAAGATTTGGTTGACCAGCTATAGTTTTGAGCATGTTCATATATATATTATACTCTACCATCTATGATTATACTACTCTTTGGCATGTTCCTCGACAGCAAATGTCAAAACAGTGTTACGAAGGATTCTCACTCATTTTTACTTTCATGCTTATTGAAGCACAAAATAAATATTTTCCTGTACTGTTATAAGTTTTGTACATATCCTATTTAAGACATGCACTTTATTCTATTTCAACATCATTTCTTTATATTTTTAAAATTAAAACTCACTGAGAAGGTGGAAGGTGCTGAGGAGTGAGAACAAAAAGCATAAATATATATATTATATAAATACTACTCTTTGACAAAAAGTGCCACTGTTTGCGACTTTTGCGTTTAGTTATTCCTCAAGATTATTTGTTTTTGTTATCTATGGATAGTGATATGCTGTGATTGCTGTGGCATTCATTTATGTCAATTAGTAAATATGGCGTCGCCCTTTTATAACTACTTGTCGAGTTTGTGTTCATAAATGAGTTGATTGACGCCTGTTTTACAAAGTCTGCAGTATTAGCAAGATAATTGAAGAATATTTCAAGTTATCGAACTATCAAGATGAACGTTCAAGTCCAAGAAGTGCATGTTTTGAACCCAGTTCGTCCCGACCATACAATCCTACAGAATGCCCTGGTTCAGTTACAAACACCACAGGAGCAGCAACAGATGCATGAGCCGATGACGGCGACGATAAGCGTGGAAGTACAATCGCTGCCCAGTGGAAAGTCAAAGATCAAAACTAAAACGGAAAAGAAAGAAAAGAAAAAAGAGGCGATTGACGGACAAGCCAGAGAGATCATTTTCAAGGTTATAAAATTTTTTGAAACCGAAAAGCAAAACAGAGGCTACTCGTTTCCTGTAGAAAATGTCGTGAAACGAGCTTGCGCGGCCACAGGCTTGTCAGAAAGTACCATAAAGCGTATCAAAAGGGACGGATTGAGAGCCGAAGCTACGCAGACCAGAATTCCGGGTCCGAAGAAAAAACGAGTCAGAAAAACGAAAGTGCAGCTCGACTACTTCCAACTGTGCGCGCTCCGCGGCATAGTGAACAGCTACTCGGTGAGGAAAGAAGTCCCGACGCTTAGTAAAATCTTAGCAGCGGCCAAACACGAGTTGAACTACAGAGGCGGTAAGGAGAGTCTAAGGTTAATATTGTTGAATAAGCTCGGTATTAAGTTTAAGAAGTGCGAGAAGAAGAATAAGAAGCCTCCGGAGTTGCCGCAGCAACAACAACAGCCGCAGCAGCAACAACAACAGCAGCAACAGCAGCAGCAACAACAGATGCCTCAGGTCCAGCACATGATGGCCCCACCTCCTATGCCTCCGATGAAGCCTTTAGAGACGCAGTGTGTCTACGCCACCATGATGCAGCAGGTGCCTCCAGTCTCGTACTAGACTTTAATAAAACAAAGCCTGTAACTAGTATGAACTGCCAGATTTCTCATTTCATATGTATGGCTAGATTAGAATAGAAGCAGGTATTATTTTGCTTTTTAATGCAAGTGTCCAGTGCATTCTTGATTTGCTTGCTTGATGCATCTGTTTTTATGAGTAAATGGGTTTTTTGCAGTTTTTCTGCATAAAAACTATATAGGGTCATTGAGCTAGTTTCCTTCCATGACATGACATTTTGTTTAGACATGAAGGGATGCAATAAGTCCAAATTTGTGCAGCAATGTAGGTTTATATTCAAATTTCTTCAAGTGGACGAAAACTAGCGGAATGGCCCAACCTGAGATATGTATGTAGTATGTATATCATACCATATCACATTTTGCTGTTATGGTTTTTATGAGCCTCATTCATGTATTGTTATATATCTAGTTTACTCATTGTAAGTATAAAGCAATTTGCATACTGGGCAAGTGACCAACAAACAAACAGTTATACTGTTTGTATATGACACCATAACATTGATATGTTTGTATATGACACCGTAAGATTGTGAACCCATTAGTTTACAATCTAAAGTAGGTTAGGTTACTTTATAATCTCTCTACAGTCTGTTTATAATTCAACTAACGAGATTATAAACTGACAAGTGTTTACAATTTTACGGTCACATATACATGTTAAATCTGTCTACGGCAGATCATGGTGTCAGTATGTGTTGCCTTTGTTAGGGGTCGGCAAACAGAAGGAGAGTCAAATCACCAATTTTAAGGATCCTAAAGAGCCGCATATTGTGGTTTCAGGGGTCTAAGAATACTAGGTGTCATTTTTTTGGGTGACAAAGGCCACACAATGGTACCTTCAAAAAGTTGAGCCTTGCTGCCTCCTGGCCTAAGTGGATACTTGAATAGATCTAAGCATACATAGGGACAGACAGACAGCGGGAAGAGACTTTGTTTTATACAATGCAGTGATATTGAGATAGATTGACATAATGCAATGTTGAAATTCGAGCGCAATGTAGTGTGAAAAACCAATTTAATTTTATGTTATTTTCATTACAAACTATACAGCTATTGTGAGCTAAAAAAAATCATATTTTGAAGATCAAGTATGATTTTATTTTATTATGTGGATTCTGGTTATTTTTGATGAAATTTTGGCAAAAGAAAAAAAAATCTTGCATATTTTTTTTCATTGTATTAATTGTTAGATTTATATGATGTACAAATATTTATAGTGTTTGTACAGTAGTAATTGCAATATGTACCTACAAAAATTGCAGGTTCTAAATGAGAATTGAAATAATCACTGTCATACTATCCAATTTTGCCCTATGTTTTAATTTATGGGCAAAAACATGGATTTTAAGCCATGAAAGATTTATAGGTTTTACGTAATTTAAAATTGGAGACGGGCCTTAACAATATCAAAGCTAAACAAGTTGTAAGACAAAGATAGTCGTAAAACAAGAAGATTTTGAAAGCTAGTCTGAAGCTAGTATCTCAAAACCTATGGTTTAACTTTAGAAATTAAATTATCTATGCAAAAGGTAAATCCTAGCTAAGCAAAGTATTAGACACTCGTTCCAAAAATTAAAATAATGAGAAAATCTGGCAAATGTTTTTAAACCTTGTTTTTGTATTGTAGGTGCTAAAATTACAGTTTGATAGCCCCAATTGTTCCAACCTATCTGTCATTTTATCGTTAAAACAGGACGATTTACTTACAAATGTGAAAGTTGGGGAAAGTTTAAAAAATGTTGGAAAAGTTCTGGGAAATTTCATAGGAAACTTTCATTTTGGAAACAGATTTTGATACAAAACGTGATTGGTTTCCAAAATCTTTCAATGTGAAAATTCGGAATTTTTAGAAACTTAAGCTTGGCCAATTAAACTGTAATTTTAATAGCTGGGGCATAAAAGCATGCTTACCTACCTAATTAATAAAAAACCCAATTCACAACGCGAACGAAACTTTAAACAGAGTACAAGATAAACCATTTTTAAACTGCCCCTCAGAGCACCTTACGCATATAAGGTAAACGTACTAGTGTTCGACATGCTAATGCCCAATAGATGGCACCCTGCTGTCACCTCTATTGACAATGACTTAAGTTTCAAGATGACATGTACTGGTACCGCGTCGAGCACCAGTACGTTTACCTTATATAGACTGTATAATATAGTCTTATAACAGCAACGCACACAAATATGTACATTAAAAATATCGACTTTGTTTGTTACGTCTTTGGATGTGTGCGTAAAGTCCGTCTAAGCTAATTCTGTCTTCGCTAATCTAAAGCTAAAGCTAATCGTCTTGAACAAAACGAAGGAAGGTAGTCTTTATAAACGTTATATAATTTGACATTAATGATGACATGGCCACACTTTGTCATGCAAATTTAGCTTGGTCCAACTAAGTTATTTAGAGGGATTCGCAGTTTAAAAATAGTTCTTGTACAGTCACCATCAGATATATCGGAGCGGCCGAAGTTCTCAAAAATATCTGAACATCTAGCGCCTTGACAATAGAGGCGTGTTCAGATATTTGTAAGCACCTTGGCCGCTCCGATATATCTGATGGTGACAGTACATTAGCACCTACACGCTTTTAATTGGGGCATTATCTATGAAAAGGGACCTTATTGTCGATGGCGCTTACGCCGCACAGCGTCGCGCGGCATTGTATTTATATCGGAGCATCGTTAATAATGGGCAATGGCGTAAGCGGCATCGACAATAAGGTCCCTTTTCATAGATAACGTCACAATTTATCTTATTGGGTCTTAAAGATAAGGTAGCTACTAAAATGATCTACTTTTTTAGAGAAATTTGTTACTAGCTATCACTTGAAAAACGCAACTGCGTTTTTGTAAATTTTTGTCGTTGGATATCCTATTTACAGCCTTTAACGATGTAGGCAGGAAAGATTTGAATCGTTTCGTATGAAAAGGGACCTTAGAA
The DNA here is from genome assembly GCF_948474715.1 of Cydia amplana. Lineage (NCBI taxonomy): Eukaryota > Metazoa > Arthropoda > Insecta > Lepidoptera > Tortricidae > Cydia > Cydia amplana. The sequence continues at coordinate 6,970,908 of NC_086094.1, read as the reverse complement.
CGGACTAGAGGCTGCACACATCCGCCTGGGGTCCTTTTATATGGAACGACACATTAGTATTTTAGTACGATATTTATGGGCTATTAAATAATTAGTCAAGAGTCAATGCAAAACACTTACAGGCGATCCAGATTTTAAAAGCTATAATTTAAAATGTAGCTATGTGTCATCCTAAAAAAAAGGGACCTTGAAGGCTCTACGCGCAGGTCCAATCCTGATCTTGATGATCTTATTTCCGAATTTTGATAAGATGAAAAATACATATTGCCACAAATTTATCATGGGAATGTGGAACGCTTGAAAAAAAGAGCCCAGCAAGGTAAAGTCCCTTTTAGGTATGACACATTGGCGTTACACGGGTTACACCGCATATATTAGTAGAGTTGCACCAACCTAACTGCATGCGATTTGCTGTGACCAGTGTTGGCCGAAAGTTAATGCAAATTGAAAATGCTGGCCATTAACCATTATAAATTGAATCGTAAACTATAATCGTCCGATACGGTTTAAGGTTCAATTTATAATGGTTAATGGCCAACATTTTCAATTCGCATTAACTTTCGGCCAACACTGGCTGTGACAAAGTTTGGCGATGTCATTAATTTCATTTGTCTACGACTATATGACGTTTATAATGACACTCCATCACTTTGTCCTGTTCAAATCGGTGCAGTTAGCTTAGACTGACTCTATTGTGCCCACATTTGTTCTGTGTGTTTAAATTCTGGAAAGATCAATAACTCCTGGACAGATTTAGAGTAACGCAAAAAAAAAGGTGTATTGAATGGATTACATAAACCTAAACTTTTTTTTTTTCACTTAACTTGTCCATGTGAAGTTATAACCAGAAATCTCCCGTGAGACTCTGACATTAAAAATGTGGCATTCTCCGTAAAAAGGGACCTTATTATTGATACTCCGCAATGCGTCACGCGGCGTTGTATTCCTATACACTTTAATTTTAAAATGGCGGATGCGCCATCGATAATAAGGTCCCTTTTCATAGATAACGTCACAAATATATTTATAACAGGTCACTCGCACCATTTAGGTCGAAATTCGCTTGACATCCTTGCGTGAGTGACCCATTTTAAATGTATTTCAGTTGATCTAGTTAACCTGACCCTCGAATACATTCATTATATTAATGATAGGCTAGGATAAGAAGGCTGAGTTTTACATTATGTATCATAATTATTTTTACTATAAATAAAACTAAAGAGTTGACACAAATATGTATTTTTATTTACACGACCAGTATCATATTGCAGAAAAAAAAAATGAAAAAAATATTGCAGAATAGTTTACAAACTATTTATTTGTAGAAAAATAATAGTTATTTGTACAACAAGAGATCAAAGTTTGATATTTCTTCGAGTGCTTATTTTGAGTCCCGTGCAAGCGAAAGATTCTATACTATCTAACTTAGAATCTTGAGCGTAGTAAGGGACTCAAAAGCGCACGAGATGTAAATAACTTTGATCTCGTGTAGTTCACAAAACTTTTCACCTCAGCAGTGAGAACATATTAGAGAACCCGAAAAAGTAATTTGTAGAAACATTCCGCTGACGCGACAACTGCGCTCTTTATAGATATAGATATTTATTAGAGATGCCCGCAATATAATATTTAAAACTTTCGCGTTTTGAACACATTAACTCACATTTATAGACGGGTCTAACGCGAAATTTATTCACATAGCTTTATTTACCGACGTTTCGACACAGGTTTCACTGGTCATGGTCGCGGCTAATATAAAGGTATGTGAATAAATTTCGCGTTAAACATTTGCTGTGCCCTAACAGGGTTCATGTGTGAACTTACCCTGATGTAATATCTGTCCTGTACTCGTACCACATGATTATTATGCAATAAATTATGAATTATGAATTAAACCCGTCTATAAATGTGAGTTAATATGCCCCCAATAGTTGTTTTGGCCGAATACCGAATATTCGGCCCAGGGCCGGATTAAGCATGTCGGGGCCCCTAGGCAGTGCAATGCTCGGGGCCCCCTTACAGTAAATTCTGCATACATAATGTTCAGTTGGTCAGTACAGGAAAGTAAGTTTGCGGTTTTAATTTCAACCTTCCCGTGTCGGTTGAGCCGATCCTAACATGCCGAGCGATGTCTTTACCGCTCTTATTGCGTGGATATAAAGCTGTTTTCTATCAGTTATTGCCGATTCCTTTTTGCGTCAAGTGTGGGGAGAGCCCTTTTTTTCTTAATAGGTAGTTAAATATTTTACGTCACCCGTACGCTACGTGAGAAGAAAATATCACTTCCTGGCCAAGGCAAGACGTAAAACTTTACACAAACCACGGGCGGTAATTCGTAAAGCCCCAGATCGCATATTTATGACCCTCACCTTCGGTTCGGGCCACAAACACCTGCGATCTGTAGCATTTACGAATTCACCTCCCTCGGTGTATAATGTACTATTGCGCGACTGAACAGCGATTGTCTGATCATAAGACTATACGCTCAGCCACATGATTAAAATTAACCTAATAATAAAGATTTTCCATGAGGTTTAAATGACTATTCATTGACCAGTTATGTTACCATGTAGGCAGAGGGTCAACCAGCATAAAACGCGAGCGCAGCGAGCGCGAAATTTTTTATGTAAAAATTGTAAAAGCGTGTTAAAAAGGCCGTGCCGGGCCTAAAGATCCGAAGTTCACCAGTCAGGCGAGCTTTCATGCGAGGTCAAACTGGTCAAAGCCGTGCTTCAGGATAAGCTCAGCTAGAGCACAGACGCCAGAGCCAACCAATGTCCATTGTATTAAAAAGCGAGACCGAAGGTCGAGTTGTAAGAAAGCAGCGCTCTGACACGAACTAATCGTCAAATGTTACTCAACATTCTCAACAATAATATGTGCCATATGTACAAGAGTTACGCGGAGGGCAAAGTTCCATTGATGAGGTTTTAGATATGCTTTCACTGGGTTTTAGACCCTCAGGAGTCTGAATTTCGATCTCGACATTACAGACTTTAAAAGCTATAAAAGAACATAGTTAACATTAATCATCTAATGATTGAGTGTCTGAGAAACTGATGTTGGACATTAGGTATAAGTAGGTACCATTTTTTTTTTTAAGTTTGGCCAATATGAAAAAAATATTTTTTTTTGGCGCGCGCGGGGCCGCCGGGGCCCCCTAGCCGAGGCGGGGCCCCCTAGTCGAGGCGGGGCCCCCTAGTCGAGGCGGGGCCCATAGGCAGTTGCCTACTCTGCCTTAGGGTTAATCCGGCCCTGATTCGGCCCCTCGGCCGAAGCGCCGAATATTCGGCATGACATGCGAACATTTTGAGTCACAATTATTATGAAAACTGTTCGCCAACAAAGCACAACGTTTGCTAAGATATATTTTTTGTTGAACAAAATCAAGGAATGTAGTTAGAGTCAAACAAATCAGACCCATGATAAAAAGAAAATGTTTTTTAATCAACAAATGCTCAAAAAAGGGTCTTCGTATTTAACAACTATCCAAGAATACATTCTAAATATTAAATATGTATACCTCGTTTTTGGTTATTTTTATTATGCAATTTTTCTTTTTAGGTAGGACTAGGTGCAACAGGTATTCGGCCGAATCCATATTAATATAATATTATAAATGCGAAAGTGTGTCTGTCTGTCTGTTACCTCTTCACGCTTAAACAGCTGAACCGATTTAGTTGTAATTTGGTATGGAGATAGTTTGAGTCCCGGGGAAGGACATAGGGTAGTTTTTATCCCAGAAATCACCCTTTAATTGATAAAAAGCAGACTGGGTAAAATTAAGCTGCCCAAATTACTAATTCCACGCAGACGAAGTCGCGGGCAAAAGCTAGTACCGAATATACGGCAAAGTGGCCGAATACCGAATAGTTGCCGAATATTCGTGGCATCTCTAGTATTTATTTGACATCATTTATAAATTTACATACAAAAGCTGTCTCTCAGACGCCACGTCACCGAAGTGTCAAAACTGAAATTGAACTTTATGCATATGCACCTAGGTCTATGTTGCTCTGTGGTCTATGACCGACTAATACGTCTTTGGCGTTGGACCTGCGGTGCGTATATATCGGTCATTGGCGTCCAAAAGGTTAACTGTAATAAGGTCTACCGATGTACAGTTAGGAGTGTCGCTATATGTACCAAAAAAACCAATAAGCAGGCTTCGCACCAGGGATGTTGCGGATGCGGCTTTTTTGACATCCGCGGATGCGGATTTTTAAAGGCTCACATCCGCGGATGCGGATGTCAAGATAGTACCATAAAAAACGTCAAATATTACATTTTAGTAATATTTATTTCAAAAAACTGGCCAAGTGCGAGTCGGACTCGCGTTCCAAGGGTTCCGTACATTAAGTCCCACTCACGCTTGACTGCTCATTTCTAATAGGTTTTTTTGGTTAATGACTAAATTACCTAGCAGTCTAGCACTTACGCCGATGTTATACGTTCCTGTACCGACCTGTTCCACATCCGCATCCGCATGAAATCCGCATCGATTTTATGCGGATGCGGATGTTGAAAATAATGCGGAAGTTCCGCGGTTGCGGATGCGGATATTCGCAACATCCCTGCTTCGCACCGTGATTCACGTGCGAGTGTGGAGGGGCCTTATAGAATCGGTCACTTTTCCTTGTGTATGGCGGCGAGGTGCGCCTTGAGCGCGACGCGCTGCGCGAAGGCGGCGGGACAGCGCGCGCACGAGAACGGCCGCTCGCCCGTGTGCGTGCGCATGTGGTTCTCCAGCACGCGGTTTGTCTGTGATTAAAAAAAAAACTAAGTTATAGTCTGTCAAGCCGGATATGTCTGGAAAACTAAAGTGTGGTATGGGAGCGTTCAAGTACATATTACGTAACGCAATTTTTGGACATTTTTGACCCCTCCTTCCCCCATGTAACGCGCCGTAACGTTTTTCTGTACCCCCCCTCCCCCTAGTAAAATGTTACCACCAAGTGACCATTTTTTTTACCAAAATGTTACAATTATGTGGCGTAAAGTACCTGAAGGGTTAAAAAACAATGTTACGTAACGCGTAGTTCAAACCCCTCCTCCCGCCCCTGTAACGCATCGTAACGTTTTACAAGACCCCCCCCTCCCCCCAAATTCGTTACGTAATACTTGAACGCTCCCTATCCCTAGGAAACGAACAAAAGGCAGCAATGTACATCGAACAACGATGAAATGTTAAAGTCGACGCGCGCGCGAAAACACACTATCGCACCACACCGCGACCTTGGAGCGTCGCACCCATAAGTGAGAGCGAGAAAGAGATATCTGTCTCTCGCTCTCACTAATGGGTACGACGCACCAAGGTCACGGTGCGATAGTGTGTTATCACTTTAAAAGCCGTAATACATCGCACCGTTCAAGGTCACGGTGTGCCGTACCTATAAGTGAGAGCGAGAAAATGATACATCTTTCTCGCTCTCACTTATGAGCATGACGCACCAAGGTCGCGGTGCGACAGTATGTTACGACTATAAACAAAACAGTTCCACAGATAAGATATTAATGACACGCGATTTTCGAACAATTCAAACGTAGTGTTGCTAACCAGCGATTTTTCGAATTTGCCGACTTTTTCTACTGACAAGATTTGCTTGACCAAGTAAAACGTTCAAACTGTTCAAAGTTACCGTTCTGTTAAAGTCGGTTAAAAATGTAGTTTAACAAGTCATTTCCGTCAATAGAAAAGGGCGCGAAATTAAAATGGGACGATAACCCTTCGCGCTTACTTTACATTTGCCGTTTTTTTCTACTGACGGAAATGGCTTGACAGACTATAAAAACAAAGTACGTAACTATCTATGGTAAGCCAGCTTTGTCATTAGAAAAAGGCGGCAAATTTGAAAAATTTAGGCGCGTGGCGATTTCCCATCCAAATTATGAATTTCGCGCCTTTTTAGGGTTCCGTACCCGAAGGGTGAAAACGGGACCCTATTACTAAGACTTCGCTGTCCGTCCGTCTGTCACCAGGCTGTATCTCATGAACCGCGATAGCTAGGCAGTTGAAATTTTCACAAATGATGTATCTCTGTTGCCGCTATAACAACAAATACTAAAAATAAAATAAAATAAATATTTAAGGGGGGCTCCCATACAACAAACACGATTTTTTTGCTCTATTTTTTGTCGATGGTGCGGAACCCTCCGTGCGCGAGACTCGCACTTGGCCGGTTTTTCTATTGACAACGTTGGTTAGCCAGAGTATAAAGAAACGACATAGTTACCAGGGATGTTGCGAATATCCGCATCCGCAACCGCGGAACTTCCGCATTATTTTCAACATGCGCATCCGCATAAAATCGATGCGGATTTAATGCGGATGCGGATGTGGAACAGGTCGGTACAGGAACGTCTTAGCATCGGCGTAAGTGCCAGACTGCTAGGTAATTTAGTCATTAACCAAAAAAACCTATTAGAAATGAGCAGTCAAGCGTGAGTGGGACTTAATGTACGGAACCCTTGGAACGCGAGTCCGACTCGCACTTGGCCGGTTTTTTGAAATAAAAATTACTTACTAAAATGTAATATTTGACGTTTTTTATGGTACTATCTTGACATCCGCATCCGCGGATGTGAGCCTTTAAAAATCCGCATCCGCATCCGCATCCGCGGATGTCAAAAAATCGGCATCCGCAACATCCCTGATAGTTACTCACCCCGAATCCGCGACCGCACACGCTGCATATCTTCGTCTTTGGTAACGGGATTTTCTCATGAACGAATTTGTGGTGCGTGCGGAGCCCCCAGCCGTTCACGAAGTACTAAAACAAAACGTATAACGTAAAATCAGGTATAGTTTGTAGCTTTCTAATAGACCCCGAAGGCTAATCCTATTGTCTATTGTTAAGAAAAACCGCTCGTGCCACGTGCCACAACCACCTGCATAAAAAATCGGTACTTCGGTTACTGAGTGCCGGCGAGTCGAACGCTACAGAACCAGTCTAAAATGTGTCATCGAGATGCGTAACAAAGGCGCGTTATCGGAGAGCGCGCCTACACTGGTTTTTTGAGCGTTGGACTAGCCCGCGCTCAGGTGCCGAATAGAATAATTAGGACCCTTTTTTGCAGGTAAGTAGCACGTGCGGTTTTACTGAACAATAGGCAATAGGATAAGCCTTCGGGGTCTACTAGAAAGCTACAAACTATAACTCTAGTCCACAACTTACAAATACAAGTTCCAGCAGGCGTGTCTCACTCCGCGATTTCGTCGCTTTGCTACAGGTAGCCAAAAGTACATCCGTTCGGCCCCAATTTTGGGGAAAGCGATAAGCCGCGCGTGGCGCTGTCGCCACCTAGCGGCCATATCTGTGCTGATCGTAACAGACGCGTTTTGTTAGAGAGTGAGTCTTCTGTACTTAGTACTATTATTTATTCTGTGGTTCCAGTAAAATATGTATTAAGAGCCCATCAACGTGCACACTAGCGCCACTGCTAAATAATCGTGATTATTTAAATTTAACGAAAGATATTTTTAAAATGGGGGGCCGCTACGTACTGCATCTTGTATTAAAGTACCTTTTGAATACATCAAACTAGTTTCTATGTTGCTGGATTCGTCAATCTGTGAACTCAAAACAAAAACGGCCGTTTTAACTTTGGACGCATAGATTTCCTAGTCTATGGGCACCCCCTACGCAGGGTTTTGCGTTATATTCCCTATAAACAGGGGGCTTTTGTGCTGCCCCCTATAGTTCATGCACGCTCCGTATAAAACTATTACCTTGTCGCAGAGAGGGCAGTGGTGGCGCGACTGGTTGGAGTGGAACAGCTTCATATGGTTGTTCATGTAGTTTTTCCGAGAAAACACCTTGCCGCACTCGGGGCACGGGACACTGGAAATATAAATATATGCATTTTTACCAGATACTTTCATTGTACATGATCAGAGCGCGTACATTTCATGTCGTCACACTACATAGAGTATGATTTCAGTTAGTATTTTCGTCAGGGGCGGATTTAGTCTTTGCCGCCCTAGGCCCCAGGCCCTGTAGTAAGCACTAGCTGCCCGTTTTTCAGCACCCATCATATAGACTGCCGCCCGGGCCCGGGCCTACTCGGCCTTAGGGCAAATCCGCCACTGATTTTCGTAATAATTTATAAGAAGTTTGAAATGGAAGCCATTTTTGTAACAAAAGAAACCTTAATTTTTTTAATAAGGCCATGTTTTTTAACGCAATCCGTCCAGTACAAAGTTAAAAATGTCACATTAGTAACCTGATTTTCTTCTGCGGCCGATGCCTCTGCGACTGGCTGAGGTGGCGCCTGTATTTGGCCGCGTTGATAAAGGTGCGGTCACACTCCAACAGTAGGCGCTAATTTACTTGATCGAAAAACTGTTACATGTAATGTCATTGAGTTTTTCTTTATTGTTTTAAATGCCATCTAGTGAGTTTCGCTCTAACTGATATTCATATAACTAGAGTATGTACAGTGATGTGCTTAGGGGTTTCAAGTATCTAATTAACGCTAACGCTAGATGGCGCTAACCTCAATTATACATAGTGCATTTTGCAATAGTCATTGAGTTTTCACTTCTGTCGGCACTCCCGGAGTGCAGCCCTTGTTTTTTTTAATAAGGCCATATTTTATAACGCAATCCGTCCAATACAAAGTGCAATTAAGTTAAAAATGTCACATTACGTCGTTGAGAATGCCAAATCCGGTATGTGCGTGATTTTAATCAAAGTAATTAATACTTTATTAATTTGTTGCTAGGTAACTATTTGTCAATCAAAAATCGAGCACATAACGGATTTGGCATTCTCAACGACGATTAGTAACCTGATTTTCTTCTGCGGCCGATGCCTCTGCGACTGGCTGAGGTGGCGCCTGTATTTAGCCGCGTTGATAAAGGTGCGGTCACACTCCAACAGTAGGCGCTAATTTACTTTCTTTGTCATTCGACACAATCCGGCTAGTAAGTGAGAAATTTGAAATTGCAGCCATATTTCTAACAAAAGAAACCTTATTTTTTTTAATAAGGTAATGTTTTTTTTATTTAATTAATATTTTAATTTAATTTTATTTATTTTACAATTTATGTACTCTACTAATATAGTTATTAAGCAGTGTAAACTAACAGATTATGGGTCGACAGACCTGAAATAAAGATTTTCAATTTCAATTTTATCGCAATCCGTCCGGTACAAAGTGCAAGTTAAAAATGTCACATTAGTAACCTGATTTTCTTCTGCGGCCGATGCCTCTGCGACTGGCTGAGGTGGCGCCTGTATTTAGCCGCGTTGATAAAGGTGCGGTCACACTCCAACAGTAGGCGCTAATTTACTTTCTTTGTCATTCGACACAATCCGGCTAGTAAGTGAGAAATTTGAAATTGCAGCCATTTTTCTAACAAAAGAAACCTTATTTTTTTTAATAAGGTAATGTTTTTTTTATTTAATTAATATTTTAATTTAATTTTATTTATTTTACAATTTATGTACTCTACTAATATAGTTATTAAGCAGTGTAAACTAACAGATTATGGGTCGACAGACCTGAAATAAAGATTTTCAATTTTATCGCAATCCGTCCGGTACAAAGTGCAAGTTAAAAATGTCACATTAGTAACCTGATTTTCTTCTGCGGTCGATGCCTCTGCGACTGGCTGAGGTGGCGCCTGTACTTGGCCGCGTTGATAAAGGTGCGGTCACACTCCACACAGTAGGCGGGGCCGGCGCGCTCGTGCGCGTCGCGCGCGTGGCGCCGCAGCCGCTCGTGCGCCGGCGCCGGGAAGCGCAGCCCGCACATAGGGCACGAGGCGGGGAGGTGGTGGCGACTGGGGGGGGGGGACAGATATATAATACACAATAGTTATTTGTACAACAAGAGATAAAAGTTTGATATTTCTTCGAGTGCTTATTTTGAGTCCCGTGCAAGCGAAAGATTCTATACTCGCTACGCTCGTGAATCTAATTTAGAATCTTGAGCGTAGTAAGGGACTCAAAAGCGCACGAGATGTAAATAACTTTGATCTCGTGTAGTTCACAAAACTTTTCACCTCAGCAGTGAGAACATATTAGAGAACCCGAAAAATGTATTCCTTCTTCATCACTTACCTATTCACTCATGTTTTCTTAAGATACACCAAAGTCTTCACCTCAGCAGCTCGAACAAGGGTACTTTGCTACTTAAAAACAGTGAGCAAAATAGCATTTTGCTCATTTTGTCTCACTTAGTGAGCAAAATGCGATTTTGCTCACTGTTATTAAGTAGCAAAGTACCCTTGTTCGAGCTGCTGAGATGAAAAATAAAACCAGCCAAGTGCGAATCGGACTCGCGCACGCAGAGTTCCGTGCCATTATGCAAAAATAAATATTATGGAACATTCTTACACAGATTGACTAAGTCCCACAGTAATCTCAAGAAGGCTTGTGTTGTGTTAGGATTCGAACCCAGAACCGCGGCTTCACAGACAAGATCACTACTAGAGATTCCCCGAATAGTGGTTTTGGCGCTCTCTCGGCCGAAGCGCCGAATATTCGGTATGACATACATACATTTTGAATCACAATTATTATGAAAACTGATAGCCAACAAAGTGAACAAAGTATGTACATTGTTTGCTAAAATATATTTTTTGTTGAACAGAATTGATTAATGTGGTTATAGGCAAACAAATCAGACCGGGTATAACAAAAATAAAACGTTTTTTAATCGACAAATGCTCAAAAAGGGTCTTCGCATTTAACAAATTTCCAAGAACACATTCTAAATATGAAATATACCTAGCTTTTGGTTATTTTTATTTTTAAGTAGGTGCAACAGATATTCGGTATTCGGCCGAATAGCAGACAACATTCGGCCGAATACCGAATATTCGGCAAAGTGCCCGATTAGGCAGAATACCGAATAGTTGCCGAATATTCGTGGCATCTCTAGTCACTACCCACAAGGCCAGACCAGTCGTCAAAAAACGGCAAAAAAAATCACGTTTGTTGTATGGGATTCCCGCTTAAATATTTATTATATCCTGTTTTTAGTATGTGTTGTTATAGCGGCAACAGAAATACATCATCTGTGAAAATTTCAACTGGCTAGCTATCACGGTTCAGGAGTTACAGCCCGGTGACAGACAGACAGACGGACGGACAGCGGAGTCTTAGTAATAGGGTTCCGTTTTTACTCTTTAAAAAGAGTACAATTAGCAATAAAAAACTAACGTTTTAAGCCGAATTGGGGCAATCTGCGGAAATAATTCGTGTAGTTTTGAAAATTGGTACAGGTATATACCTTGTGGTGTCCAGATAAACATATTAAAAGTCCTCGAGAGTGGGGGGTGTGCTGAAGGTGTAGGGGGGAGAGGGGTTGAAGGTACCTTTTTTCATTTTTGCTCATATCTCGAATATTTATACGAATAGAATTATAATTACTTCGGACAAACTATTTCTTAGGTTAAACGGAATTAGTGTTAAATAGTACATAGCAACTCACATGACATGTTTTTCCAAAGCCTTCTTAGTATTATAGTTGCGGTCGCAATGCGCGCAGATGTACTTGGAGTGCAACTGTTTCTCGTGATGCTGGTACCACTGCTTGTTGCTGGGCAAACAGTTATTTTATTAGGGTTATGTACTAGAAGACAACTGAGTAAAAAACCGGCCAAGTGCGAGTCGGACTCGCGCACGGAGGGTTCCGCACCATCAACAAAAAATAGAGCAAAAAAATCGTGTTTGATGTATGGGAGCCCCCCTTAAATATTTATTTTATTTTATGTTTAGTATTTCTTGTTATAGCAGCAACAGAGATACATCATGTGTGAAAATTTCAACTGTCTAGCTGTCGCGGTTCATGAGATACAGCCTGGTGACGGACGGACGGACGGACGGACAGCGAAGTCTTAGTAATAGGGTCCCGTTTTTTACCCTTTAGGTACGGAACCCTAAAAACTGGCATTATGGATGTGGGCATGAAGGCCGCTAAGCTGAAATGGGACTGGGCAGGGCACATCTGCCGTGTGATAGGCAGATGCGCGTATCTACACGTAGCTCACGTAGTACACGTAAACCACGTAGTAGATGCTAAGCGAATTAATAAACAGATAAAACACCTCTCCATCCGATAAGGGATTTCCTCTTCAAGACACGTAGGTTAACAATATATATAGTTGATTATTAGAATTACTGGAGAGATTGGTGGTGACTTGTATAGTGACAGGATATAAACTATAATACAGGAACCCGGGTTTAGTGTTTACTCCCCTCCCGGCACTCTGCCTATTTCATGGCGACCGTGGACATGAATTCTGCGTGAGGATACTGCGAGTATAAAATCATCATGGACGACGACAGTGAAGAGGACTTTGAGGACGAGTCGGCGGCGTCGAGCTTACCCAGTGATTTATTGTTTTGTTAATGTGGGTAATCAACGTACCAAGATGAGTGGTCTAAAACGGAGAATGAGATTATAATGATAAACGAAGGACAATGTTATGGTGACCGCGGCCAGTATCAACATCGGTTTATTGGCTTCGGCGGGTTTGGATTGGTCGGAGGTCCGGGATGTCGTCGGCTACGCGTCGAGGTACGCATTGCTGCCGGGTGCTGGGAGTGGAGCGTCGCGTCGCGTCGAGCGAGGTGAAAATTATTAAGGGTATTTTGAGTGATTATTTTTATTTTTAATGTGTGTGGATTATTTTTCTACTTAGTTAACTTTAAGGAATTATTAGAAGCATTGCGTGTTTAAAAGTAGAAATAAGTTATTGGCAGGAGATAATGTTTTTGTGTATTTATTAGTTAAAAATAATTGTAAAAAAGAAGTTGCAGCTGTGGATTTTAAAAGTCGCGTTTAAAACGGTAGAAAGATTTACTTTTGGAGATTCAGGGTAATAGTATGGTCGGATAATTACCGATTTTTATTTAAAGACGCTTATTTCTTTGCATTCTAAAAATGATTGTAATGAATTTATTTATGCACACTCAAACTATAATCGCGGTGCGATTGGTGCGAGTCAGCAAGGTCGAGGACGGGTGTTTTCGCGAGTAGGCAGAAATCATGTAGTTTCTGTAGGTCAGACGGATAGTGTAATGTCAATGTTATTCAGCACGTGATTTAGGTAGATGACATACGTAGTAATGAATTTGTTGTTTTTCGTGTCTAACGAAGATTAGGTAATTATTTGATCTTATAATACTAGTTATCACGTACATAGATATAACTTGTTTAGAAAGGAAGTTATCAAGTTTAGTTTTCTGTACGGATTGTAAATAAATAAATAATATATGTTAAAGGATTTAGGATTACTGGTTGAGGATTCTGACGGATTATACTTAAACAAATAAACTGGACATGACACTCTGATACTACGTCTTTGGAGCTTGACCAGCCTAGAGTAGTAGATATCATGAAAAGGAAACAGGAATATACGGGGTTAATAGTTTGTTGAAGTAAATAATTTAGGACACTGACGAGATTGATGGGAGATCCGAAGCGAACCGGTAAAAATGATACGGATGATATTGATTATGTGAACTCTGCAATTTGCATGAACCAAGATTCTCTATTAACGAAGGCACGCTTAAGACGTATCGTTACGAGACTTGGGTATACTGTGCAGAAGTTTAAAAAAAAATGATACTGATAATGTTGTTGTGTGAACTCTACAATTTATATGAATCAAGATTCTCCATGAACGAAGGCACGCTTAGACGTATCGTTACGAGACTTGATTATGGTATGGGAAGATCCCAAAGTAGACATTAGGATTACTTATGGCTCTTTGTGGAAAAGTTTAAATATAGTAGAGTTGTTATATATTGAAATGAGCTCAAGTAAAAAGTATGTTACAATGTTAACTAATTAATGTCTTTCGCGCGGGACATGATGAATTACCTAGGTTATGTAGGAACTATTTAGTTTTTACTTATAAACGGACTTACCGATCGGGAAATGATTTAAAGGATTATGACTGTTACTAATTAGTGGATATGCTGGTAGAACTAGAATGATTAACGGTATCCAGAAGAGGTACGAGTATTGTTGGGAAAACTGGATTATGTAAAACGATGTAAAGATTGTCAGGAGCAGAAGTTTAGCAGTAGTGATTATGGTTAATAATAACATAATTATGGTTATAATTTACGACTACTTATCACAGCTACAGCATCTTTTGAGGAGGAATTTTTAGATTAGTTGGACTTGGATAAAACACGATATAAGTATATTATAACTTTGAAATTGTTTCTTAATTTGTTTATTACTTGTGAAGTGCAATGGTGTGTTAAAAATAATTTAATTCTAAAATGAAATTGTAAATCAAGCATTGTTAATTTTAAGATAGGAGATTTAGTGTTAATTAAGGACGAATGTACCTACACGAAAATAGAAAAAATTGTATAGAGTCATTTTCAGAGGGAGGGAACCCCTTACCTTTTCAGGGGAGGTGTGATAGGCAGATGCGCGTATCTACACGTAGCTCACGTAGTACACGTAAACCACGTAGTAGATGCTAAGCGAATTAATAAACAGATAAAACACCTCTCCATCCGATAAGGGATTTCCTCTTCAAGACACGTAGGTTAACAATATATATAGTTGATTATTAGAATTACTGGAGAGATTGGTGGTGACTTGTATAGTGACAGGATATAAACTATAATACAGGAACCCGGGTTTAGTGTTTACTCCCCTCCCGGCACTCTGCCTATTTCAGCCGAATGCACCCAGAACGCTGGGCCAAATTAGCCACGGACTGGATCCCACAGGATGGATCTCGGGGCAAAGTAAGACCCAAACGGAGATGGCGGGACAACCTTGATGCATTCTGTGTGGAGTGGCGGGAGTGTGCATAAAAAATTTTCCCACCTCAAAAAGTGCACAGCGCCGCTAAAGAAGTTTTCACTTCAAAAATACTTACTCAAAATCAGCTCCACACTTCAAGCACCGATATCTAAACCTGTGCATAGCCAAATGCTTCTTCTTGTCGAGGATGGCCACCACACGGCCGCACAGCGAGCACCGGTTGACTGGGTGAGATCGCCAGCTGTGCAGCTCTAAGTCCCACAGGGTCTTGTAGCGGAAGGCGCATTGGGGGCACTTTCCTGGTTTCGTTCGCTGAAAAAGTTAAGAATAGTTAAGATAATTAGTATACTCTGAAAAAAAATTTTAGTAGGAAAAGATGGCAAAATCAAAATTCTGCCTGTGACGATAGGGGGTCATGGATTTCACCCTAAATTAGGCTGCCTTTCCACTTAGGCACAGGATAAGTAATAGTATTATCATACAGAACGGCCACGCACCGCCCCGCCCCGACTCGCATTACCTCGCCCCGCGACATGAATCTGACGGACTTCTGGCGTGCTCTCAGTACAGCGACTTACCCACACATACACAATGACGCGTGTACAGACGTGCCGCGCACACATATAAACGCAAATGATTTTTGATGCATGGCGTGTCCGCCCTGTGATTTAGAGAAAGATGAAAGAGACTTGTGGGAATTGACCAATAGAAAGATAGTATGCACGTCGCCAGAGGATGGGCTAGGGGCCTCCCCCGTGGTATTGCCGATGAGATAGGGGGGGGGGGAGCAGTTGATATGGCTAATGGCTAAGGGGAAGGAGAGGGGTATTTAGTTAGTAATTTAATTCTCAGGGGGGGGGGGGAATAATAGGGTATTTCACTGCATCAAGCATGTAATAAAAATAAAGCATCAGAAGATTACTAGAGAAACGTAAACAGCAATTATTCTTAGACAAAATTTCTACTTTAGAATCGGTATAAAACTATAAAGAGTAGGTCTAGGTAATTTGATTGTGACGTCACATGCCAGTGTTTCATATAAATTCTAGTAGCAAAATAGTTTTGACAGTTCGAAAAAAGAAACTGATTTGACTAGCGGTCAAATACCCTATACTGGGTCTATCGCGAATTTATTTTGTAACTTTTATTTACCGACATAAAATAGTATTTTATGCAACCGTTGTTTAAGAGAGGTCAAAAAAGGCGAGTGGCGTGAGTAACAATTTGAGGCGAAGCCGAAAATTGTTAATAAAGGCGCCACGAGTATTTTTTGACTCAGTTAAACAACGTTGCATACAATACTTTTCCTACGACCAAGCACTTACTTTGAAATAAAATTGTAAATTTAACAAATATTTTTAATTCAAGAAGTAGCAAAAATGGAGGGTACGGGCGGGAAAAGAAAGAATGAATGAATGAAATTAAAAAAAAAAACATGTCTATGGTTCACTTATTTGTCACAGATGACATTAAAAATAAGGTTGGCAACACTGTATTTCATTCAATAATTTTTAAGTGGTCATTACACGAAGTATCGTAAAATCGCCAAAAAGATACTTCGTGTAAGCACAAATTCTTTTTTGGGGAATAGACTAAAGACTTGTCTTGACAACTATAAGGTAGGGTTTTAAAGGTGTGTGCACGACCCTTTAAATGACAAATAAAAGTAGAAAAAGTATTTTAAGTACCTGTCTGTGCATAGTCTTCTTATGGTCATAGATATGAGTTCTGCTCAGAAACCAAAACCCGCAGGTTTCGCACTTGTGCGGCCGACAGACATCTTCCTCTCTTTCTCTCGCTAACATCTCTTCTACCTCCTTCTCGCTCAGACATATCTCACTAAAATACTTCTCGGGATTACTTAAGTCCAATCCGTTATCTATTTTCTTAACTTCCCTTTTTTCTGTGTCTTTTTTATATTTCTTTGTTTTTTTAATAATTAGTAACTCATTTTCGTCTTTAATATTATCACTATAAGTGTCAAAATTGTCTGTGTCCAAATTATCTTCTATCTCTTCTTTTATGAGTGTATCTGTGTTGTCTATGGTTACTTCGTTTTTGGACTCTATGGATTCTTCTATGCTTAAGTCATATTCCTGTTTGTGTGTGTGTGTTAGTGTGGATAAACATTTTGGTGAAACCTGTAACAAATAAGTTTTTCAACATTTTCATTTTAGATGCAAGTTTTTTATTGCTGACTGTAATTTCCTTTCCACTGTAAGTAATACATATCGAGACAATTCAAACCCCAAACACAATTAGGTTGCGTTGTTTCATCACAGAGTTCCTATAGCCACCTCCTGTCTCCATCATCAGATCAGCTCGATGATACCATCACATTGCATTGTTACCCGACTAACATATGTGTGCAAAATTTCAGCTCAATCGGAAATCAGGAAGTGGGTCAAATTTAGCTTCCAAGATTTGGCCCACACTAACTAACAAGAGTCTAACCAAAGTTTTGGTTTCAGTTTTGGCAAATAAATCCAATTTCAGCCAAACACTAATAAAAACATCATGTCCAATAGCCATCAGATATATCGGAGTGGCTAAGGCACTCACAAATATCTGAACACGCCTCTATTGTCAGGTTGTTCGAGTGCGTATTCAGATATTGTGAACACCTTGTCCGCTCCAATATATCTGATGGCGACTGTACCTACATTGACTATTAAAGTATATATTTGAAACATACCTGCTCAGTATCAGCCACTGACAGCAAGTACTGTGCGTGCTGCAGAGTGTTCCGGAACTCCTGGGCGCGCCGCAGCAGCGCCTGACACTCCCAGCATAGAAGAATATTCAGGTATTTGTATTCCTAGAACAAGATAAAATAATTAAACTAGACATGTCTAGTTAGTGCTCATGTGGAGGCGGTAAAAAAGTTACCGTGAGCAACCGTGAGTGTCTACTCACTGTCTGTTTTGTGTAGATGTAAAAACGAGAGTGTATGGCAGTGGCAACAGATTTCTCAGGGTGATGGCCGAGCGCCTTGAAGGCTCAAATACTCATTTTTGGGTTGCTCAAATAGATTTTTAAGATTTTTCATGTCAACAAAGATATGAAATAAACATTTTTTTTAAAGTAAATCACACCCCTATTTAGAACTCACTGTCAGTTGAGTGTTTATAAATCCCAGTTGCAGCCATAGTTACTGCTTCAAAACCCAGGGTCTGCTAACTTGTATTGAATTGTTATGATTTTTAGGCATCACAAAATTATCTGCTCTTACCATTTGAGCCCAACAGTAGCTTCATAGGCTTGGTTAGTCAAAAGTATTAAACATCATAAACATTCAATGATATAGATTGCAGTGTCCAGAAAGAGGTTCAACAAAGTGTCTGAAGAACTTACCTCTACCGTTTGTTTATTTCCTAAGACACAGAAGAACATTTCGTAATTCGTCAAGGGCGACAGCCTCCGGTTTGCACTGAGGCATCCGTGGCAAAGTACCTCTTCGGTTTCCCTTTTTATTGCATACATTTTTATAGAACTTAAGATTAAATACTAAAACGAGTTAACAGTCAACAGCACAAGTACTTTTAGGAGGTTTCATGACGGATAATAATATATTGAGTAGTAACTGATGTAGTAAAACCATCATTTGCTGTTTGCAAATCGTCTAAATACTCTAAATCATCAAAATACGACAGAATTATGAATCCCAAACACATTCAACGCAAGTGATAATTGAGGAAACTGTCAGTGTCAATGTCATTTGCATTTCTGTTTTGTGGCAACACTGCTTCTGCTGGCAACTTTTAGTTCAGCTACTCGTCACTAGATGGCGGTAGAAGCATTTGTTGGAGAATGGTTGGAGGTTAAAAGATAAGATAAAAGATAGTTTATTCAAGTAGGCATAATTACAATGCGCTTATGAACGTCAAATAAAGCAAAAAAGTAAAATAAAAAAATAAAAATAAAAAAATAATAAAAAAAAAGAGTAAAATATTCTCAAACTCTTTGACAGAAGCAAAAACTAAACGCTATGTTTGACATTTGCTGTCAAAACAATTATGTAGTTTTGGATGATTTTTGGGCTTGTTATCGCAAAAATGTTAAGAAATATTTGCATTTACAGGCTACATTGCCTTAAATTGTGAATTTTGTTACTAAAATTGTATTCAACTATATCACAACTTATTAGTTCTACAGACAAATATGGAGGATACAGCAGAAATTGCTCTAAAAACACTGTGTTGCACATGCTTAAGTAACGACAGAAAGCTGTCCCAACTTTGCCGAATAAATGATGGAATAAACAATCTATATTCGCTTCTATCATACGACTCGGAAGCTTACAGAGTAAAGTATCTTTCAAAAGCCCAAAATAACTAGTTAAAGTACTAAATCAGACTGCTTTTGTGTTGGTAGAAACTAAAGTCTTAAGTCTAAATTTGAAGAACTCCACTTGTTTTTACGAGGCTCAGCGCTTAAAAACTTTCAAGTCCTTTAAGCGTCGGTCGAGTCCTTAATTAAGTCTTTTATAAGCGCAACTCAAAAGGACTGTAGCCTCTGAATAAAGACTCCATTCAAGTAAATAAAAAAGGTGCTATGGTATAATTTGTGTACTTACCTAACCCAAGAAGTTGTAAATAAAATTTGAGTTTTCAAAAAAGGACTCAAGTCTATACAAAAAACTCAGGGCTCAAGTTGAAAAGAACTTGAGTTTCAACTTAATTATAAGAGTGACCAATTGAGTTGAGTCTTAAAGAAGAGGACTCAAAAGACTTGAGTCTTGGGTAGTACGAGTAGATTGGCCAATTAAATTCTCACTTTACTTTTCCAGGAAGGATTCTACAAGGAAGCTGCAAGCTTGTTCATTTGCTGGGAGTGTGCAGCGATCATGCGGAGGATCGCCCGCTTTAGACGGCAGGCTTGTGTGGCGCAGAAACAGCTGTCGGTTATAGCAGAGGGCCAGGATGTTAGTATGGTAATTATAGTGTTTTACCCGTGTTTTACTGTTCATTATATTAACTGTTAACAGACCATTTGTAAAACTTAGGCTCGGTTGCACCAATCCCATTTAACGGACCGAATAACATCAAACAACAGTAAAGTATGAAATTTCCCATGCAATAAAATTAGCAAACAATTTTTTGTGTCTGACTGAAACGAGATTTTTTGCCAGAACCAAAGGTCCTTGCTACTTGTGTTTATTGGCAAATGTATGAACTCATAAACACTCATTTAATGTGTAAACAAAGTGAAGGCCACACTTACCCATATTGATGTTAAATAGGAAAAGCATTATCATTGCTTAATCCCTACTTCACTGCAGGAAGCAAATACCAATATATGTTCTCGCGGGCTTGATTTCCGCAACTCAACGTCTTATTATTGCGCGTATTTTTCGTGTAGCAAATACCAATAATTTGTTTTTTTTTCAGTTTAAATCCAAAAGTTGTCTCTCCCATCTTCTCTTCTGCCACAAACATACCTATGACTTCACTGTAATCTCTGACATACAAGAAACTGACAATTTCATAGACTGCGGCCCGGAAATCAAGACTGAAACTGACATGGATGACATACCACTGTCAGAGTTACATTATAATTGTGTGTCAGATAATGACTGCCATATTGAAGAAAATTATGTTAAAGAAAAGAGAGAAATTGAAGAAAATGTTAAAGTTAAAACTAAAAGAAAGATAATTGAATGTCAGATAGATAAAGTTGCAAATAAAAAACGCAAAAGGTTAAAAAAGGAAGATTACTTTAATTATAAGGATTATTTAGTAACAAAAGAAATGGGTGAAGAGGAAATGCTAGAGATTAGAGAGAAAAAAAAAATGGAGGAAGGTTTTGTTTCTGCAGCATTCAAATGTGAGTCTTGTGTGAAGGTATTTAAGAGTCAGATTAGCCTGGAGCGACACAATGAGGATAATCATGTGGAGGTAAGATTTATAGTTTAACTCAGATGGTTAGTGACATGCTTTTATTCTTTTACAAATTTGTGAGGAATTAAAAAAATATCGCCATGTTTCTATCTATCAATCCTCAACCCGCAAACGGAGCGGCAGCTGACGTTCACGAGGCTTTATCATGCATCTTAACCACTTTACAAGTCGCTAATGTCAGATACAACTTTCTTTCACAGAAACCCGATCATGTACAGTGCCTCATCTGCCTATCATACGTAAAGATGGACAGCGCGACCGCCCACAAGTCTGAGCACTGCACGCAGCACTCCTGCCTTCTCTGCGACCAGGCCTGCTACAGTGTGCAGGATATGAACAAGCATTTGAAAGTTCACAAGCGTGTGAAGAGTAATAAGGTACGTAACAGGGATGTTGCGAATATCCGCATCCGCAACCGCGGAACTTCCGCATTCTTTTCAACATCCGCATCCGCATTCGTATCCGCATAAAATCGATGCGGATTTAATGCGGATGTGGATGTGGAACAGGTCGGTACAGAAACGTCTTAGCATCGCCGTAAGTACTAGACTGCTAGGTAAGTTTGTCATTAATCAAAAAACCTATTAGAAATGAGCAGTCAAGCGTGAGTGGGACTTAGTGTAGGGAACCTTTGGAACGCGAGTCCGACTCGCACTTGGCCGGTTTTATGAAATAAAAATTACTAAAATGTAATATTTGACGTTTTTTATGGTACTATCTTGACATCCGCATCCACGGATGTCAGCCTTTAAAAATCCGCATCCGCGGATGTCAAAAAATCGGCATCCGCAACATCCCTGTACATAATCATAAATAAATATAAGTAAAGAAAGAGCGGTAACTCTATACCTCAGTTTTCTTACCAGAAATAACGCGAGTTATTTCGTAGTCGACATCTAACATCAAGTAGTGGAACTATCAGTACCGCTACTTGACACCAGATGTCACAAGTGTCGCTACTGACGAAAAATGTAAGTACTAAAACAATTTACAACTAATATTATAAGCAGAAGGAGTTGAAAATAGAGTTCCTGTTAATCCGGTTATAATATTAGCTAAAAACTGCCGAGCATTAGAGTGTTCGTTCGCCGCGACATCTGTTGTCAACTAGTAGTACCTACTGATAATGTCCGCTACTTGACGCTAGATGTCGACTACGTAATAACTTGCGTTTTGGGAATAAACTGATGTATGGGGTTACCACTCTTTCTTTACTTATGTTTATCTATAGTAATAGGCACCTTATTCTTTAAAAACTGCATAGATTTGAGAAATTTGGATGGGCGCTGCAAAAAGAAGATGCTGCTTCGATTCCAGCCAGCACTGTAGTTATTTGTCTTATATACAGGACTGTGGCTGTAAAATAACTGCATTTCCGCTGGGAGGGAGGTTTTGGGATTATACCATATTATACTGAGCCATAGAGAAAAAAATACATAGAGTGCTCACTCCATACATCAGTTTTAGTACCAAAAAGACTATTAGCATCTAGCATCGAGTAGCGGAACTATCATTACTGCTACTTGACAATAGATGTAGCACCGACCGGAAAGTCTTATCTCAACAGCATAAGACTTTCCGGTCGGTGCTACATCTATTGTCAAGTAGCAGTACTGATAGTTCCGCTACTCGATGCTAGATGTACACACTGAAATTAATAGTCTGAACTGATGTATGGAGTGAGCACTCTTGTTTTACTATATTTCTCTATGATTATACTGAGCAAAGTTTACTATGGGACCAACACCGAAATCGCGAAAAACAAATTTGGCTGTTTCATATATTTTCGCTGGTCCATTTTCTATGGGAGGGTAATTTTGCACCTTACTCCTTTGTAATAAGGTGAAAATTCTAAACATATCTTTGACAACGACTGTACATACATTATCTTTTTTTTACAGACCGGGAGACCTGGTAACAAATGCAGCGGGGCGAAGAGCCTGCCCACAGATGTGTACCCCTGCCCAGAGTGCAACAAGTATTTTCAGTAAGCTTCTTTAATGCTTAAGACTGCGTCGAGCAAAATCTGCGAAAAAGGCAGCCACCCTTCAGTCATTCACATTTCTTGATTAAAAAAACAACGGGTTGCACTCAGGGAGTGCCGGCAGAAGTGAAAACTCAATCACTATTGCAAAATGTCTGCAGCACTATGTATAATTGAGGTTAACGCCTTCTAGCGTTATTTCGTCGCATTACTTAAAACCCCTAAGCACATCACTGTTAGTACTCGACTTATATTAATACCGGTTAAAGCGAAACTCACTAGATGGCATTTAAATCAATAAAAAAAACTCAATGACATTGAAGTAACAGTTTTTCGATCAGGTCACGTGTCCGTCTTACGTCTTACGGTCACGTGACACCTGTTACGAGTTTAAAATTTTTTCCCCATCACAAAAAGTGCACAGCGCCGCTAAGTTTTCACTTCAAAACGTATAATCATCATCATCTTCCTCGCGTTGTCCCGGCATTTTGCCACGGCTTATGGGAGCCTGGGGTCCGCTTGGCAACTAATCCCAGGAATTGGCATATGCACTAGTTTTCACGAAAGCGACTGCCATCTGACCTTCCAACCCAGAGGGTAAACTAGGCCTTTTTGGGATTAGTCCGGTTTCCTCGCGATGTTTTCCTTCACCGAAAAGCGACTGGTAAATATCAAATGATATTTCGTACATAAGTTCCGAAAAACTCATTGGTACGAGCCGGGGTTCGAACCCGCGACCTCCGGATTGCAAGTCGCACGCTCCTACCGCTAGGCCACCAGCGCTTCAAAACGTATAATAAATGTAATTATTATCCCAAAGAGTGTGTTTACAACGAATCACCCTTGAAAATGGCACGTAAAAAAAAAAAAAATTAATCTGTTTATTTTTAATCAAGAGGTTAGTTGTACAATCAATCTCAGTTACAATCTCTATATTTGGAGATTATTTAAACTAAGCTTAGCCTTATATGTGAACTTATATTGTTTTGTTACAGTTAGTGCTTACATGTTAATACTAGTTATATCTTACATTAATTCATGTTAATCAGTGCTTTCTTAAGTGTACTCTTTGCTTTATCAGGATATTTTTCTAAAGTTTCTACTACTTGTTTGGGTAAGCTGTTTGTGCATTTCAGCATAGAGAAATATAGTAAGACAAGAGTGCTCACTCCATACATCAGTTCAGACTATTAATTTCAGTGTGTACATCTAGCATCGAGTAGCGGAACTATCATTACTGCTACTTGACAATAGATGTAGCACCGACCGGAAACCGGTCCGGTCCGGTCGGTGCTACATCTATTGTCAAGTAGCAGTAATGATAGTTCCGCTACTCGATGCTAGATGCTAATAGTCTTTTTGGTACTAAAACTGATGTATGGAGTGAGCACTCTATGTATTTTTTTCTCTATGATTTCAGGAACAAGAACCAGCGTTGGAAGCACGTGCAGCGCCAGCACCGGGAGGGGCACACGTGCACCGCTTGCGGTAAGAAGTTCGCCTTCAAGAATAACCTCGCCAGGCACCAACAGTGAGTATTCTCAACACATTATAAAACATTGAATAAATGTCATATACTAAGAATAAAAAAAAACCGGCCAAGTGCGAGTCGGACTCGCGCACGGAGGGTTCCGCACCATCAACAAAAAATAGAGCAAAACAAGCAAAAAAACGGTCACCCATCCAAGTACTGACCCCGCCCGACGTTGCTTAACTTCGGTCAAAAATCACGTTTGTCGTATGGGAGCCCCACTTAAATCCTTATTTTATTCTGTTTTTAGTATTTGTTGTTGTAGCGGCAACAGAAATACATCATATGTGAAAATTTCAACTGTCTAGCTATCACGGTTCGTGAGATACAGCCTGGTGACAGACGGACGGACGGACAGACGGACAGACGGACGGACAGCGGAGTCTTAGTAATAGGGTCCCGTTTTTACCCTTTGGGTACGGAACCCTAAAAAGTGACCAAGGCCTCCAGTGCCCCACGCTGGAATCGAACCAGCGTCCTCTGCTATCGCGGCAGGTGCCTGAGGTGATAGCAGAGGACGCTGGTTCGATTCCAGCCTGGGGCACTGGATGCCTTGGTCACTTTTTCTTAGTATATGACATTTATCTAAAGTTTATAACTTATAGTAGTGTGTCTACTTGAAATAAAAACAAATTAAAATATTTTCTGAAAATAATTTAATTTGTTCTAATACACCTTATAAAACAACTAGCGACCCGCCCCGGCTTCGCACGGGTTAACAAATTACACAAACCTTCCTCTTGAATCACTCTATCTATTAAAAAAAGCCGCATCAAAATCCGTCGCGTAGTTTTAAAGATCTAATTTGTTTTATACTATGTAGTGATTTCCACCGCCGCATCTGTCTGTTTGTATGTTCGCGATAAACTACTGAACGGATTTTCATGCGTTTTTCAACTATCTAATAGAGTGATTCTTGAGGAATTAGGTGTATAATTTGTTAAAGTTTTGTGTAAACCTTGCGAAGCCAGGGCGGGTCTCTGGTCACTACATAGTACATAGTATAAACAAAGTCGCTTCCCGCTGTCTGTCTGTCCCCCTATGTGTGCTTAATAGATCTTTAAAACTACGCAACGGATTTTGATGCGGTTTTTTTCAATAGATAGTGATTCAAGAGGACGGTTTATGTATAATTTGTTAACCCGCGCAAGCCGGGGCGGGTCGCTAGTCTTTATTAAACAAAATGACCTGACAATACAATTTAAAATGCTGATACATTCTTTTTTTTTTTTTTGAGAAACAAACAGTCATTCATTAACATTAATCAATTATATTGAACGCCTTTATGTACACAGTTTACATTAAATAAATTACTTAGGTACTATTTCGAACAAATAATTTAACACATTCAGTGCCGAAAACCCGACTATCGGGTATTTTATGATTTCGTTCCCAGGCCGGACGACCCGATAGTCGGGATCGTGGTACTACAGCTTTATACGACGAAATGTTAGTGGCCTCCCGTGGATGTCTTGTTTGGCTGGGTGGCAATGAATTTGTTAAGAATAAGAATAATTTCAAACGACATATTTTACAACTAGTTTATAACTATTTTGCTAAATGGCAATACGAGTAACAAGGTATTTTACCTACATTCAGTATTGATATTAAAATTTTCAGAATGTGTAAGGTAATCATAATCGTTTATTGCAAATATGGTAAACGTGCTAGTGCCCGTCACCATCCCAGTACATGTCGCCTTTAAACTGTCAGTGTCAATAGAGGTGACAGCAGGGTGTCAGCTATTGGGCATTATTCATATTCATATTCATATATTTATTCATAATAATTCGTATTACATGTCACAATATTATTTACAAGAAATTATTTACAAAATAGGATTTGTAACATTTTACATAATAACATAATATAAAATTAAATTAAAATCTAAGTTTAGGTACTTATTTTGTACTCCATAAACTCATTAAAGCTATAAAAAGTGTGCTCGATAAGCCATGGTTTCAGTGGCATTTTAAAGCTAGTTAATGACGGCGCATTCGTGACATGACTCGGCAGTCGGTTGTACACAGTCGGCCCCATCACGTGGGTTAGTTTCGCTGACTTGGCTAACCTATGCTTTACATTAGCATGTCCAGCACAGGGACGTTTACTTTATGTGATGTATTTTGACCTCAGGGTCCATCTTGCGCCGCCTCCCCGCCAGCAGTGCCCCTCCTGCAACAAACTAGTCCGCGTCGACCTTCTGAAGGTCCACGCGAGGATCCACCAGAAGCGAGAGCAGTTCGAGTGCGTCGAGTGTGCCAAGAGGTGGGTCGAGTGTGCCAAGAGGTGGGTCCAGTGTGCCAAGAGGTGGGTCAAGTGTGCCAAGAGGTGGGTCGAGTGTGCCAAGAGGTGGGTCGAGTGTGCCAAGAGGTGGGTCGAGTGTGACAAGTGGAGGTGGGTCGAGTGTGACAAGTGGAGGTGAGTCGAGTGTGACAAGTGGAGGTGGGTCGAGTGTGCCAAGAGGTGGGTCCATTTGCCCTTTGTACCCGTCCTGGCGCAATCTCCTCGTGCTGAAGATCACAAAAAAAATCTTATAGCTAATTTTCTACAGACTTGAACAAAACAAAGTGTCCTTATAAACGTCATATTTTCATAGTTGACATTATTGATGACAATTGCCACACTTATATGTAGGTTATAATCCCAGTCCCATACACCTGCGACTAATGCCGCCTGAACTCCCATAAAGTGTAGGGTTTGTTATGACAATATTATCATTAGGATAATGGGCTGTTCTTATAATAAGTACAATTATTTTATATGAACTAATCACTACATAGTATAAACAAAGTCGCTTCCCGCTGTCTTTCTGTATGTATGCTTAGATCTTTAAAACTACGCAACGGATTTTGATGCGGTTTTTTTAAATAGATAGAGTGATTCACAAGGAATGTTTTCTTCTTCTTTTTTTTATTCTCACTCCATACACAGTTCAGACTATTAATTTCAGTGTCTACATCTAGCATCGAGTAGCAGAACTATCAGTACTGCTACTTGACAATAGATGTAGCACCGACCGGAAAGTCTTATCTTAACAGCATAAGACTTTCCGGTCGGTGCTACATCTATTGTCAAGTAGCAGTACTGATAGTTCCGCTACTCGATGCTAGATGCTAATAGTCTTTTTGGTACTAAAACTGATGTATGGAGTGAGCACTCTATGTATTTTTTTCTCTATGCCCGTGCGAAGCCGGGGCGGGTCGCTAGTAATTAATAAAATAAACACCGTGATAAGTGGAATAACTAAAAACTGTGGCAGAGTTTGATGTAATGTTTTCACCCACAGTAGTTTGTAGGTAGCCCATCATAACGCGTTCACTGCTTGCGCGAGCGCTACGCTTGTAGCCGATTATGCGTTTTACTGCTTTGTAGCGAAGAGCGCCTACGGAGAGAGAATAAAATAAATAATGTGTAAACGGTCGCATGCAGTTGCCACTATAGGGAGTATTACTGCAATGTTCTGCCACCAGAGTGCAGCACTAGCACCCATCATAAACCATAGAGTAACTTATTAGGGCCGATTTAGACGGCGCGCGAACTCGCATGCGATTTTAGTTACATTGCGGAGTGTTGGTTAAGTGCCAAGAGGTGGGTCGAGTGTGACAAGTGGAGGTGGGTCGAGTGTGACAAGTGGAGGTGGGTCGAGTGTGACAAGTGGAGGTGAGTCGAGTGTGACAAGTGGAGGTGGGTCGAGTGTGCCAAGAGGTGGGTCCATTTGCCCTTTGTACCCGTCCTGGCGCAATCTCCTCGTGCTGAAGATCACAAAAAAATCTAATAACTAATTTTCCACAGACTTGAACAAAACAAAGTGAGGGGTGTCATTATAAACGTAGTACGTATATTCATAGTTGACATTATTGATGACAATTGCCACACTTATATGTAGGTTATAATCCCAGTCCCATACACCTGCGACTAATGCCGCCTGAACTCCCATAAAGTGTAGGGTTTGTTATGACAATATTATCATTAGGATAATGGGCTGTTCTTATAATAAGTACAATTATTTTATATGAACTAATCACTACATAGTATAAACAAAGTCGCTTCCCGCTGTCTTTCTGTATGTATGCTTAGATCTTTAAAACTACGCAACGGATTTTGATGCGGTTTTTTTATAGATAGAGTGATTCACAAGGAATGTTTATGAATAATTTGTTCACCCGTGCGAAGCCGGGGCGGGTCGCTAGTAATTAATAAAATAAACACCGTGATAAGTGGAATAACTAAAAACTGTGGCAGAGTTTGATGAAATGTTTTCACCCACAGTAGTTTGTAGGTAGCCCATCATAACGCGTTCACTGCTTGCGCGAGCGCTACGCTTGTAGCCGATTATGCGTTTTACTGCTTTGTAGCGAAGAGCGCCTACGGAGAGAGAATAAAATAAATAATGTGTAAACGGTCGCATGCAGTTGCCACTATAGGGAGTATTACTGCAATGTTCTGCCACCAGAGTGCAGCACTAGCACCCATCATAAACCATAGAGTAACTTATTATGGCCGATTTAGACGGCGCGCGAACTCGCATGCGATTTTAGTTACATTGCGGAGTGTTGGTTAAGTCCAATTCAACCGACCGATGAAAACCCGCAATGTAATGAAACTCGCATCGTCTAAATGGGCCCTTATACATACTGTGCCTGTTGTTTGACAAGTTTTCACAGACAATAAAATATGACATTGATACATCAAGGCGGTTTGTTTACAAAGGGCCTACCGGGAAACGCGAATATCGAAACTGCCTCTTTATCGCTCGAATATGCAAGAGTGATAGAGAGGTTAGATAACAGAATTTTGACTCTCTCGTTTGCGGTAGACCCTCTGATTTGGAGTAATTGTGGCGCCCCCTACGCAGAGTTTCGCGTAATCGGTCTCTTTAAAGCTAGAGTGAATAGGCTATTACTGAACCGGTGAGCTCCATCTTAGGGTCTGTCTTCACTTTCCATCAGGTTTAGAGCCAATCGCCGATCAGTTTATCATAAAAAAAAAAAAAGTTCCCTTTACCCACTTGCCCCGATAAAGATAAGATAAGATAAAAGATAGTTTATTCAAGTAGGCATAATTACAATGCGCTTATGAACGTCAAATAAAGCTAGGTAGACCGGCTCCAACCCTACACCTCTGCCCCGAGAAGATTTAAATCCCCCCTCAATTGTGGGAGGGTATCCCATTATGGGACCGGCAACAAACTCGGCGGGACACATCTTTTCAAAAATAATTACATCTTATAATTAACATGCATTACGAGAAAATAAGGAAAAAAAAATACAATTTAAATCACTATAGAATTCATGCAATTATACACATAAGGTGTAATAGAAATTTGATTTAGAAAATATACATATGTACATGGAATCATACAAATTCGTAGCTCTTTCAGAAATGACCGAATGACCCTAATGTACCTAAATTAATGTTACCTTCCAGTTTCGTCAGTCGAGCGTCGTACGAGCATCACCTCAAGTACACTCAGGCGCACGCCAACAAGGACATACTCAAGTTAGTCTCTTTCTCACCTTTACTACATAGTATCAAACAAAGTCGCTTCCTGCTGTCCGTCCCTATATATGCTTAGATCTTTAAAACTACGCAACGGATTTTGACGCGGTTTTTTTAATACATAGAGTGATTCAAGAGGAAGGTTTATGTATCATTTGTTAACCCGTGCCATAGAGAAATATAGTAAGACAAGAGTGCTCACTCCATACATCAGTTCAGACTATTAATTTCAGTGTCTACATCTAGCATCGAGTAGCGGAACTATCAGTACTGCTACTTGACAATAGATGTAGCACCGACCGGAAAGTCTTATCTCAACAGCATAAGACTTTCCGGTCGGTGCTACATCTATTGTCAAGTAGCAGTACTGATAGTTCCGCTACTCGATGCTAGATGCTAATAGTCTTTTTGGTACTAAAACTGATGTATGGAGTTTTTCTCTATGCCCGTGCGAAGCCGGGGCGGGTCGCTAGTTTCAAACATTAGAATGTGTCCCTGCAGGTACAAGTGCAGTGTGTGCGAAAAGGGGTACCGGTCCCGCGGCGAACTGCGGGACCACGTCAATTACCAGCACAGAGGGCAGACCCAGCACGAGTGTCCCGTCTGCGGCAAGGTAACACAGATAGTGTTGTGAACATAGACTAGGAATGCTCTAGACGGAGTTTAGAGCAATTATTTCATGAAACCGATGCTGCCAACAATACTGGGGTGCGGGGGACGAGGCGAGCGAGTCCCGTGCCGTGATTGGTCCGTTCAAAGACACGGACGTCACACAAAGACACTTTGACTCGAAGATAGAGTAAAACTACCGTATATTTGTGGCGGAGGGGGTAGCGCTACTATGCTCAGTCTGGAGGATGTCTTGTCTGTAGTTGTGAATAATCTCATTTCGAGGCTTAAAGACTCGAACCCTTAAGACTCTCGAGGCTTAACGCCTCAAAGGCGGCAAAGACGATTTCTTACATCCATACGCGTAAAATAGATACAAATCTCTAATATAGTCGTGGTCTTCAAGACTTAAGAGTCTTGAGGGCTTGAGTCTTTAAGCCTAAAAATAAGCGTTATTCACAACACTGAGTACAGATGCACCGGATATAGGGAATATTACGCGAAACTCGGCGTAGGGGGCGCCACTCCCACAATCTAATAAGACTCATTTAGACGGCGCGCGAACTCGTATACGATTTTAGTTACATTGCGGACCATTGAGGTTACATCAATTCAGCCGACCGATCAAATGACGCAATGTAATGAAACTCGCATGCGAGTACTCGCACCTTCTAAACGAGCCCTAAGGGTCTGCCGCAAACGAGAGAGTCGACATTTTGTTATCTAACCTCTCTATCACTCTTGCATATTCGAGCGATAAAGAGGCAGATAGTTGAGTTTCGATTTCGAGTTTCCCGGTAGGCCCTTTGTAAACAAACCGCCTTGATGCCACTTTGATCCCTCCTAGCAGGAAAGAAAAAGCCCCTTTCTAAATAGGTGATGTGAAAAATTGTTTTCCACCACACCAACTGGTAAAGGCTCTCTTGATTGTTTAAAAACAGATAGCAAAGTTGCATTTTATGCACATGTGAGGCAAAGTAATCAAATGCAAATTTGGGTTGTTTTCTAATGTTTGCTGGTAGAATTGACTTTTAAATGATGATTTTGAATGATAAATATTTTTAATAACATTCATTTGGTTTGTTTTTGTTTGACATCTTACATTTAATATTTGCTTCGGGTTGTTGTGGTGAAAAATGTTGTGTTTCACTCGGGGGCAAATTTTGTTTAAGCCTCGTGCTTTGAAACCCTCGCAACGCTCATGATTCCATTTTTCGAACCACTCGCTACGCTCGTGGTTCAATTTTGGAATCTTTCGCTTGCTCGGGTATCAATATTAGCACGAGCGGTTAAACAACAACTTTGCCCCCTTGTAAAACAAATAACTATAAACCCTCGCAACGCTCAAAATTCCATTTTTCAAACCATTCGCTACGCTCCTGGTTCAATTTTGGATTCTTTCGCTTTCTCGGCTATCAATATTAGCAGGAGCGGTTAAACAACAACTTTGCCTCCTTGTAAAACTAATAACTATTATTTGAGCGGTAAGCGCATTCATTTGTGTGATGAGCACAGATATTTGTTCCCGAGTCTTGGGTGTTTTCTATGTATTTGTATATTATATATATCGTTGTCTGAGTACCCACAACACAAGCCTTCTTGAGCTTACTGTTGGACCTAGTCAATCTGTGTAAGAATGTCCCTATAATATATTTTTTTATGTGCGCAGGCGCTGGCAACGCGCAGGTGCATCACGCGGCACGTGCGGCGCGCGCACCAAGGCCTTAAGGAGGGGCCGAGGGACAAGGTCTGCCAGCTGTGCGGGAAGGCATTCAGGGTGACTACAACATTTATTATTAATCCTAGGCATAGAGAAAAATATACATAGAGTGCTCACTCCATACATCAGTTTTGGCTATATAAATGGCGATGGACGGGACACACGATAAGAGATAGCAGGACAAAATGGACTAAAATTCCTGTTGCTATAAGGACACTAGAAGGAAAGGCTTTTCGGAAAAATTTGTATAGTTTACTATTGGAACATTGTTTTTATAACTTAAATGATATAATACAACATTTTAAAATTAATAATTTTAGATAGGATTTAGTTAAGTAGGAATTTGATATTGATACACATTAACATTTGTTTTTTTCCGTAAATTTTCTTTTATTGGAAATTTAATTTATACATAATACTATGAATGCTGAAATTTCAGCCGGACATGTGAATAACTGTACAGTTTACTGTCGAAAAATTGATAATGACATTAATGATTTACATTTAATACAACTATTTATAATTAACAATATTGAGATAATTTAGTTCAGTAATTTGACATTGGTACACATTGTCATTTTTTTTCTCTTCAACATGATTCTATACTGCTTATTTAATATTTGTAATTTAATTTTGTAATAAATATTTGAATGCTGAAATTCCAGCCAGACATGTAAAGAACTGAATTTGTATATATTGACATCTTATGTATAACTCGTGTTTTATCAAATAAACGATTATCTTATCTTATCTTATCTTATCTAAAATTATAACGGAGTGGTTCCCACGGAATGGCAAAAGGAAAAAAGGCGGCCAAAACAGAATGGAGGAAGCTGGAAGAGGCCTATGTGTCACTTGACACGCTGACCACTAAACCGGAAAAACCGATGTGCTAGTTAATAAGATTTTAAGTATATGTAAAATTTGTTGTACTTATGTTCAGTATCAGCAATAAAGGCTATATAATATAATTTGGCTATATAGGGCCGTTGTGCGCTAGTTTTCGTCCACTTGATGAAATTTGAACATAAACCTACATTGCTGGACGGATTTGGACTTATTGCAATCCTTAAGACGAAACAGGAGCTGAGATTTAAATATTTTAGGTAATCGCAAGTAGTTTGGACCATAGAGAATTATAAGTAAAGAAAGAGTAATAGTAACTCCATACATCAGTTTTCTTACCAAAACGCGAATTATTTCATAGTCGACATCTAGCGTCAAGTAGCGGAAATTATCAGTTCTGCTAGTTGACAAAAGTCTTAGTAATCTGTTTTGGCCCTTTGAATACGGAACCCGAAAAAGGAAAATTTCTTTTTTTCCCGTATCCAGTACTACGATAAAGTGTCATTCTATGGAACTTGCTAACTATGCAAACAAACCACCTAGCCGCCATATTGAAATTGTCAAAAAATATGAATTTACTAGTGACTTTTGTTAACATAAATAGTTAGGGCCACTTGCACCATTCACTAGCCCAGAGAGGCATAGAGAAATATAGTAAGACAAGAGTGCTCACTCCATACATCAGTTAGATTATTAATTTCAGTGTCTACATCTAGCATCGAGTAGCGGAACTATCAGTACTGCTACATCTATTGTCAAGTAGCAGTACTGATAGTTCCGCTACTCGATGCCAGATGCTAATAGTCTTTTTGGTACTAAAACTGATGTATGGAGTGAGCACTCTATGTATTTTTTTCTCTATGCCCGGGGTTAGCCGGAGTTACCAGTACAATTTGACACTAAGTTAACGGTTTAACCCCGGGTTAGTGGGAAGTGGCCCTTAGGAAGTTCCATAAAATGACACTTTACATCATTATTTCAGGATAAGAAAGGTCTCCGCGAGCACGAGTTCACCCACACGGGCGAGCGGCCGCTCTCGTGCGAGCTGTGTGGGTGCACCTTTAGGCAGAGCGCGTCTCTTTACACGCACAAGAGGCGGGTGCACAAGATATGCCCGCCCAGGAAGACTGTTAGCGTTGTTGCACCTAATGCTAGAGGGGATACGGTCGAAAATGCAACAACCGAGTAGGAAAACCCTTTTACAGTACGAGTAATTTAGGCTCATTTCACCTATAGTTCATTTTTTTAGCATTAGAAATAAGGTAAACAATCTTGATGTGTCTTTTAATTGAGAAACACATTTTAAAAATAAGTTACGGCAAATATGTAACAATTATGAATCTAATACGATCATTTATATTCTTCTGCTTTCATAAGTAATAGTTTTTGATTTTTAAAAAGCGTTTTTCAATTAAAAGACATGTCAAGATCGCTTACCTTCTTGCAAGTTCTTTCTAATGCTAAAAAAAACGAACTATAGTTCCTTCAACCAGTTTAATGTGTACGAACATAATGTAATATCAACTAGGAAAATAAAAAAAATCCACTATTTTTACCTTATTTATTTATTTTCTTTTTCTTAGGTAAGGTTTTTACAATATGGATATAGGTAAATATAAAACACAAAAAAATCACAGAACAAAAATACATAATGCTTATATACAATGTCATTCGACGACAGAGAGTGATTATTTGATGTCGGAATAGGGTATTTGACTGTATTTAAAATGAATTATTTTAACCTTTTCCACGCCGTGTCAACCACAAAAGCTGTCACTCAGACGCCACGTCATTGAAGTGTCAAAACTGAAGTTGAACTTTATGTATATGCATGTAGGTCGATGTCGCTCTGTTGTCTGTGACCGATCGGTCTTTGGCGTTGAACTTATGGTGCGGATATATTATTACGCATTAAATAAAGCACCAGAAGATTACCTAATAGAGAAACGAAGACGGCAGTTATTATTAGACACAATTTATATTTTAAAACCCGGGTACGTGTCTACTCGTGCCAGCTAGCTTTCCGCTTGCTCTTCATGTGTATGTACTTGACGTGCGACAGCATGGCGCGTCAACCTGCAGCCATCTGCCGGACACGGGTACCCGGGTACACGTCTACTCGTGCCAGCTAGCTTTCCGCTTGCTCTTCATGTGTATATACTTGACGTGCGACAGCATGGCGCGTCAACCTGCAGCCATCTGCCGGACACGTGTACCCGGGTACACGTCTACTCGTGCCAGCTAGCTTTCCGCTTGCTCTTCATGTGTATGTACTTGACGTGCGACAGCATGGCGCGTCAACCTGCAGCCATCTGCCGGACATGGGTACCCGGGTACACGTGGCTACTCGCGCCAGCTAGCTTTCCGCTTGCTCTTCATGTGTATATACTTGACGTGCGACAGCATGGCGCGTCAACCTGCAGCCATCTGCCGGACACGGGTACCCGGGTACACGTCTACTCGTGCCAGCTAGCTTTCCGCTTGCTCTTCATGTGTATGTACTTGACGTGCGACAGCATGGCGCGTCAACCTGCAGCCAAGCCATCTGCCGGACATGGGTACCCGGGTACACGTGGCTACTCGCGCCAGCTAGCTTTCCGCTTGCTCTTCATGTGTATATACTTGACATGCGACAGCATGGCGCGTCAACCTGCAGCCATCTGCCGGACACGGGTACCCGGGTACACGTCTACTCGTGCCAGCTAGCTTTCCGCTTGCTCTTCATGTGTATATACTTGACGTGCGACAGCATGGCGCGTCAACCTGCAGCCATCTGCCGGACACGGGTACCCGGGTATACGTGGATACTCGCGCCAGCTAGCTTTCCGCTTGCTCTTCATGTGTATATACTTGACGTGCGACAGCATGGCGCGTCAACCTGCAGCCATCTGCCGGACACGGGTACCCGGGTACACGTCTACTCGTGCCAGCTAGCTTTCCGCTTGCTCTTCATGTGTATATACTTGACGTGCGACAGCATGGCGTGTTTCTGCGTGAACTTGGCGCCGCAGTACTCGCACGGGAACGGCCGCTCTCCGGAGTGCGTTCGGATGTGATTCACTAGCGTCCTGTTTGCCTGCAATTTAAGAACGAATGAAACAAGTTTAACACATTCAGTGGCGAAAACCCGACTATAGGGTATTTTATGATTTCGTTCCCAGGCCGGACGACCCGATAGTCGGGATCGTGGCACTACAGCTGTATATGACGAAATTTTTATGGCCTGGTGCGGATGTCTTGTTTGGCTGGGTGGCAATGAATGTGTTAACGTAGCTATACTACTACAAGCCAGCTTTGTAAGTGGCAAATTTAAAAAATGTAGGCGCAACTGATCAATATCCCATTAACTCCCATACTATTTTTTTAATTTCGAGCCTCTTCAACAAGCTTTTACTTAACTTACATTGTATTGTATGTACCTACATAGGTACATACATATGCAACTAACTAATTATGTATGTACGGGTCAAATTAAACAAAATCCAAATAGCTCACCGCAAACCCTCGGCCGCATATATTGCACAGTTTGTCCTTGTCTCTCTTCGCGCCCTCGTGCTGGAACCGTCTGTGGTCCAGGTACCGCGTCCGATTCAGGAAATGCTGAAATCATTTACACACATGTTACTTAGAAATATAATGTTAACAAACATTAGGTAGGGAAAAAGTTGGTATAGCCTGACCAGTAATATATGATAATTGTCAAGAGGGCGCTGTTATTCT
The DNA here is from genome assembly GCF_948474715.1 of Cydia amplana. Lineage (NCBI taxonomy): Eukaryota > Metazoa > Arthropoda > Insecta > Lepidoptera > Tortricidae > Cydia > Cydia amplana. The sequence continues at coordinate 6,934,348 of NC_086094.1, read as the reverse complement.
CATGTATAGGGTGACAGTGTAGTATGAAAAAAATTGTTTCAGTGAAATTCCGCAACATGGCGCACCCTCAATAGATCCTGGTTCACCTATACCAGGGGCCTGTTTCTCAAAAGCTTGTAACTTGTAATACAAGTGGAAGTCCCTTTCTAACAAAAGCTGTCAAAAAGTGAAATCCGCTTGTATTACAAGTTTTACAAGCTTTTGAGAAACGGGCCCCAGCAAGTTCCGTGTTAACTTTTATTTTAAAATGTGGTAAAGCAACACGTTTTGAGGTATTTGTGTGCTTTATCTGATAATATCTGGGAGACCGAGCTTTGCTCGGAAAACATATAAAAACTAAACAATGCGCGTTTTCCCAGAGAAAAGACCTAGCTAGATCGATTTTTCGGCCCCTGAAAACCCCCATATACCAAATTTCATCGAAATCGTTAGAGCCGTTTCCGAGATCCCCGAAATATACGAGGGGCGTTCAAAATATTCTCGGTATTGATATCTTACAACCTTTTCTAAAATTTCTTTCGTTACTGGCCGCTAAGGTTTATTCATTGACATTAAAAAAAAGTATAATTCGAACCGAGATGTTCTTTTGTTTTTCTGCAATTGCTGAACAAACATGAACATCATGTGGGAATTGACAATGTTAACTAAATTAGAACATCGATGCGTGATAAAATTCTTGACAAAACAGGGTAAAAATCAAAAAACCATAAAAGAGGAAATGGATTGTGTTTACCGTGAGTCTGCTCCTTCTTTATCTACCATTCAAAAGTGGTCAAGCGAGTTTAAACGTGGAAGGGAGAGTGTTGAAGACGACCCTAGACCTGGCCGACCTGTAGTAGCTACTTCACAAGAAAATATTGATAAAGTGGAAAAACTTATATTGGAAGATGGTCGAGTGAAGGTAAAATCTATAGCACAAGTAACCAATCTCATCTCTCTATTGGTACCGTACATGATATTATCCATGACCATCTTAATATGTCAAAAGTAAGTGCAAGATGGGTTCCGCGAATGCTGACTCGGCTTCAAAAAGACATGCGTGTAGCTTGTTGTTCCGATTTTATTGACCTGTGCGGTGAAAATCCTGATGAGGTGCTGCAAAGAATAGTTACTGGAGATGAAACCTGGGTTCATCATTATGACCCAGAGAGTAAACAAGAGTCCATGCAGTGGCACATTAAGGGTTCAGCTCATCCCAAGAAGTTCAAGGTCATCCCTTCAGCTGGCAAGGTCATGGCCACGATATTTTGGGATTGTGAAGGAGTATTAGTAATCGATTATAAAGAAAAAGGTGTAAATATCACAGGACAGTACTACGCTAACATTCTACGTCAATTAAAGGATGCAATCAAAGAAAAGAGGCGAGGAAAGTTAACCAAAGGTGTTATGCTTCTGCATGACAACGCCCCCGTCCATACTGCTCATATTGCCAAGGCAGCTATTGTTGAATGTGGGTTTGAAACTGTTACTCACCCACCGTATAGTCCGGACTTAGCCCCCAGCGACTTCTTTTTGTTCCCCAATCTTAAAAAGGATCTGCGTGGAAATAAATTTTCCGATGATGAAGCATTGAAGGCGGCAGTGGAGGAGCATTTTTACACCAAAGATAAAAAATATTTTTATGCAGGATTAAAAAAAATAATTGATCGATCTTTTAAGTGTATGAACATAGGGGGGGAGTATATTGAAAAATAAAAATATCAAACTTTTCGTACTTGTTTGTTTTCATTCTCATACCGAGAATATTTTGAACACCCCTCGTATATACAAGAATTGCTCATTTAGAGGTATAAGATTGATACGGTATTTGTTTAATGTTTCATGTGATATTGATACGAATAGAAGAATATAAATAATTTATATAGCACAGATACAAAATAGGAAATTCTACAAAACAGGGAAACATAAAAAGGAGAAAGTGCCACGAAATACGCCGTTACGCCATCAGATATATCGGAGCGGCCAAGATGTTTACAAATATCTGTATTATCAAGAAGTTAAAGTGCATTATCAGATATTTTTGCACACCTTGGCTCCTGCGATATATTTAATGGCGAATTGGCGATGGTACTGTCCAAAATGCTCAATGAGTGCGCCTGGTACACTAAACCCGTGTACATCGGGTACCCGTGTACCCGGGTACCCTCACTCACCCGGTCGCAGTCCTCGCAGTAGTACTTGCTCTGCTTAGCGTGCACGTGCCGGTAGTGATTGTTCATGTACGTGCGCCGCGAATACACGTTGTCACACTCGGGGCAGGGGTACTTTCGCTTGGCTCTGCGAATAAAATGTAAATTTCACTCTGGAAGTTAATAAAGGTGTATCTATCATCTTCGTCGCGTTATCCCGGCCTTTTTGGAGCCTGGGGCCCGCTTGGCAACTAATCCCAAGAATTGGCATAGGCACTAGTTTTTACGAAAGCTACTGCCATCTGACCTTACAACCCGGAGGATAAACTAGGCCTTATTGGGATTAGTCCGGTTTCCTCACGATGTTTTCCTTCACCGAAAAGCGCCTGGTAAATATCAAATGATATTTCATACATAAGTTCCGAATAACTCATTGGTACGAGCTAAGAGGGGTGGAAGTTTGTATGGGGAATCGGTAAAAAACAGATCGGGTAAAAATAAGCTACCCAAATTACTAACTCCACGCAGACGAAGTCGCGGGCAAAAGCTAGTACATAATATAAGCGGACACGTGTTACCTAGTGTAGAAGCGCTGATGGCCTAGCGGTAAGAGCGTGCGACTTGCAATCCGGAGGTCGCGGGTTCGAACCCCGGCTCGTACCAATGAGTTTTTCGGAACTTATGTACGAAATATCATTTGATATTTACCAGTCGCTTTTCGGTGAAGGAAAACATCGTGAGGAAACCGGACTAATCCCAATACGGGCCTATAGTTTACCCTCTGGGCTTCGTCGCTTTCGTAAAAACTAGTGCCCACGCCAATTACTGGGATTAGTTGCCAAGCGGACCCCAGGCTCCCATGAGCCGTGGTAAAAATTCCGGGACAACGCGAGGAAGATGATGACGTGTTACCTAGTGTTGTCCCGCTCTGCCGCGTGCGCCGCGCTGCTCTGCAGGTGCCGCTTGTACATGCGGTCGCTCGTGAATCTCCTGTCGCACTGCACGCAGTACGAGCTGTCCGAGACGGAAGATAAGTGCTGCGCGTCCACGTGGTTCTTATATGACGTGGAGTTCTTTAGCTTCTTTTTACAGTACGGGCATTCGTAGCCGAAATGGTACCTGTAAATTATATATAAATAATGTGGCGTTCCACGGGAAAAGGTACCTTTCCACCACGTCGCTCGTCCGCCATAAGGTACCATTACCCGTGGGACGTCACCGTCGCATATGCTGATTTTTCGACGTAAATTATGACACAACACAGCCTTCATACGTTTACTGCGGACTTAGTTTTAAAATATTTTTTTTTGTAGAGATACCTCATAAAGTGCCTCCTACATATACCTCACAAAGCCCACAAAATAAATTATTTTAAACCATGTGTGAAATAAAGCACCAGAAGATTAATAGAGAAACGTAGACTGCAGTTATTTTTAGACACAATTTCTATTTTAAAACCCGTATACAACTATAAAGAGTAGGTTATTTGATTGTGACGTCACATGCTAGTGTTTCATATAAATTTCATAGTAGCAAATCGCTTTGACAGTTCGAACAAAGAAACTGATTTGACTAGCAGTCAAATACCCTATTCTACTTTAAATACAGTCAAATACTCAATTGATAAAGATAAAAGATAGTTTATTCAAGTAGGCATATTACAATGCGCTTATGAACGTCAAATAAAGCTACACCGGCTCCAACCCTACACCTCTGCCCCGAGAAGATTTAAAATAATTTAAATCCCCCCTCAATAGGGATGATGACACATGTTGAATTTTATAACAAAATCTAGTAAAATAGATAGCAAACGAGCAATTTATCACAATAATGTGGATATTAAAATAAAATATTAGAAAATTACAAAATTACAGGACCTGAAAGTTTCAAAATTTAAGTTTTTTTTAACTTCCAAAAACGATAAAAGTACCATTCGATTCCTTACATTTCATCCAAAAAAATATTGTATAGCAACTATATAGATAAACGCAATATTTCACCGACAAAAACGCAATTTTATTGTTTTGTCCATACGGGCGATGCGGTCCAGATGGGCGATGACGTCACGGCCTCTGTCCGTTTTGTATAGGGCGTTTCGCGAGTGAAGTGCGACTGTCGGACTTTGACTACAATTTCTGACTTTTGTGTTACTATAATGCAATGGGTCCCATATAGACATTTGATCCTAAAAACAAACCCGATCGATTGATACCATAAAAAAAAATTAGTCATGTAGCCTATTGGAGGAGGGTATCCCAATATGGGACCGGCAACAAACTCGACGGGACACATCTTTTGAAATATCATTTAGGTACCTACCTAAGGTGTTTCTCAATGATGTCGCGCGACTTGCACCGCTTGCCGCACTCGTCGCACACAAACCGCGCGTGCAGCTCCTTGTAGTGGTTGTAGAACAACCGCACGTTCCTGAACACACAACAATCATCACCTTACGACTTGATGGTAAAGGCCAATAAGGCCTTATTGATTAGACCACAGAATAAATAATACTGCTAAGTACAGAAGACTCACTCTCTAACAAAACGCGTCTGTTACGATCAGCACAGATATGGCCGCTAGGTGGCGACAGCGCCACGCGCGGCTTATGGCTTTCCCCAAAATTGAGGCCGAACGGATGTACTTTTAGCTACCTGTAGCAAAGCGACGAAATCGCGGAGTGAGACACGCCTGTCCTTAGTCAATAAAAAACAACGGGTTGCACTCCGGGAGTGCCGGCAGAAGTGAAAACTTGTAAGTTTTTCAATCAGGTCACGTGTCCGTCTTACGAATTTTCAATCTGTCGGTCACGCGACCTGTCGCGAGTTTAACATTTTTTCCTCATCACAAAAAGTGCACAGCACCGCTAAAGAAGTTTTCACTTCAAAAAATGTGTTTACCCAAATGTTGTGGGATAACAAAGTAATTCCATGCGTGGCTCACTCCGCGATTTCGTTGCGTCGCTAGCGCTACAAATACCAACAAGTACATGCGGCCCACACCAATTTTGGTGTCTAGCCATAGTAGTTGCCGCGCACCGCTACGGAACGGACGCCTGCTCGCGCTTGCGCCACCTAGCGGTCACATCTGCCGTAATGGACGCGTTTTGTTAGAGAGTGAATCTTCTGTACCTAGTACTATTATTTATTCTGTGGTAATTCTTATAAACCACATTTGTATTCCCTCCAATAATAAGTGTACTCACTTGAAACACAGCTCGCAGGCTAAACACTGCAACATGCGGTCGTGCAGCGCGAGGTGTCGGTCCATGCCGGGCTGCGAGCAACACCGCAGCCGGCACACCTTACATTCCCTCCGGTAATAAGTGTACTCACTTGAAACACAGCTCGCATGCTAAACACTGCACCATACGATCATGCTGCTCGAGATAACGGTCCATGCCGGGCTGCGAGCAACACCGCACCCGGCACAACTTGCATTCCTTCCAGTAATAAGTGTACTCATTTGAATCACAACTCGCAGGCTAAACACTGCACCATGCGGTCATGCAGCTCGAGGTGTCGGTCCATGTTTTTCTTTGTACATGACGATCCTTATTGGGAGACATAATTAATCTTAATCTTATTATTTTTATTTTTAAATTTATAATGTAATTTTTGACGATCATGATGAGAAGATAAACATAATTTTGACGAATGTAGCAAATTTATAGTGTAATTTTCATCTTGAAATAAATAAATCTAAATCTAAATCATGCCGGGCTGCGAGCAACACCGCACCCGGCACACCTTGCATTCCCTCCGGTAATAAGTGTACTCACTTGAAACACAGCTCACAGGCTAAACACTGCACCATACGATCATGCTGCTCGAGATAACGGTCCATGCCGGGCTGCGAGCAACACCGCACCCGGCACAACTTGCATTCCTTCCAGTAATAAGTGTACTCATTTGAATCACAACTCGCAGGCTAAACACTGCACCATGCGGTCATGCAGCTCGAGGTGTCGGTCCATGCCGGGCTGCGAGCAACACCGCACCCGGCACACCTTGCATTCCCTCCGGTAATAAGTGTACTCACTTGAAACACAGCTCGCAGGCTAAACACTGCACCATGCGGTCATGCAGCTCGAGGTGTCGGTCCATGCCAGGCTGCGAGCAACACTGCACCCGGCACACCTTGCATTCCCTCCGGTAATAAGTGTACTCACTTGAAACACAGCTCGCAGGCTAAACACTGCACCATGCGGTCGTGCAGCGCGAGGTGTCGGTCCATGCCGGGCTGCGAGCAACACCGCAGCCGGCACACCTTGCATTCCCTCCAGTAATAAGTGTACTCACTTGATACACAGCTCGCAGGCTAAACACTGCACCATGCGGTTATGCAGCTCGAGGTGTCGGTCCATGCCGGGCTGCGAGCAACACCGCACCCGGCACACCTTACATTCCCTCCAGTAATAAGTGTACTCACTTGAAACACAGCTCGCAGGCTAAACACTGCACCATGCGGTCGTGCTGCTCGAGATGCCGGTCCATGCCGGGCTGCGAGCAACACTGCAGCCGGCACACCTTGCATTCCCTCCGGTAATAGTGCTTGGTCTGGTGTGCTTCAAGCTTGTCCTGGGACGGGCAGCGGGTCTTGCATATTTTGCATTGGTATGGTCCTATTGCCTGAAATATTGCAGTAATATGAATGGGCCCCACAAAATCGAGGTCGCGGCAAACCTCGACTTGGCGATATGACCTCGACTTGGCGAGATGACGTCGGCTTGGCGAGATGACCTCGACTTGGCGAGATAACCTCGACGCCTTTGACATGGTGGGAGACGGGTCAAGACCGGAATACGTGGAAAGGGAGGATGAGGCCTTTGCTCAGCAGTGGGACACTCTAGGCCAGCGGTTCTCAATCTTTTTTTTTTGACGGAACCCTTTTGGAAAGCGAAATACTTGATGAAACCCTACAATAAAACAATAGTTTTTAGAAGTGTATTTTTTTATTAAATAAGCATAATTCTAAATTCTTGCGGAACCCCTGCAGGGGTGTCGCGGAACCCTAGGGTTCCGCGGAACACACTTTGAGAATGGCTGCTCTAGGCTCATATAAATAAATATTATTGCTGGTATTGTTGTACAGTCGCCATCAGATATATCGGAGCGGCCAAGGTGTTCACAAATATCTGAACACGCGTCTATTGTCAAGGTGTTAAAGTGCGTGTTCAGATATATTTGAGCACCTCGGCCGCTCCGATATATATAATATATATATATATATATATATATATCTGATGGCAACTGTACACCAACATCGGCAAATTCACCCTGTGCAAAATTGCAGGGTGTAAAAGCCAAAGGATAAAAAAAACCTTGGCAAGCTCCCCAACTAATAACCAAAAAAACCTCACCTCGTCATGATACTTCCTCTGATGTTTAGCCAACCCATCTTCATCACGCCACGTCGCCACACAACTCACACACTTATACTCCTCTTTTAAAAAAGAATCTCCGCCTCTCTCCTCTTCCAAGCCATTCAAAAGAGCAGCAAGCTCTATCGGCTTCTTCCTGACTAACAATCGTCTATGTTTCTTTAGTTTTGCATTCAAAAATCTATACTTCGCTTTCCTATTCATTATTCTCTTCATGTTAAATTCCTTCCAATTGTTTGATGTTTCCGGAATGGTATCCGTAACATTATCCGTGACATTTGGTTCATTTGGCTCATTGGATTCAGGTTCGTCTTTGACATCATCATTGTCAAAGTGGTTGAATTCATCGTAAATGTCTATCTCTTTTTTGATAGCTTTTATTTCGTTCTCTTCATATGTTAAACATATCTGGTGGTTGGTTGTGTGAGGGGAGAGGTTTGAAAGAGATTGGGGAAAGGGGTACTGAAATTTTTTAAAATATTTATTCCAATTAGAATCTTATAAGGTGCATATTAAATCTAAGGAGAAATATTTTTCTGTTAAGCAACCATATTCTCTTAAGATTTTTATTTTTAAAGTATGGCCGGACTTTTAAAGGTAAATGATTTTGTTCTATCTACTTGGATTGCCATACCTGTTTATTAGTGTAATAAAATTGAAGTGAAGTTGCCATACCTGTTTATTAGTGTAATAAAATTGAAGTATCTTCTGGGCTTCTAAAACTTTCTTTTTGAACATCCTGACTTTCTTCAGAATTGCTATACACTCCCAGCATAAGTACAGTTCATTTGGAAGCATCTAAAATTGAAAAAAAAAAAACAACTACAATATTTGAAGTTGAGTTCGTAAATAAAAATCGACGTACATATACAAATACGAGAGTTCTTGCCCTATGACGCTCTGTTCAGCAATACATTTCATATCATTGTCTTCTCTATATTGACCGAAAGCTTACCATATTCTGATTGTCTAAGATTTTGTAATAGATATCGACATATTCGGTCACGGTTGAAAGAACTCTGTCTGAGCTTAAACATGCGTGGCAATGAGATATCTTGCCGTAGTGCGGAAAGAATTCATTTTTGATTCCGATCTTATCCATTTCATTAAATTTATATAAATCTTATAATAAAAAATAAATAAACAAATATTTTTTTTTACTGACAATGACAGACAGTCACTGGCACTGGCCATCAGTCAACTGCAGGATGTTTGAGCTAATGTTATAAACGGGTGTGACGTGCTGCTTGTAAAACAACAGACTCCCGCACCGCAAAGAAACATTTCTTTCTCGCTCTCACTTATGGGTGCGGCGCACCAAGGTTGCGGTGCGGTAGTCTGTTACGGCTTTTGAGCCCCCTCCAGGCTATGTGCGTGAATCGCACCGCGAAGCCACGTACGAGTGTGGAGGGGATTTTTTATTTGTAGCAAACGTTCAGAAATTAAACAACTGTACCGATATTCGGAACCTAAAGTAATATATTGAGAGAGTGGCAACACTGTAGTTAGTCGTATTGTCCTTTTCTAGCATATACGTCCATCTCTCTCCCACACCCCCACCACTTCAGGCAGTTGCGTTTGACAATTTTGACACTTAGAAATAAACGCAAATTACCTCATTGGCTTGCTGTTTTTCCATCTGGAAGGTCGTGAAGCTAAACTGCTGGTGAGTTTTTGAATTTGTACCCCAGTTTAGCTGACTATATTGAAAAACAGTTTCTAACGGCTTTTGCCGTTCGAAATAAATATTTAAATTTAGTTGTCCGTTAAACTATCTAGCAAATAAAAATGATCCGGAATAGTGATGTGCAAGTGTTTTCAAAGGCTGCCTGCGCGCACCGTGGCTATGCCAATGAAAATACTAAAATCACATGGTAGAAAACACATCGAGCTGGTAAAGCGTGCACGTGTCACCATTATAATTTAATTTTATTAAGTCTCTTCCGAGTCTTGTTAGTTTAAATCTTTGTGTGTGTATAATAACGGTTGAAATTATATAATACTTAAATGGTGATGTGTGGAGGTATACCCTTTCAAGTGATTTGTGTTTTCGAATACGAATGGATCGGATAGTTAATACGTGTTACGTAGAACCTACGTATTAAGGTAGAAGCTTATAGACGTGTAGGGTTTTTATCTGTCCAAGTATCTATCAGCAATTTATCTTTTTATCCCGTTCCGGGTTAATATAATATTGCAAAATTAATTTTTTGGTAATAAACTTGCTGATAAATAACGTGTACCCGAATAGGAGTCGACGATATTTCCGCTCTAAGGGACACAAGGTAACGAACAAACCTACATCGCAAACATTGCATTTATTTTTGTGGAAAGTGAGTACTTCGGCAGTACATAAACTTAAATCTGACTAGACATAGAGAGAGATTAGCATGGCTCTGCGCAAGAATGACATGCGAATTCGTGAAGTATTTCACTCTGTATCTATCAACTTATATCTCTCCAACTAGATCTTTGATTTATGTAGGTAGGTACCTACTTAAATATATAACTTAGCAGGTACTTACAGCTTTAAAGGTTAAGGAAAAGAACTCTTGCATGTAGGTGCTATATGTGCTTGTGTTATTTTGAATTTGAATAACTTGATTATTAATTCTATACGTAACTACATACAAGAGGGTCAATTCTTAAGCCTACTTACCTACCTACATAAATAGTACACTTAAATTAAACGTTTCAAATAAAATCGGAAGCCTGTGACATGGAAGGGCATTAACGATACGGGAATCTTTAGATTGATTCATTGACGAAGACGCATGGTTTGGTTCATATTGTCAAATTATATTAGTTAACTGTAGAGTTAAAGTTTAGTTTTGGCAAATCTGTACGTCACCGTGAATGACACTTTCTAAAAGTGCCTGTTAAAGCCTGCGTAAAGCCTTTCACCTTGTCGAGCAAGGAACCCGCAACTTAGGGAATATTACCCATAAACTCAGGGTATTTGATTTGAATGATACTTATTCTTAAACTTACGTTTATTATGGTTCCACCTGCTAAGGTGCGCCTAAGAGAATCTTTTATTCGTTCACAAACTAACGTCAAGTTATTTGTGATGAAACCAATATATTATGTACCTATCTAAACCTGCGCAAGGCTGCCATGTTTACACCTGCGTAAGGTGTGCCAAAAGAATCTTTGATTCGTTCACAAACTAACGTCAAGTTATTTGTGATGAAACCAATATATTATGTACCTATCTAAACCTGCGCAAGGCTGCCATGTTTACACCTGCGTAAGGTGTGCCAAAAGAATCTTTGATTCGTTCACAAACTGACGTCAAGTTATTGATGATGATATTATAACCTATGTAAGCCTGCGCAAGGCACGTCAGACATATTCACAGAAATATAAATGATATGGTCATAACACAGGCGTGCGAGTAGACCACAATCACAAAAATATTACAAAGATTAAGTTGTAAATATCTCTTTTTAGAGAAAGTAAAAATGGTTTAAAATAATGTTTTGGCTAAAAATCAGTCGAAATAGGCAAGGCTTCGTTATTAGAGTTTTCATTTTTGTTTACCAATCTATTTCAAGGGTCCCGAACACCCTATTGGCTAAACCCGAAATTGGGCTAATTAACTGTGGTAAAAGTGAAAACTGCTTTCCATTTACATAACATTTCTAAAATTATAATAGGTAAAATAAAAACCTAAGATTCCAGGCCTATCTCGACTCATTTTTATTTTAAAGATGAAAAAATCTTTGCACCCTAATATAAAATTGTGGTCTGGAGACGCTAAGCCTCATAACTTGGGTGGCATAGATAATACTAAGAGATTTAGTCACCTAATTTCGACTATAAGCCCAGGCAGAATATTGATAATTAGAATAAGGAGTGGTCAATCCTCCAAGGTCCATACAATCTGTGGACTCTAATTAAATCAGGCTCGGTAAGCTCACGACACGACAGAGCTTACGATTCCATTCTGAAATAAGCTATGTTTACAATATATATTACCCATGGTGTTAAACAAACAGCCTGCTCAAGGTGTACAAAGGGTCCGTTTAACGGCCCTATAAACATCTACAAACCTTTGAAGTCTAGGCCTGCTACAATATGACAGACTAGAAATAAATACATATGATCCCAATGTAAGAGCAGCTCACAGTTGCATAAATTACATTTGGCTGGAGAGCACTTGTCTTTCAGTTAACATGTTTACGAGTACCTACCTATGTACACGACATGACCAAGGTTACCTACCTTTTTTACATAATTATTATATCCCTGACTGCCATGGTATATTAGGAAAATTATCATGTGCTGGCGGTGCTGCACAAGCATGTTTGAAATAAAATATACAAAACTGGCCTAACGGGCGTTTATGAATTATGTATTTTACACCCTTGTGTCTGTATTGTGACCCTGGAAGTTTTAAACCACCTGTATCGTAAGTGCTCCTATGCACGGATTAAGTTTATAATAAACTACCCATGCCCTAACCTCAAGGGCAAGTGCTTCTATGCACGGACCAGATACTGTTATCACTTATTTCACTTATCATGACTTGTCATAGTTTGATACTACACGTTTAATAAATTTAAGACCGTGGAATGTACCCACTACAAAAGGTTTTTAAAAATAGTGACTGAATGGTTTGCACGAACGGTTCTAGCACAGTTTCTGGGCGGTCACGTCTAGGGCATGACCCTCTAGTTCTCAATTTATACAAAATTATAGCATTGTGATACTGTTCGCTTTGCACAATAAAATAGGGGAACAGGAGCACGCCTTGCGAAAAGGCGAAGCTATTTTGAAACGCAAACCTTTCAAAAATAGATTGAAATATATAAATAATTATGTTTTTGGTGTGGAACATGTAATTGTACACCCAAACAAATGCAATCATTTATTATATGTTAGCAAAACTCTGCCAAAGTGTTAGTCTGTCTCTACAGTGTAACCTGAAGGCATGAATGCACATGAATCTCTTGAAACATGGTGGATTAACTAATTTACACCCCGTCTGTGTCTTGCTCCTACCAAATCCACAAGTTGAGGACCTCAACCTATCTAGGCACCCTTCTTGCTCAAGACCTGAAAAAATAATCTCATGCAGTCAAGTGTCGGAAAACCAGGTCCACACTCTTAGCACTACCGTGAATATATCTAAGAAGTCTGTATACTGCCTTCCAGGAGGCGGGATGTTAATAGACTAGCCTATATAGTAGGCCAGAGATATAGTATACAAAAGCACACTGGCCCAAATCCAGTAATATTATATGCACTTCAGAATACAAAATAATTGACTATTCTGCGTATATTTGATATCAAAAAGTTACAATTACCTACCCTTAGGTCATAAGGAGGATAAATATACATAAATATCAAATATATTCGACAAAGTGTTGACCCTAGCATTGGATAAAATAGGTTCCTCTTAAACGGCATCTGCGCTGTTGGCTTTGGGCCCACGGGTGCCCGGCAAAAGGTCGGGGACCCCATGGTTCCGCACAGTTATTGCAAATAATGTAAAATCACAAAATAAACACAAATTTTCATTTTGGTTAAAAACAAATATGCGATGAGCTAAGGTTTCGAATTAAGTACCTTATTCTTAATCTGGAAAGAGAAGACTGAATATTCAGAATTAAGCTATGTCTATGAATGGTTTACATAAATTAAGCCACTTTAGCGTTCAGAAACAATCAAGTTTATGTCTACTAGTAGGCACCAGATAAGGTAAACTACTCATACTGCATATATATAGACAATAATGAGTACAATTAAGGTCACTTGATGATAGCTAAACATGAATATAAGCAGAATGAGCTGCACCTATACAAATATCATTGATAAAGCTCTGTGGCAATTCTACATTTACCATTTGAACGCCAAGAGCACCAAAAAGCGTCGTAACTAGTGCCCACATGAGTATTATGATATGGCTTAAGCTCTCAAAGTAACCTTCACAATTTTAAGTAAGGTTTGTTTAGGTCCATTAGCTCGCGTTCGCGTTAGTAAAGCGTACAAACGATTAAATGAATTTTATAGCTATAACCAAATAAATAGCTCACACTGGCTCACAGTCATTAAAAGAATTCAGTAAAATCATTAAAAGTATTCCCTATGACATTTTAGTAGACAGTACCTACCCAATATTAACTTTGTGGATAGTGATATAACGAATATTTAAAATATTCGTCTACTTAATCCTGAGGGATTCTGGAAATAAGAAAGGTCTTGTCCTTGTTATATCCTGCAACTGCTTACCTTACTAGATAATTATTATCAAATTTGTCAATAATTGGGAGTTATAAATAAAAACTACTCCAGTACTTTATGATTTTTATCTTTTCATATTTTAATTACATCACTCCATATCACAGATGTTGTATGCTCCCTGAAGAGTAGACTGACTTATCTTCTTTTACATAGTCTCACATACATATAATTAAGTACTATAGCACCCTTGTGGTGACTCACTTATTTTCGTTGAAAATTTATAAGTACCTACATTAAATACGTATATAAAATGGAAAGTTAGTATCATAATATAATGGTATATAAAATTGTATGCTTTACTAAATACCTCTCTCCTCACATGTATTAAAATAAAGGGTGTACTACATAATTAATTAATTAATTAAACACTCCTAATATAATAATATTACATATACATAATATGTAAGTACATGTATAATCACATTGGCTTGGCGTCTTCCCACCACCAGGCGATAACAAACACGTCTCAATATATTACTTTAGGTTCCGAATATCGGTACAGTTGTTTAATGACAGCGTTTTACACAAAAATAAAACGCTAATTAAATAACTTACCATATTCGGAACCTAAAGTTTTAATCCTGCCTGGTGTAAATATGTATAATTTTGAGACAATGAGGTAATTTGCGTTTATTTCTAAGTGTCAAAATTGTCAAACGCAACTGCCTGAAGTGGTGGGGGTGTGGGAGAGAGATGGACGTATATGCTAGAAAAGGACAATACGACTAACTACAGTGTTGCCACTCTCTCAATATATTACTTTAGGTTCCGAATATGGTAAGTTATTTAATTAGCGTTTTATTTTTGTGTAAAACGCTGTCATTTTATAGACTGTCTGCTAGTTTTGACAGCTGACAGAACAGAGTTTGCGTTCGCTGATGTGTGTTATTGTATGTATATGGTATGTATAGTATAGGATAGTCTCATTAATTATGTGTAAAATTCCAAGTTAATTATCAAAACTCTAGACAAATATTAAATTACTAAGGATGCTGGTTTGACCACCTTTGATTATTTGCTTAAGCTATGTTGCAATGTAAAGATTTCACGTAATTCTTATTGGTAAAGTGGTGGAAGAAAAATGAACTGTATAAAAACGGAATCTGACGATTTAATATGCCGCGGCTGCCTCAGCACGGACCGCCGGCTCTCACCTTTAGCGAACTATGACATGTTTCTTAGTTTATTGGTCGAAAAACAGAGGACCGAGGTAAGATAATATACAAAGCCCGCTCTTGAAATACCTGTAAAAAACTAGTACTGTTTATAATTTGTATAGACTAGACTTCGAGATAGCTAAAAGCAATGAGGAGGATTAATAAGGATTTTCACTTTTCACAATAACCTTACCTCGTTTTATCATTTAGTATAGTTTTTTTTATCTGATAATGTTGAGATTTAAAATTGCCGCATAAGTGTACATACTGTAAATTAATTACTGAATTGATCGCTAGATGTCTCTTTTCGAAATGCAAACTAGCTAACGGTATGTTTTCTAAAAACAATGGAGTCAAACAGTTTCCATGGTCAAGTCAGTAACCAAAAATAAAGTGACAGTGATACAGTGAAGTGAAGTATAGTAGTAGTAAAAGTAACAGTGCTTAGTGATAGGAAAGTGAACCTTAAAGTGCAGTGTTTAAGTGCGGATTTAGAACAGCCAGGTGCGAACATTTGGTCCTATTCGAGTCGGATCAGGCTGTGACGCGAGTGATAGTGCAGTGCAAAGTGGACTCTATCGGATTGCACTAAGGACTATAATTGAGTAAGATCGTTCCGTTTATTTAAACTTGTAGAATTTCGCGGAGTGTGCTTTGGACTTGTAAAATTTTCGGTGATATTTGGGACTTAGAATATTTCGTAGTGTTCTGAAACATAGTCTAGTTTTCGAGTATCCGAGACATAGAAAATTTTCATAGAATTTGGGACATAGAAAAATTCTGTGATTAACAAAGACTTAGAATATTTTTCACTAACTTGTCTCGGTGAAAATGGAAGCCTTATTCGTAGTTCAAGCGGATAACTTACATCTTCTTCAGAAAGCAGCTGCAAACTTCAAGAAGTGTCCCAAGGCGAGACTTAACAAGTCATACTTGCGGTTTATGCGTCGTTGGACTAAAAGTAAATATGGCGATGTATAAAAATGTCTAGATATAAAATAAAAATTGGTCCGAGTATTAGAAAGCCAATACTTCAAAATGTTTAAGTCTTATCAAGTCGGAATATAAAAATGACTACTTTCAAAGTATACAAATGTCTAAGTCTTATCAAGTCGGAATATAAAAATGACTACTTTCAAAGTATACAAATGTCTAAGTCTTACCAAGTCGGAATATTAAAATGACTACTTTCTTTACATAGGTCCAGGATTATAATAATACATATACGGAACAAATTCATCCCCTCGTAACATCTAGTTCTTAAATTAAAACGAATAATATTCAATAAATATGAACAAGCTAATAGATAAGCGATCAACAAACAAGCTGAATTCTAAACAGACAAACTTTTATCTATATATTTGGTCTAATATACAGATGCACATTTTTATACCTCGTCGAAATTATATACGCACGAACTTATGCAAGTAGACATTTTTATACATCGCCATATTTACTTTTAGTCTAGTGCCGCAACATATTTGTATTTGGTCTAATATACAGATGCACATTTTTATACTTCGTCGAAATTATATACGCACGAACTTATGCAAGTAGACATTTTTATACATCGCCATATTTACTTTTAGTCCAACGACGCATAAACCATACTTGCAAGTCAGACTACAGAATTTAGACAAACTTTGGGAAGTTTTTCAAAACACACACCGAGAGATAGTGAAGATAGCGACAGCAGAACAACGAAATAGGCACGAATATTTTACACAAGAGATATACGACAATGGAGAAGAGTTGTATATAGACACCAAAGCAGAGATACTTGCGAAATTAGAAGACGAGCAAACGAGTCATACACAAGGAACGGAGAAGCAATCCATCAGACCACAGAGCCAGGAAGTGAAGCTACCTAAGATTAATATACCACAGTTCAATGGAAATTACAATGATTGGGGGACTTTCAAGGATCTCTATACATCTCTCATTCATAATCAGAGTTCATTGAGCCCAGTGCAGAAATTGCACTATTTGAAGAGTAGTCTTAGTGGTGAAGCTGAACAACTGCTAAAGCACATTCAAATTACTGAGAAAAATTACGAAGTAGCATGGAATACCTTACACAACAGATACAATAACAAGAGGATTATGGTTAACTCAATCTTGAACAGATTTTTGGGTCAAAAGAAACTGAGTGTTGAATCTGCCAAAGGTGTCAAAGAATTGCTGGATATTTCTACAGAATGTCTAAACAGCTTGAAGAACAATGACATTAATATCGAAAACTGGGATCCAATCATAATACATCTATTGGTGAGCAAGTTAGATACTGAGTCACACAAGCATTGGGAAGAGGATCTGAAGACATTATCTGTGGAAGACTTGCCGACATTGGAACAATTCAGCAAAT
Source organism: Cydia amplana (assembly GCF_948474715.1). Classification (NCBI taxonomy): domain Eukaryota; kingdom Metazoa; phylum Arthropoda; class Insecta; order Lepidoptera; family Tortricidae; genus Cydia; species Cydia amplana. The sequence continues at coordinate 6,917,068 of NC_086094.1, read as the reverse complement.
TTTTGGAGGGAAGATTTAGAGTTTTGGAGATGGTTCAAACTGCGCACCCAAAAGAGAAGCCTCAAGTTAGAGCCAAGACATTCCATGCAACTGCTACGCCTAGCAGTACCACAGACTCCAATCAACAATGTGGTTTCTGTAACGAGGATCATTTCATCTACAACTGCAAGGAGTTTGCTAAATTGGATCCTGAGCAACGATCCAAGGAGGTTCAAACAAGGAGTCTTTGCTTCAACTGTCTACGGCCTGGACATAGCGTGAGATTTTGCAAGCGTAATACTTCATGCCTGCGTTGTAAGAGAAAGCATCACACACTTTTGCATGTTATTAAAACTAACACTGTATCACTCGAAGAGAAACCAGAGCAAGAAAACAAAGAGCAAGCTACACCAACAATCAACATAGTATCTCACTGTGCCTCTCAGAGACGGGTTACTCTTTTAGCTACAGCACTAGTGAATATTATGACAAACAGAGGAGCACAAGTAGTTCGAGCACTCATAGATCCATGTTCGGAAGAGTCATTTATATCAGAGGAGACAGTCAACAAACTACAACTCAAACGAACAAGGGTGGAGGGTCAAGTGACAGGGGTAGCGAAGATGTCGACTCCGATCAAGCACGCGGCGGAGATACAAATTGTGTCGAGAATAAACAAGAGCTACAAGCTAAACTGCACCGCCTACGTGACGAAGGAAGTTACTGACATAATGCCTGTTACGAAGATCAATAAAGAACAATGGACTCAACTACATGGCTTGGAGTTAGCTGATCCCACATACTACAATCCTGGAGAGATAGATTTGTTACTTGGTGTGCATGTCTATACAGACATTTTAATGAGTGGAGTCATCAAGGGCAAACCAGGATCACCGATAGCGCAACAGACGTTATTCGGATGGATAATATCAGGTGGAGCACCCGCCGAAGAGCACGGGAAAAATGGAAAAATTGTTAGCATGCATTTGAGTGTGAGCCTAGACAACATGCTGCAAAGATTTTGGGAATCGGAGACGCTAGATACTGAGAGTAAAAACACTCTGACGCCTCTAGAGAAAAGAGCTGAAGAGATTTATGAGAAAACACTAGCGAGAGATGAGGATGGGAGATTCATTGTTGGACTACCATTCGTACGAGATACACCGATTGTTCCTGAAAATTCCCGTTCAATTGCTGTCAAAAGACTAGAATGTCTGGAGAGGAAGTTAACACACAACAGCAAATTGAAAACTGAGTACGATAACGTGATTAAAGAGTACCTTACCTTAAAACACATGGAACCGGTAGGCAAGCCTGAGAAAGATGAGAAAACAGTCTACCTTCCACACCATGCTGTGGTTCGCGAGGATCGAGAGACCACGAAAGTGAGAGTAGTTTTTGACGCATCCTGTAAAGGATCTAATGGAGTATCTCTCAATGATGAACTACTGGTTGGACCGACTCTGCTAGAAGAGCTAAGAGACGTCATCATGAGATGGAGACAAAACAAGATATGTTTTGTGGCAGACATCGTAAAGATGTATCGACAGATCAAAGTTCGAGAAGCAGACACTGACTATCAGAGAATTTTGTATAGATTCGATCCAAAAGACGAGATTCAAGATTTCAGAATGCTAACTGTCACATTTGGCACAGCACCAGCGCCATTTTTGGCAATAAGAACACTAAAACAGCTGGCCAAAGAAGAGAAAGACGCATTTCCTATAGCATCTGAAATTATAGACAGAGACTTTTACATGGATGATGTACTTACAGGATTTGATGATGTGAAGTCAGCATTAGAAGCACACGAAGAGCTGAACAAAGTAATGAGCAAATGTGGATTTGAGTTACAAAAGTGGGCTTCTAACAGCAGAGAATTTATGTCGGCCATACAACCTGAAAAGAGAGAGAGTTCAAACACAGTAGACATGAGTAGAAAGAGCCAAATAAAGACACTCGGAATAATTTGGAATATTGATGAAGACAAACTCAAAGTTACACAAAAAGAAATCAATACTGAGAAACCTGTCACAAAGAGAAATGTACTCGGACAGATCGCTTCACTTTTCGATCCGTTGGGTTGGTTAGCACCAGCAATCATGAAGGCAAAAATGTTCATGCAAAAGCTATGGCTGGAAAAGCTAGATTGGGATGAAGAACTACCCACAGATCTAAAAGACGAATGGATCCAGTACCAAGAAGACTTACCTGCGTTATCAGCGATACAGATTGATCGTTGGACTGGTTCTAGTAAAAATTCAGCGATCGAGTTACATGGATTTTCCGACGCATGCCAGACAGGATATGCAGCAGTCGTGTACCTCCGAGTTGTACCCAAAGATGGATCACAATGTCAAGTGTCTTTAATTACAGCAAAAACAAAAGTAGCACCAGTTGTTAAACCGCTGTCTTTGCCACGCCTTGAACTATGTGGATCATCGCTACTTAGCAAACTCATGAAACACGTGATGAAAGTTCTAAATATCGAGTTGCAACAAACCTACGCGTGGGTAGACTCCAAAGTGGTTTTAGCCTGGATAAAAGGAGATCCAAACCGATGGACACCCTATGTCAAAAATCGAGTGATTGACATAAGGAGCAACTTAGACACACACTGGTTATATGTCAATACAAAGGATAACCCAGCAGATCCAGCTTCCAGAGGTCTGTCACCCAGCAAGCTGAAACAAAATCAGTTATGGTTCAATGGTCCGGAGTTCTTACGTGAACCTGATTTCACCATACCCGTCGACTCCATACCTGAAACAGAGTTAGAGAAACGCTTGTTAATAAAGTGTAAGATCACAACCATAGACACAGACTCTGAAAAGCTTACCTTACTGAAGAAATACTCGTCACTGCAAAAACTTCTGGACGTGATTTCATATTGTAGAAGATGGCTGAAGATCCTGAAAAAAGAAAAGAATGTTAGTAAACATATAACCTGTGAAGAAAAAGATGAAGCACTTACCTTGTGTTTAAAGATGTCCCAAGAGATAGAATTTCCTGAAGAAATTGATCACCTGAAAAGTGAAAAAGCAATTAAGAAAAGCAGTCGTCTACGGCAATTCACACCTTATCTGGATGATAAAGGTCTTTTGAGATTAGGAGGAAGACTGAAACACTCAGAGTTGAGTATGGATCAAAAGCATCCTATTATAATAACTAAGAACAACGTATTATTACCTGTTTTGTTGGATGATGCTCACAAAAACACTCTTCATGGAGGGCCTCATCTCATGACACCATATTTGAGAAGCAAATACTGGATTATTAAAGGAGGTTCTTCAATAAGGCAGTTTTACAAGAAGTGTATAACGTGTGCAAGATACAATGCTAAAATTAATACTCAGCTGATGGGAAACTTACCGGAAGTTCGAGTGAAACCTTCACGCCCTTTTCTTATAAGCGGTGTTGACTTTGCCGGTCCCATCACATGCAGACTGAGTAAAGGTCGAGGAGCTAAGACATACAAGGCATATATTGCTTTATTCATTTGTATGTCCACCAAAGCAATACATTTGGAACTAGTCAGCGATATGACCACAGAAGCGTTTATCGCTGCCTTCAAAAGATTTGTGTCTAGACGTGGTCATTGCAAGGAACTATGGAGTGATCATGGTACTACATTCGTTGCAGCTGAAAAAGAACTATTAAAGATGTGGCAACAGGGTCACAACGAAGTTCCAGAAGACTTGCTCAAAAGTTTAGACGACAGAGGCACTCGTTGGAGATATATTCCCCCTGGAGCACCAAACTTTGGAGGACTATGGGAGGCCGGTGTAAAATCGACGAAGTATCATCTGAAAAGAATAATGCAAGACGCAACCCTGACGTTCGAAGAATTTTATACGGTCCTTTCGCAAGTTGAAGCGTGCCTTAACTCACGTCCATTGGCTCCATTAGGTGATGATTTAGATTATTTGACACCCGGACATTTTCTGGTCGGCGAACCCTTGATTTGCTTACCAGATCGCAGTAATGAGCAGAGTAACATATCCAGCTTGTCGAGATGGCAGTTGACCCAACGCATGCTACGAGATTTTTGGATTAAATGGCAAAGCGAATACCTTTCTCGGTTGCAATTGCGTCCAAAATGGAATACACCTAAGAAGGATTTAGAAGTTGGAGAACTGGTATTGATCAAAGATGGAAGATTTCCACCAGCAAACTGGAGAGTAGGTAGAGTACTTAAGAAGTACCCTGGCACTGATGGATTGAGTCGTATGTATGACATTTGCACAGCTTTCGGGATCACACAACGGCCGATTACCAAGCTGTGTCGACTTCCTAACTAGTGATCAAGGAATACTTCCTTGGCGGCGGAGGATGTTGAGATTTAAAATTGCCGCATAAGTGTACATACTGTAAATTAATTACTGAATTGATCGCTAGATGTCTCTTTTCGAAATGCAAACTAGCTAACGGTATGTTTTCTAAAAACAATGGAGTCAAACAGTTTCCATGGTCAAGTCAGTAACCAAAAATAAAGTGACAGTGATACAGTGAAGTGAAGTATAGTAGTAGTAAAAGTAACAGTGCTTAGTGATAGGAAAGTGAACCTTAAAGTGCAGTGTTTAAGTGCGGATTTAGAACAGCCAGGTGCGAACAGATAAGTACTATAAATTTTAGGAAAAAGATTGTTCTATCACTCTCACATTGGTAGTGTCTTAATTTAACTGGCTTCTACTTAAAAAATACTACATATAAAACACTTTGGCTCTTTATTTTAATTCTTAAGTCTTGGTCTAGTTATGGATATGATATAAAAAAAAATAGAGTGTACTCCCTTTACAGGCATTGAGTAAGCCATACATACTTATATGTTGGGAATGTAATGCGACTTTGAGGAGATTCCAGTTGTTCCAAGGCCAGGTGCGGCGGGCCCACACGGTTCTTGAAGAATCATTAACACTTGTAAGTTTTTATTTAATAAAAGTTTGTTTAAAAAAACCCTCTAAGCGCCACTTGCACCATCCCACTAACCCGGGGTTAACCGATTAAAACGTTAACCCAGTGGCCCTAAGTGTGAATTAGTATGTATGTCTGAAAAGTCAGTCTATGTTTATAGGTTGACTTCTTGTTTTATATATTTTGTCAAATTTTCAGCCACCAAAAAACACATTATCCTGTCTCAGTATTAGAATTAAAGATAAGTATGACGCTTGTTTCGAAGACACTCAACTTCTAGAAGAGAACCCGTATTTTAAAATTCCCTCTCTCGAGTCCATTAAACGTGAAACACCGAGAAATGAAACAGAAACAGATAATGATGTTATCAAAGTCGAAAATGCAATAAGTGTTAGTAATAAGGGATTAAATGTTCCGCCCAAAAACAGAAAAATAAAAAGCAAAACTATAGAAAAGAAGAAAAGAAAAGTAAAATCCGAAGAACCTTTAGTAACCACTTTGAAAGTAGATAAAAGTAAAAAGAAAAGCAAAAAGAAAGATAAAATCAAACACGTAGAAATTGAAGTTTGTAATGTGAATGAAAACCAAGCCGATGATAAAGTAGAAGTTAAAGTGGAAAGAGTTAGTGATGTTGAAGAGAATCATTGGATGCAAGACGCTTTTGACGACGAACAGCATGTAACAGATAATTATGACTCGGACGATAGCTATAAAGATGAGAAACAAAAAAGAGAATGTAAGAAGAGACTCTTAACTTTCAAGAAAACTATTATAGATTATAGTGAAGATGTTTCACAGTATTTTACAGAGGTTGTAATGAGTGAAGGGGAAATGAGGGATGTATTGGAGAATCAAGTCGAGCTTGTAAACAAAGCGAAGCCATACCGATGCGAGTTTTGTGGACTCTGTTTTAAGCAGAAGAAGACTTTGACTGGTCATGTCGGTCATAGTCATAGAAAGGTAAGAAAATTTAGTAATTATTACAATGTACCTACTTGTGATTCTTGTGAAGTTACAGCAATGCAATGGGGTTGGCCAGTCGAAGTATTTAGCAGATGGCGCTAGCATAGCTTGTCCTGTCAATCTGTAGTATTGTGTCATATACTTGTATTTTTTGAATGTTATGCTGATGGGAAGGGCTTGACACTTAAGCCAAATCTCATAGAGAAAGGGGCAAGCTGTGATGGCGCCATCTATGCAAACCTTTGACAGTTGCCAACCACAATGAAAATAAATAAATGAATTGCATATCAGCCTAATGGCTACTTTTATGGGAATCATGGCATAGTCTTATGGCGTTATGCATAAACGTTTGTCAAATCTAACAAGCCGTTGATCAAAGAGTAAAGTAAGTACATATATAAACATTACAATGCAGGGAGTATAAAAGCTGTAGGAAAAAAAAAAGTTTTATGAACATTGATATAGTATAAAGAACTGGATACCCAATCAGCCGCCAAAAATGGCCCCACAAAAGTGATGTCAAAACAGATCATGCATTACTTTTTCGTTTAGTCTTGTTTGAAACGCTCAAATGTGAAGTTGTCAACAATTTCGAAATGTGCCGTTAAAATATGTAAAAATAACAATGATAAAACAAGGAAAAAGGATGGAATGTATTTCTTTCGGTTAGTTCTTTGGATAGCATTACATAATTTATGTAATCTGGTGGTAATTTTATGGTTTTGAATAAATTAATTTGTTAGTACCAAAGAAGGGATGTTAAGGAACAAAAATCTAATGAGTCGATGTGAGGTCAATATTTTTTTATATTTTTATATGGAATTCATAAGAAATAATATTATGTTTAAATTCAAGATTTCCAAGAAAACCTATGCGACGTGCAAAGTGGACTGCTATTTAATTATAGCAAGAGATAGAGGTGATGCAGTTTTAAACAAGGCAAAACGGCACTTGTGTGTTCGGCCCATTTCCCTGTTTCCGACATATACACCACCAATAAGGGCTTATATCGACTAACTGTAAATGCTAAACCTGTCGGAACACAGTGACAACCACAGGATTTTTTTTATAAAGTATAGGTAGACTTTATAAAAAAAATCCAATCAGTATCTAAATGTCCCCGTGCACCCGCGCTATGAGTAAATGTAGATCTTAAATACACAGTTATTTAATAAGTAGAATTTATTTCAAGGAAATTAGTAATTAAAGACGTATACTTACGAATTAAAAATTTAATTTGTTTGAATTTGAACCACGAATTAATTTTATTTGAGCTCCCGATTAAATTAAATTTGTTTTATTTATTACTTCAATTGGTTTTCCTGTACAGTAATACATATTAAAGTGTACCAAAGTGACTCCATTCGTTCATTATTCTCGTTTGACGTTGTTTGACGTAAATACGTTACGTTTAGTGCCATCGGACTAAATTTTTTAACAGTGTTGGTACTTATGTTTGCAAATTTGACACTTAATGCTTACGACATTAAGCTCTTTTCTGTACGAAACATTTATCTTGACTCAAAATTTACGTAAGCGTTTTTATCATCAATGCAAATGGTGCGAAACGTCATTGGGATCCACATTTCTTGACGTTTTTGTTCTGCTTTGTGTGTCTATTTCTTTTATATTAAGTCAGTGTTTATGAATAAATATTTAAAATTTCTAAATTTTTCTTCTAAATGCAACCTACAGAGTATATAAGCTTTTTTAAAGACCTTAATTATTATACTTAAATTTACCCATTACATATATACATTTTTTACTTACACAGTAAAAAATACTTTTTTTTTACCTAACCTAACCTAACATTTCAGGCAAAGCACAAAGATCAAATTAAAAAGGAACCAGACGAGGCAAGCGATCGTTTCTTCCTCTACCGCTGCTGCTACTGCGACAGAATGCTACGGAAGGAGCACACACACTCACACCTGCATGAGCACCACCGGCACAAGTACCAGTGCCTGGGCTGCAGATGGTCGGAGGCTTTCTTCTGGTGAGTTATAGCTGATCATAATTATATTAATTTAGATTCTCTACCGCTGCTGCTACTGCGACAGAATGCTACGGAAGGAGCACACACACTCACACCTGTACGAGTACCACAGGCACAAGTACCAGTGCCTGGGCTGCAGATGGTCGGAGGCTTTCTTCTGGTGAGTTATAGCTGATCATAATTATATTAATTTAGATTCTCTACCGCTGCTGCTACTGTGACAGAATGCTACGGAAGGAGCACACACACTCACACCTGCACGAGTACCACAGGCACAAGTACCAGTGCCTGGGCTGTAGCTGGTCAGAGGCTTTCTTCTGGTGAGTTATAGCTGATCATAATTATATTAATTTAGATTCTCTACCGCTGCTGCTACTGTGACAGAATGCTACGGAAGGAGCACACATAGTCACACCTGCACGAGTACCACAGGCACAAGTACCAGTGCCTGGGCTGCAGATGGTCGGAGGCTTTCTTCTGGTGAGTTATAGCTGATCATAATTATATTAATTTAGATTCTCTACCGCTGCTGCTACTGTGACAGAATGCTACGGAAGGAGCACACATAGTCACACCTGCACGAGTACCACAGGCACAAGTACCAGTGCCTGGGCTGCAGATGGTCGGAGGCTTTCTTCTGGTGAGTTATAGCTGATCATAATTATATTAATTTAGATTCTCTACCGCTGCTGCTACTGTGACAGAATGCTACGGAAGGAACACACACAGTCACATCTGCACGAGCACCACAGGCACAAGTACCAGTGTCTGGGCTGTAGCTGGTCAGAGGCTTTCTTCTGGTGAGTTATAGCTGATCATAATTATATTAATTTAGATTCTCTACCGCTGCTGCTACTGCGACAGAATGCTACGGAAGGAGCACACACACTCACACCTGCACGAGCACCACCGGCACAAGTACCAGTGTCTGGGCTGCAGATGGTCGGACGCTTTCTTCTGGTGAGTTATAGCTGATCATAATTATATTAATTTAGATTCTCTACCGCTGCTGCTACTGTGACAGAATGCTACGGAAGGAACACACACAGTCACATCTGCACGAGCACCACAGGCACAAGTACCAGTGTCTGGGCTGTAGCTGGTCAGAGGCTTTCTTCTGGTGAGTTATAGCTGATCATAATTATATTAATTTAGATTCTCTACCGCTGCTGCTACTGTGACAGAATGCTACGGAAGGAGCACACATAGTCACACCTGCACGAGTACCACAGGCACAAGTACCAGTGCCTGGGCTGTAGCTGGTCAGAGGCTTTCTTCTGGTGAGTTATAGCTGATCATAATTATATTAATTTAGATTCTCTACCGCTGCTGCTACTGCGACAGAATGCTACGGAAGGAACACACACAGTCACATCTGCACGAGTACCACAGGCACAAGTACCAGTGTCTGGGCTGCGGCTGGTTGGGGGCTTTCTTCTGGTGAGTTATAGCTGATCATAATTATATTAATTTAGATTCTCTACCGCTGCTGCTACTGTGACAGAATGCTACGGAAGGAGCACACACACTCACACCTGCACGAGCACCACCGGCACAAGTACCAGTGCCTGGGCTGCAGGTGGTCGGAGGCTTTCTTCTGGTGAGTTATAGCTGATCATAATTATATTAATTTAGATTCTCTACCGCTGCTGCTACTGCGACAGAATGCTACGGAAGGAACACACACAGTCACATCTGCACGAGTACCACAGGCACAAGTACCAGTGTCTGGGATGCGGATGGTCGGACGCTTTCTTCTGGTGAGTTATAGCTGATCATAATTATATTAATTTAGATTCTCTACCGCTGCTGCTACTGTGACAGAATGCTACGGAAGGAGCACACATAGTCACACCTGCACGAGTACCACAGGCACAAGTACCAGTGCCTGGGCTGTAGCTGGTCAGAGGCTTTCTTCTGGTGAGTTATAGCTGATCATAATTATATTAATTTAGATTCTCTACCGCTGCTGCTACTGCGACAGAATGCTACGGAAGGAACACACACAGTCACATCTGCACGAGTACCACAGGCACAAGTACCAGTGTCTGGGCTGCGGCTGGTCGGGGGCTTTCTTCTGGTGAGTTATAGCTGATCATAATTATATTAATTTAGATTCTCTACCGCTGCTGCTACTGTGACAGAATGCTACGGAAGGAGCACACACACTCACACCTGCACGAGCACCACCGGCACAAGTACCAGTGCCTGGGCTGCAGGTGGTCGGAGGCTTTCTTCTGGTGAGTTATAGCTGATCATAATTATATTAATTTAGATTCTCTACCGCTGCTGCTACTGCGACAGAATGCTACGGAAGGAGCACACACACTCACACCTGCACGAGCACCACAGGCACAAGTACCAGTGTCTGGGCTGTAGCTGGTCAGAGGCTTTCTTCTGGTGAGTTATAGCTGATCATAATTATATTAATTTAGATTCTCTACCGCTGCTGCTACTGCGACAGAATGCTACGGAAGGAGCACACACAGTCACACCTGCACGAGCACCACCGGCACAAGTACCAGTGCCTGGGCTGCAGATGGTCGGAGGCTTTCTTCTGGTGAGTTATAGCTGATCATAATTATATTAATTTAGATTCTCTACCGCTGCTGCTACTGCGACAGAATGCTACGGAAGGAGCACACACAGTCAAACCTGCACGAGCACCACCGGCACAAGTACCAGTGCCTGGGCTGCAGATGGTCGGAGGCTTTCTTCTGGTGAGTTATAGCTGATCATAATTATATTAATGTAGATTATCTACCGCTGCTGCTACTGCAAGGTGCAAGACGAGCGTCATTACCAAACTAAAATGGAGTTGGGCGGGACATGTTGCTAGGCAGAGTGATGGCCGGTGGACTAAAATTTTAACAGAATGGTGGCCGTTTTCGGATGACAGAAGCGCCTGGCGTCCGTTGATTGAATCCGGAAGATTGCGGGTCACTTCTGGATGAGATTAGCTCAGGACTGGGACAAGTGGCGTACTAGAAGAGAGGCCTATGCTCAGCAGTGGGCGATAAAGGGCTGATATGATGATGATGCTGCTAGTGCGACAGAATGCTACGGAAGGAGCACACATAGTCACACCTGCACGAGTACCACAGGCACAAGTACCAGTGTCTGGGCTGCAGGTGGTCAGAGGCTTTCTTTTGGTTAGTATTTTATACCTAACTAGCGACCCGCCCCGGCTTCGCACGGGTTAACAAATTATACATAAACCTTCCTCTTGAATCACTCTATCTATCAAAAAAACCGTATCAAAATCTGTTGTGTAGTTTTAAAGATCTAAGCATACATAGGGACAGACAGCGGGAAGCGACTTTGTTTTATACTATGTAGTGATCATAAATGATCGGAATAGGTAGTGCCATTTGGGGTGAATGACCTCAAACATTGTACTGAACATGGATAAGACTCGGGATTCCAAGACTCTTGAATATTGCGTTTATGTATATAGTTGCTATACAATATTTTTTTGGATAAAATGTAAGGAATCGAATGGTACCCTTACTTTTATCGTTTTTGGAAGTTAAAAAAAAACTTAAATTTTGAAACTTTCAGGTCCTGTATTTTTGTAACATTTCCGTATTTTATTTTAATATCCACGTTATTATGATAAATTGCTCATTTGCTATCTATTTTACTAGATTTTGTTATAAAATTCAACATGTGTCATCATTACTCATCATCCCTATTGAAGTAGGTAATATGAAAACCCGGGGTGAAAAGGTATATCCATAATAAGCTTACGCACCGAAGTACCGTGAAATGGCACTACCAATTCCGATCACTGGTGATCATTTAATAAGGTCAATGTGGGAAAGACTAGTGCGAGAATGTGTGTAAATTAAGCCAATAATTCTAGTATTTGGAAAAAAACCGGTTGCACTCCGGGAGTGCCGGCAGAAGTGAAAACTCAATGACTAGTGCAAAATGTCTGCAGCACTATGTATAATTGAGGTTAACGCCATCAAGCGTTATTTCGTCGCATTACTTGAAACCCCTAAGCACATCACTGCTAGAACTCGAGTTATATAAATTTGTACCAAAACTCACTAGATGGCATTTAAATCAATAAAGAAAAACTCAATGACACTGTAACAGTTTTTCGATCAGGTCACGTCTTACGGCCACGTGACCTGTCGCGAGTTTAACATTTTTTCCCCACCTCAAAAAGTGCACAGCGCCGCTAAAGAAGTTTTCACTTCAAAAATAGTAATGTGGACATATTTTTCAGGAACAAAGAAGACCATTCGTACCACTGGCAGACAGTGCACGCGACGCTTGTGTGCGACATCTGCCGGCAGACAAGGCGCAACACGCACGACATGGAGCGCCACATGAGGTTAGTAATCCTTTATAGCGTGTGACGGAGACAGCACACTCGCGTGCGTTAGAAAGAGATGGCCAACTGGGCTTCCCATAGAGCCAGTCTAAATAGACCCCGACTCGCGTGTTAACAGACTAAGCCGCGGGTCAACTTATAGTGGGTGCCTGCGCGGCCATGTTGTTGTATCGCGCGGACGCTAACAGCGCTGCGCGCGAATTCAGTTCGGTAGCCGATATCTTATAGGTAAATAAAGTCTATTTTTTTATTCGGTAGACTGAAATGACAGTTCATAGTATGAACATAAAATGTCATTTCACACTATGAAATGTCATTTTAGTCTACCGAATAAAAAAATAGATTTTAGATAGATAATTTTTTTATTCATTATTTTAAATATCTTATGGTACCTATAAACGTGTGGGCGTACCCGACCCTACGACCGATTATGTACCTATCATAATTATTAAATTGTATAACGGGACTTAATCGCGTATTTAAGTTTTAAGATTTACCTCCGACGTTTCGACGGCATTGTCCCCGTGGTCTCGGAGAAGGCCCCGAACACGCCGACCGGCCACGACCACCACCCGAGACCACGAACACCATAAATGATAATTTAATTTTCTCCTATACAGGGTGTTTCCTGTAACAGGAGCAATAAATTAAACTGTAGGCTGTACTCCTCAAACTGACCAACATTTGTTCAGCAACTTTTGAAAATAACTCATGTTTTGATTTTTATTACACTTTAAGGTTTATTCTAAGACGCAATGTATTGCAAATTTTTGTGCGTGACAAGCAACGTCAAACACACTGATGTCAGCGTACATTGAAGGCAATATTTATTTTGTATGAAAAAGAGGAAGTCTAAAGGATTCATAATTTTTAAAAGTTGCTGAACAAGTGTTGGTCAGTTTGAGGAGTACAGCCTTTAGTTTAATTTATTGCTCCTGTTACACGAAGCACCCTGTATAATATTTAAAACTTTCGCGTTTTGAACACACACTCACATTTATAGACGGGTCTATCGCGAAATTTATTCAATTAAGTACCTTTATTTACCGACGTTCCGACACAGGTTTCACTGGTCGTGGTCGCGGCTAACTGATGTCGCAGCAAAATGTCAAAACAGAAATTTGTGCAGCTACCCGACGAAAAGTGTATGAAAAAGTTTGGGGTAGACATCACATTTTCAAACCACCCACTACACCATAGTCTAATAAAACATGGTCTTCTCTTCCCAGAGTGACACAAGCCTACGTCACAATAACATTGCCACTTCATATAGCGCTATTGCATATTATTATATAGCGCTGTCGCATGATGACGTAGGCTTGTGTCAGTCACGTGGTCGGAAGAGAATACCAGTCGGAGTATATTATTATTTTCAGCGACATTTCAGAGTACAATCCCCGTTAGGGCCTCCCACGCGGGTGTTCAATGTTGATGCCGGTGTACCGGGGGAAACCCTTATCATCACGGCTAGTCAAATAACGGATGTTATTAAAAATATGGTTAGAGGTAAGTCACCGGGACACGACGGCCTCAGCATTGAACATCTGCAGCATGCTGGTGCGCATTTGCCTAGGGTTCTTGCATTATTTTATACCCTATGTCTGAAACACTCGTACCTACCCGATGACCTCATGCGCACCACTGTTGTCCCAGTAATTAAAAATAAAACCGGCGATGCTACTGAGGTTTCAAATTACAGGCCAATATCGTTGGCAACTATTGTAGCCAAGGTATTGGACAGTGTGTTGGATGGTCACTTGGAGCAGCACTTCCGTCTTAATGATGCACAGTTTGGTTTTAGGCCGGGGCTGTCGACGGAAAGTGCTATCCTGTGCCTCAAACAGACTGTCCAATATTATACTAAAGGCAGAACACCGGTGTTTGCATGTTACCTAGATTTGTCGAAAGCTTTCGACCTTGTGTCTTACGACGTACTCTGGGACAAGATAAGTAATGAGACGACCTTACCCTGTGAAATTACATCTCTTATGAGTTATTGGTATAACCATCAGAAGAATAGTGTCAGGTGGGCAGGGTCTCTGTCGGAAGAGTATGGGTTGGAGTGCGGGGTGAGGCAGGGCGGGTTAACCTCACCTCGGCTCTTTAACCTGTATATGAACGGGTTAATGGAGGAGCTCAGCAGTACCAAAGTCGGATGTCATATTGACGGTGTTTGTGTCAATAACATTAGTTATGCTGATGACATGGTACTGCTGAGTCCTTCGATTGGGGCCCTCAAGCGCCTTCTGGCAATATGTGAAAGTTATGCGGTGGCCCATGGACTCAAATATAATGCTACCAAAAGTGAAATAATGGTTTTTAAGGCAGGTACCAAAACCTACACGCTACCAGCAATTTCATTAACAGGTGTGCCTTTAAAGCAAGTTAGCCAATTTAAATATTTGGGTCACTGGGTCACCGAAGACTTAAAAGACAACTTGGACGTTGAACGGGAGCGAAGGTCGTTGGCCGTTCGATGCAATATGTTGGCCCGCAGGTTTGCGCGATGCACAGAAAAAGTTAAGATCACTCTCTTTAAAGCCTTCTGTGTATCTTTCTACTCATGCAGCCTGTGGGTCAATTATACGCAAAGAGCGTACAGCGACCTTCGCGTCCAATACAATAACGCGTTCCGGGTGCTGATGGGGCTGCCGCGACACTGTAGCGCCTCTGGTATGTTTGCCGAAGCAAGGACAGACGGCTTTGCGGCCGTCATGAGGAAAAGGTGTGCCTCGCTCATGGCCCGTCTGCGCGACAGTCCCAACCGCATTCTGAGCGTGTTTGCAAACCGCTGGGACAACCCTATGTTAGCCCGGTGGACGTCCATGCATGTTGTCAAACACTGCTGACGGTATGTACCTTATATTTTTATTTATTGTTTTAAATTGTTTTAAAATGTATACTTATATTTTTATTTATTGTTTTAAATTTTAAATTTTGTGCTAGTTAATAAATTAATAATTAGTTTTAAGTTTCACTAACAAAATTGTATGGGCTCTGTCTGAAATAAATGTTATTATTATTATTCCTTTATTTATCTTTCCTCTTACGTTAGGTTATTTATAATATGAATATAAAAGTAAAATATAAAAACACTTACAAAACAATAAAAAATACATATAAACACATTATAAAAAACCTAACCTAGAATGCCGCCGGCAGCGGGGCAGGGCCCAAGCTACCGGTGGTCAGGGCCGCAGAGAGAGGAACCGGCGGACTATCCGCGCCGTGTCCAAGATCACCGCCTTCTGCATCCGGCCCTTGATCCAACCACCTAGCGAGAGTCTCTCAAGATGTTGGTCGAGACTCTTCGCTATTATTATTATTCTCTTTATTTATTTTTGGTCTTAAGTTAGGTTATTTTATAATATGGATATAAAAATAAAATACAAAAACACTTACAAAAACAATACAAAATACTTATAAACATATTATAAAAAACCTAACCTAGGGTGCCGCCAGCAGCGGGGCAAGGCCCAAGCTGCCGGTGGTCAGGGCTGCAGAGAGAGGAACCGGCGGACTATCCGCGCCGTGTCCAAGATCACCGCCTTCTGCATCTGACCCTTGATCCAACCACCTAGCGAGAGTCTCTCAAGATGTTGGTCGAGACTCTTCGCTATTAGACCGTTCACTGAAACGACTATCGGGACAATGATCGTCGAATCAACATCCCACATGGCGGTTATCTCGTGAGCCAAGTCTAGGTACTTGCTGGACTTGTCCTTCTCGGCTTTCACGAGATTCTCATCATGGGGGATGGTGATGTCAACGAGCACGGCCCGGCGTTGCGATCGATCTATTATCACAATGTCAGGCTTATTGGCTACAATAGTCCTGTCAGTGATGACAGATCGATCCCAATAGAGCGTGGCACGACCATTCTCGAGAACTGGCGCAGGTGAATACTTGTAGTACGGTACTTCGCGGTCCACAAGGCCGTATAGAAGAGCAAGCTGCTGGTGTATAATCCTGGCTACGAGATTATGTCTGTGCAAGTACTCGCCGTTAGCAAGATGAGAACAACCGGAAATGATATGCCTGAGTGACTCTCCGGGACGACGGCATGCCCGACAAATGTCGACCGTACCGTCCTTCAGGATATATTTCCGATAGTTGTTCGTCATCATTACTTCGTCCGCAATGGCACAGGCAAAACCCTCGGTTTCTCCGAAGAGGTCCCCGAATCGTAACCAGTTCACCGACGCGAGCAGGTCCACATCGGGTCCCGTGAGGGCCTTGTAGAACCGCCCGTGTAGCACCTTACTCTCCCATGCCGCCTTGCGATCCGCAGTACTTAGTACCACAGGTTTGCGCCAGTTCTCGTTTGCCAAGGAGAGCGGCGTGAGGTTCCTGTCTACTGCCACCACATCACGATGCATCCCACAGTCGTTGTTAAGGAAATAATTCCTGAGATTGTACACCTCGCGGTTGTGGAGATCCTTGGCGTTTAGGAAGCCTCGGCCTCCACATTTCCGTGGGATGTACAATCTCATAACTGACGAGCGTGGGTGTAGCATGCGATGCGCGGTGAGCAGTGATCGGACCCTCCGATCCAGGGCATCCAGCTCGGTCTGAGTCCACCTTAGTATGCCAAAGGAGTATGTGAGCAGGGGCATTACCCAGGCGTTGAAGGCGCGCACTTTGTTGCCTCCTGACAAAAGACTGTTAAGGACTTTTGTGAGCCGACTGAAAAAGCGCTCCTTCACCGACCGTCTAATACCCTCGTCCTCAATACCCAACGACTGTGACATACCAAGGTATTTATAGGTTTCTGACTCAGAGATAGATCTGAAAGACATTGTCTCAGAAGGTTGTAAATTTGTTGAATTTACAACCCTCCCCCGCTGTACATGCATAACCGCACATTTATCGACACCAAACTCCATGTTGATGGCACTACTGAAGACGTCGGTGGTTTTCAGTAGCTCCAACAAGTCTCGGCTATTTGGTGCAAATAATTTGAGGTCATCCATGTACAGAAGGTGAGAAATGACTTCACCCCCACTCCGGAGCCGGCAACCTAGTCCCAAATCCTTCAGCAGGGTGCTGAGGGGATTCAAAGCTAGGCAGAACCACAGGGGACTCAGACTGTCGCCCTGAAAGATTCCTCGCTCAATCCTTATAAAATCCTGCGGGCCAGGGCGGTCATCTCCGCCTCCTGGTTGACGAAGGACTGTGGTCCACTGCCTCATACACGCGCTTAGGAAGGCTCTCAAAGCTGCATCAACTTTATAAAGCTCTAAGACCCTCCCCAGCCATGAATGAGGCACCGAATCATAGGCCTTCTTATAGTCAATCCAAGCGACTGAGAAGGCACCCCTGTTCCACCGGACTTGTTGGCAGATGGTCATGTCTATGAGGAGGAGCTCTTTAGTACCACGGGACCCAACCCTACATCCATTTTGAGCGGAAGCCAGAATATTGTTTGCGACAATGTGCGCGTTGGTTTTTGCTCTCAAAATGGATGTAAGGAGCTTGTATAGTGTAGGCAAGCATGTGATGGGTCTGTAGTTCTTCGCTTCCGTGGTACTACCGGACTTATAGAGCAGGAAGGTGACACCAGTTGTTAAGGAAGGTGGGAGAGAACCAAGCTCGAGGGCTTGTTGAAATTGTGCTGCCAAGCGCGAGTGCGAGCATCGGAACCACTTTAGCCAGAAGTTGTGCAATCCATCCGGCCCAGGACTTTTCCAGTTCTGGGCCGTGCGGATGGCACAACTCACGTCATCGGGGCTGATGGTGACTGCCCCCATGGATTCGATGGACTCGCACTCACGCTCGACAACACTCATCCAACCCCCCTCGGTGTGTCCGACAGGCACCGACCAGATGCTACGCCAGAAGTCAGTCATGGCAGTAGCATCCGGTGGCTGCGTGTCGGACGCACGAAGGTTGGTTTCCTCCCACTTTCGGTATACCTTCCTTTGGTCACTTTGAAAACGGCGATTCTGCTGGAATCGATCCACACGCTCTCTGTAGCGGCGAATACGGTTTGCCCATGCATAGACTTTCTGCTTTAGAAAGTCGATGCGCTCTGTGACATTGGCCATGTAGTCGCGGGGCCTGATATCCGTCCCCGCGAACGCCTGGTTCACAAAGCGCATTACTCGGGGGCGATTGTTGCCCCCCCTGAAGCAGATCAGCTTTGCGATGAGAGTCCTAAACGAGCTGATACGTCGCTCAATCCGCGCTTGCCATGCAGGGACACCTCCGACGGTCCTAGGTGCACGTTCAGCGTCCGGAAACTTGACTCGAGCAACACGGCACGCCGCGATGGCTCCGCAGTACATGATTGAGTGCGTATCATCTAAATCTTTACTAGTCCGTAAATGTGGCTCTAGTAAAGCGTTTAGGGCTCCCATTAGCGCTAGATTGCGTCTATTCATAGGCAGACGTGGTAATCGGGGCCTAGAGTTGGTTGTGGCACGATACTGCGTAATCGCCTCTTCCAAAGTCCTCCTCAGTTGCTCATTAGCAGTTGTACTCACATTCTGACTCGCGAAATCCCCCTCATCGGTGCAAAAATCAACCCGTGGCGCCCCCGGTGCCAGGTCGGGTGCGGGCACCGGATCCGGCGACATGGCGGGCAGATCTCGCACCGAGGTGGAGTCCGCGCGAGCAGAGAGAGCCTCCTGGCGAAGCCGATCAAGTGTCGCGTCATCCAGGCGCTTTAGCCTCTGAATGACGCGCACCTGATCCGATAATCGCTGCTCCGACACGGTGATGGTAGGTTCAAGAGCCTGAAACAGAGGCAGTATTCAGTATTATTATTATTATACCATGCACTACACGTAATGGTCATACATTTCTCCTGGTTTCAGAGCCAGTCACCTCCCAATAAAATGTCCGCAGTGTCCGCGCGTGTACTCCAAGTGGAAGTATTACCGCCAGCACCAGAAGATGGCGCACCCGGTGCTTGCGCTGGAGCCGCCCGAATCCAGGTATCATCATACCGACTGCACCAATATTTATAGTCTGGGGTCCCTTTGTTTCCCATAAAGTTTTTAGTCATGTATTGTTTAGATCAGGGATGTTGCGAACATCCGCATCCGCAACCGCGGAACTTCCGCATTATTTTCAACATCCGCATCTGCATCCGCATCCGCATAAAATCAATGCGGAGCTTATGCGGATGCGGATGTCGAACTAGTCGGTACAGGAAAGTCTTAGCGGCGGCGTAAGTGCTAGGTAATTTCGTCATTACCTATAACGAAATCGTCTAGACCCAGAAAAGTCGGCCAAGTTACTGTTTATTAAATATAACGCACCTATATTCTTGCTCAAATGCTAAACGTTTCGTTTTTTTTTAATAAATACTAAAAATGTAATATTTGACGTTTTCTAAGTACCTAATCTTGACATCCGCATCCGCGGATGTGAGCGTTTAAATATCCGCATCCGCATCCGCGGATGTGAGCCTTTAAATATCCACATCCACGTCCGCGGATGTCAAAAAATCTGCATCTGCAACATCCCTGGTTTAGATTATAGTTTTTGTATCTTTGTGTTTTTTTTTAATACTATTGTTATAGCGGATTTTGTAATTCGACATTTAGAGAATTTACCCATCTCTATGTAATACTTTAGTTTGATCTGATATTTGCGGCTTAGTTGTATTTTATAATTGTTGATGTGTTTTTTTTTTGCTGTATGTAAATTCCATGTTGACGTGTAAAAGTGCCCTTGTGGCCTATTTGCTGAATAAATGTTGATGTTTGATGATGTATTGTTTGTCATATTATCATTAGTTATAAAACTGAAACCGTTAACATTTGAGGATTTCCGTTAGGTTATCCTATAGATAGGTTATAGGTTAGGTTTATGACTAACAAAAATGCTGGCAAACAATACATTATGGCTTAAAACTATTTGGGAAACAATAGAGACTCACCGTAAACGTTGCAGGTACTGCGTGGAGTGCGACATGCAGTTCCCGTCCATCATGGCGTATAAGATGCATGTCATGAACCAACACCGGAACACGCCCAAAAAGAGGTACCATACAATAAAAAAGAAATAATTTTATTCATGAGCACAAACACAAAATAGAAAATTATACAAAACCATAGAGAAAAAAATACATAGATTGCTCACTCCATACATCAGTTTTGGTACCAAAAAGACTATTAATTTCAGTGTCTACATCTAGCATCGAGTAAAACCGCACTTTACTTAATAATAGACAAAGGATTCGTCGGGGCCTGTTAGAAATCGACAAACTATACCAACTTACAAGTTTGCAATAAGCCTGCCTGTGTCTAGATGGCCGTGCCCGGCGTGCAACAAGACACTCAACAACAAGGACACCATGAAGAAACACTACGCCCTGTTCCACAGCGACAGGACCAGCTACCAGTGCCCCCACTGCGGCAAGGTCAGTCGAAATAATATCACGCGAAACTCTGCGTAGGGGGCGCCACTCCCACAATCAGTCACAATCTTAACCTCGTAAGTACTCAAATTTTTAATTTGAATCTTATTCTATAAGTAAATTAGAACGAATTTAGTTTGTTATAATTATAAAAAGCAATGAAAAGGAAATGCTACTTTATTTGGTTCATGAAAGGTTCAAATTAGATTGCACGAATATGTACATTGTAATGTACATTTAGTCTCGGGAGGTAAGGCTCTACCGCAAACGAGAGTCGAAATTTTGTTATCTAACCTCTCTATCACTCTTGCATATTCCACCGATAAAGAGGCAGATAGCTGTGTTTCGATTTCACGTTTCCCGGTAGGCCCTTTGTAGACAAACCGCCTTGATGTATCGTGTATGTTGTAACCGCTTAACCCTGGGTCAGTGGGATGGTGCAAGGGGCGCTTAAATATGCAGGCAGTTAACCCCCCAAAGTTTTCATCTGCAACCTTATAATTAGGTGTATTTCGGAAAACGGTACATTGAAATTTAAGGGAGTCTAATCATTTTGAGACACTGTGTTGACAAAACTTCGAGTCCTTATTTATGCCATCGCGAAATTGTGTAGAGAAACATGTCACAAGTAATGTTCCTCGTGAGATTCCGAATACTCCAAGAACCATGAAAAGTCCGATTAATTTAATATGATGGCCCTAGTTGCAGATGCTGTAAAACTGTCATTGCAAGGTATTGATACGCACAGTAGACACTAACGTAGTCATAGCAGCTAGACTAGATTCATGCGTACGAATATTTCCCCAACTACAGGAATTGTGGGCTCACGTTGGGAGGGAGTCTAATAAAGAAGAAATTCAATATAATATTGCCTTTTAACGTCCAGTGGCGCCCTCTATTACTTTCCATTATTTTTCGTCCGACTGTAACCACAGAATAAATAATAGTACTAAGTACAGAAGACTCACTCTCTAACAAAACGCGTCTGTCACGATCAGCACAGATATGGCCGCCAGGTGGCGACAGCGCCACGCGCGGCTTATGGCTTTCCCCAAAATTGGGGCCGAACGGATGTACTTTTAGCTACCTGTAGCAAGGCGACGAAATCGCGGAGTGAGACACGCCTGCTGTAACATTATTGTTTGTTTCTTCCAGTACTTGTCTTCGAAGTGCTCGCTACAGCACCACCTCAACTCGCACCTCAACATCAAACTACCCAAGGATAAGCTGTGCTCCATATGCGGCCGCGGTTTCTCGGTAACCACATGTTTCCTTATCATTTACTGCATTAACACATTCAGTGCCGAAAACCCGACTATCGGGTATTTTATGATTTCGCTCCCAGGCCGGACGACCCGATAGTCGGGATCGTGGTACTACAGCTTTATATGACGAAGTTTTGCCACCCAGCCAAACAAGACATCCGCGCCAGGCCACAAAAATGTCTTCATATAAAGCTGTACCACGATCCCGACTATCGGCACAGAATAAATAATAGTATTAAGTACAGAAGACTCACTCTCTAACAAAACGCGTCTGTTACGATCAGCACAGATATGGCCGCTAGGTGGCGACAGCGCCACGCGCGGCTTATGGCTTTCCCCAAAATTGGGGCCGGAACGGATGTACTATCTATCAAAACCTCGACCGTTGTTGACCCCATTGTCAAATGTCAACTTTTACTAAAGCTACCGCATAATGTACCTACGGAGCCGTACAGCGCCATCTCGTTCAGCTGTCAAATTCGAAGAACGAAATTGTCTTCTTCATAACTTTCTTCATACAATAAACATTTATCTTATACCTTTAACACATTAACTGCCAGCGACTCGCTAGGGTAGTTCACTGTTCTTAGGCGCTTTTCGCTACATACGGTTTTTCCCGTGTTATCGGCTACACTCGTAGCGCGTAGCTCGCGCTGGCACTGAATGTGTTAAACGAGCGATTCTTGTATATTTATATATATTTCGGGTATCTCGGAAACGGCTCTAACGATCGACTAGCTAGGTCTTATCTCTGGAGAACGCGCATTCATTCGTTTTTATATGGGGCATTATCTATGAAAAGGGACCTTATTGTCGATGGCGCTTACGCCGCACAGCGTCGCGCGGCATTGTATTTATATCGGAGCATCGTTAATAATGGCGTAAGCGCCATCGACAATAAGGTCTCTTTTCAAAGATAATGTCACATACATATGTCTCCTAGATATTTCAAAGATAACGTCACATACATATTATGTCTCCCAGATATAGCTGGTCAACCAAATCTTGTCAGTAAAAAAAGGCGCGAAATTCAAATTTTCTACGGGACGATATCCCTTCGCGCCTACATTTTTCAAATTTGCCGCCTTTTTCTACTGTCAAGATCTGGTTGACCAAGTATATTTACTTATTATTACAGACGAAGCGCATGCTCCGTTTCCACACGTACACGCACACGGGCGAGCGGCCGTACGCGTGCGCGCACTGCCCCGCCGCCTTCACGCAGCCCAACCCGCTGCGCGTGCACGCCAGGAAACTGCACCCGCATCTGCCGCTCAACGTGCAGCCGAAGAAAGTTCAGCAATAAATTATCAAAAAAAAAATAGTTTTATTTGATGTTTTCCCATTTATGATTAGGTATTCATAAAGCCCCGTCTCCATAACGCGCGGCAAACCATCGAACATTGGCTCGCGCGGCAGCCGCGCGCAATGGATACAGGATACTTACTTTACTCTTTGGATACAGGGCTGCCGCGCGAGCCAACTCGATGCGCCCGGTATCCATTGCGCGCGGCTGCCGCGCGACCCAATGTTAGATTGTTTGCCGCGCGATATGGAGACGGGACTTAAGAATTATTTGTCCACAGAAGACCGGTTACAATGGAATAATATGACATCAAGCTGGTCAGGGACCCGTTTCTCGAATTAGCCTAATATTATTAGTGTGTTGCCATGGTAACCCATACGATTTGACAGTTCGTGGACTAATAACATTAGTCTAATACCGTTCGAGTAATAGGCGTCAGATGGCATAAATAATATATAAATTAAATAAATATTATAGGACATCTTTACACAGATTGACTAAGTCCCACAGTAAGCTCAAGAAGGCTTGTGTTGTGAATACTCAGACAACGGAATAGACAATAGAAAACACCCAAGACTCAAGAACAAATATCTGTGCTCATCACACAAATAAATGCCCTTACCAGGATTCGAACCCAGGACCGCGGCTTCGCAGACAGGGTCACTACCCACTAGGCCAGACCAGTCGTCAAATAACACCTAAACTACTCAGAATGGTTAAAAAAAAAATAATGTCTGCAATTTATGTAACTTTAATTAACATAGCTTGTATCAAAAATGAAAGATTAAGACAAGAAAATTAATAACTAGTTTGTTCAATAGCAACTATCACTCTTTGTGGAAAGGTTTCTTATTTCGACGTGGCGGAGTGTGGTGATATGTGCAGCCGAAGCTTTCTTGCTTTTAAAACTCAGGTTACAAATGACGCAGTGGCTGTAGGAAAAGTGTAGCTGCAAAAATATATAATAAAAATATTAAATTTAAAAGTACAATAAGGTATATGTGTATATCAGTTATTTACACATTCTGCCCGCAACTTTTCCTGCATGCGATGATTGATAAAACTCTTCACACTGAAACTGCTGGGCCAATTATAATGAAATTTGGTATGGATAAGGAGATAGTTGGAATCCAGAAGAAAGACATGGGATAGTTTTCATTACACAGACAAATTCACAGGCATAAGCACAGAATAAATAATAGTACTAAGTACAGAAGACTCACTCTCTAACAAAACGCGTCTGTTACGATCAGCACAGATATGGCCGCTAAGTGGCGACAGCGCCACGCGCGGCTTATGGCTTTCCCCAAAATTGGGGCCGAACGGATGTACTTTTAGCTACCTGTAGCAAAGCGATGAAATCGCAGAGTGAGACACGCCTGGCATAAGCTAGTTTCTTATATTCATTTATGTATAGTAAATTTAAATTTTATTACCTTTCTCATACCTTGACAATCTACAGTCTTTATCATATTATTCATATGACGCACTTCATATTTGTGAATGTCTGCATCTCTTTTAGCAATATAGACACGGCACAACATGCACCAAATGTTATTTTCATTGTGTATGTAACCATGAAAGTGATCGATTGGGATGTTAAGTGTCTTATTTGTTATTTTTACTTGTACAGCGCCATCTATTTCTTTCAGTTGCAAATTCTCAGCCATCTTGCATAGCAATTCTATATATGTCTCTTTAGTATGGTTTTCAGAAAACTGTATAGCAATATTAGTGTGTATTGGCCTCTCAATGTTGCCTGGCTCTAGTATTTCTTGGGCTTTATTAAAAATATTACGGCAACGGCTAGATGTCGGCACCGTTGGCGGTATATATTGTTTCTTTACCTTCGTTCTAGGATTTTTGTTGGTACGAACAGTAATTTCCTTTTCCAGTGCACAATCATGAATATTATTCTCATCACTCATATTCTGAATAGAAGCAGACTCTACAAGTTCTATATTATTTACTGCCTGAATAAAACCATCTTTGTTTTTGGAGTCATCATCAACTTTATGTTCTTGATTATTTGAATTATCTTTGATTTCAGAATTGAGATATTGTGTAGACATAGAATCGATAATAAAATATGTAGCCTCACATACATCCATTTCAACTAGGCTTTCGTCAGAATCCTTGTTAATGACTTGATTAAAATTGCTTCTATTGTATTGTTGAGCCATCATCCCTAAAACAATTAATATGTTACAAACGTTAATCCAGCGACCATCCCCACACCCAGAAGGCTTTCAAAGAATGATAATAGATTGTTATCATTATCAATTACGTATTGCTCTAAACTGATTCACACACCTAGGCACAGAGAATTACAAAAGGTTAACAAGACTACATTCCTCACCGTGTTTATCCGTACTCTGACTATAAGTACAGAAACTTATTGATATTACGATTTTTTCAGTGATATTAGTAATACTATTCAGCTCGTGCTTTTTCTTTTCTCTACATGTAATATAAAATATATTTAAGAATAAAGAAACTACGTGCTGCAGTTACGGTGCTGCGTATTCGTTTAAAAAAAACCGATAGCTCGCGGTAGTCCATCAATTCGGTTGTCAAACCAAAAACACATTTCTGAAGAATCGTATGTAGTGTGGTTTTATCTCTTTCGCTTGCCATGTAAAGAAAGAGTTACAACACGAGTGACTAATTTAGCACGTTTAGCACAGAATTTAGCTTGAAGGCTGGCGTCCACTAGACTCGCCGAGGCGAATCGAATCGAATCGCAATAATTCGCCTCCTATATTTTCTATGCAACTGCGTCCATTCATATTTAGATATAATATTTTTGTTGCATAGAAATATAGGAGGCGAATTATTGAGATTCGATTCGCCTCGGCGAGTCTAGTGGCCGCCAGCCTTAAAAGATACAATTTCCGAACGTGTGTCACTTGTCAGTAACATGACAGAAGCGTTCGGAGGTTAGCCTAATGTAATCAATCTCAATAAGTTATTTTTTTTAGTATTAAAATAAATATTAAAGTTTTACCATTGTTCAGAAAGAGAAGAGTCGTGGAATGTTTTGGGCCCCATACATTCCACGACTCTTCTCTTGTCTTTCCGCACAGACGTATTTCTAATTCTTTGGCACAGACTCTACTGGAAAAACCGCTGAACTATTATAAGTAGCTCTTAACTCTGGTAGCCAGGTATTTGAACGTTTCTGAATGAGATAAAAAGTAATAAAAACAAAATCAAAAGTTGCAAATTTATTTCGGTTGTATTGTATTATTTATAACATTTTAACTGTACATAATATGAAGCTAACTTAAACCGGAAGTAAAATACGTAGTTCATACATAGGTAAAGTGTAATTTAGGATTAGAATGATGCAGTTGGAAGACATTAAATGTGAATATAAACTAGACAAGTCTCAATGCCACACATGCCTAAGTTTTGGTCGAAAACTTACCTTATTGGGTGAATATGTAGATATATTAAGAAAAATAGTCCCGCAGACTGGATTCTGGGTAAGTAAGCATCATAATCATAAATAAATTTCATAGAATATACAATGTTATTATGGTGTATTCAATGTTGGAAACGGTCTTTTTTTTTTTCAATTTATTTGGGACAAAAAACAGTAACACACAGGGTTAAGACACAGAAATAGAATACAAAGGGTAATAAAGTGTGAGACCAACAACATTGTCCACAGATTACTAGATTACCTACTGATAAATCTAAAATATATAGCGCTAGGTAACAACATAAAGCTAAAAGTAACAAAGCTACGATTACAAAATAGGTTTGTGAATACAGTAACAAATTCATATTAGCAGGAGTAGTCTATACAATGTAACGAGCGAGTAAAAACAGTTAAAACAGCATGGCCCATCGGAGCGACATTTTAATTATGTTTTGTTTGAAGCAACTGAATCAAATTATTTTTATACACATTATCAGACATCATGAAAATGTAGGTTCTTATAAGAGTCAAGTTTTTAACTATTAGCACAGAATAAATAATAGTACTAGGTACAGAAGGTTCACTCTCTAACAAAACGCGTCTATTACGAGTGATATGACCGCTAGGTGGCGCAAGCGCGAGCAGGCGTCCGTTCCGTAGCGGTGCGGACTATGGACACCAAAATTGGTGTGGGCCGCATGTACTTGTAGGTATTTGTAGCGACACGACGAAATCGCGGAGTGAGCCACGCTGCTGTATAAGCTGAAAGTTATAAGTTTACAATATTATTTATTATACAATGTATAAATTAACTTAGATAAATTACTTAAATTATTAGGATAGATTTGCAGTGTTTGTCTGTTTTTAAAAACACATTTTATGAAGGTAAAAGCCATAAGAAGGTAAGGTCATAAGTTTGGAGACCCTGGCAGGCGTGGCTCACTCCACGATTTCGTCGCGTCGCAACAAGTACCTAAAAGTACATCCGTCCCACACCAATTTTGGTGGCTAGCCATAAGCCGCGCGTGGACCTAGCGGTCATATCTGTCCCCATCGTAACAGACGCGTTTTGTTAGAGAGTGAATCTTCTGTACCTAGTATTGTTATTTATTCTGTGACCCTGGCTTTAACCCACCAATGGCATAGAACTGAAAGTAACTATGTTCTATTTAATAGTGATCGGATTTGATTGGAGGTAATTTGTACTAGTATCCTCCTAAGGCCCAAGGTCCTACCTATAGTACATATTCAGTTTGATGTAATTTAAATCATGTTCAATTGGAACAGAGTCGCTTTTGCTTTGTTTCGTTCAATTTTCAAACAAGGCACAATCAACTCTATTTCATTATGGCAAATTTTGGATGTTTTGTTTGTATGGCTGGGCCTTAGAAATGTATTAGGACAGTGGGATGTTAGAGGCTATTCAGTACCACTGTCTCATATCTAAATTTTTATTTTGGGATAACCGGTATTGGTTAGTTTAATTCAATCAGTTACTATAAACTAATTAATTTCTAGATTAACTGCAACATGGAATCGGTGCACATTTGCTGGGAGTGCAGTGGAGCCCTATCAAAGATGGCTGCCTTCCAGAAGCGAGTGCTCAGAGCCACTGAAATGCTGGAAACGGGGCAGGTTTGTACAAGCAGCAGTCTTACCTGTACATTGGCGGACCTTGTTACAAACAGCATAAGGTCCGCCGATGTACAGTTAACAGATAATCATCTGTGAAATTTGTAGAAGGCTGTAAAGTTAATCTCTTTGATTGTCACCTTTCTAGTTAGGTGCTATTCATAGATTACGTCATTTCAAATTAGGAGGGGGGGGGTCCGGACATCGGATGATGGTAGCATGACGTAGGAAGAAACGGGGTCATTCGATGCATGATTTTTTTATGAACAGCCCCCTAGCCCCAAAACTCGTCCCATGATTTTCTTGTATGGTGGTCCACTAGAGGTTAAGAGCCAACAGGAGTGGTCATTTCTCCATACAAACGTACTCGACTGTTTCCTCCGTGGGTTTTGAAGCTAGAGCAATGATTTTTTCAACACAGATTAATATTGTCAATATCTGTGTCGGACCGTTTTGCTTTTTTTGATATTTTGGTTTTTTAAGGCGCTAGAGCCCTTCAAAAATGGCCAAAATGACCTAATTGACTATGCCGCAATGAGAGGCGTGCTATTCAAAACTGACATCAATTAGTCAAAAAAGCAGAACGGTCCGACACAGATAATGTCATAATCATTTAGATTTCCAAATTTGGTTACGATTGGTTAAGTTTTTGAGGAGGAAACAGTCGAGTACGAAACCTCGATTTTTGATATTTTTACGCAGGATTTTTCGCCTTGTCCTTATCGCACTAGTTTTAGGAGCCGCTTCCGTTAGCGAGACGGGTATATTTACCTAAAATATTTTAATCTTAGCTCCTGTTGGCTCTTAAGGGAGCCTGGAGTATGCTTGGCAACCTAATCCCAAGAATCTGCATAGGCATAAGTTTTTCTTAAAGTGTTCAAGGGTGACTGCTATAGTTATTGGCCACTCCTTACAAATCAGAAAGAAACAAGCCAATTGCAACCTTATTATTAACTATAGCAGTCACCCTATTAAAGTATTCTTTTCAGGCATATGGAACCTTGTCAAATCTAACCACAGTCATATTTAATGACATAAGTCCTAACACGATCTACGTCACACAGACAAATGATCCGACACCCACAGACACAAAATGTGAAACGGATGATATAGTCCATGACACTGGCCATGTTTCAGATACCACAGACAACATAGAATTGGTGAAAACGGATGATACAGAGATGATAAAAACTAGAAAACTAAAAAATAATAAGTGGACTTTGAAAAGGGCATTGCTGAATAAAAAGCCAAAATTTAAAGTTATTGACAATAATAAAATATTTAGAAAGGTCCAATTAAGTTTAGAAGAACTGAAAAGTTGTCTAGAGAAGGAGAGACATAGTGAATTTTATATGTCATGTAAATTTAAATGTGAAAGCTGTGTGCTTGGGTTTAAGGATGAAAACGGTTTGGCTAGGCATGCCGAAAAACATCATAGTGTGGTAAGTAACTCATTAAATATTACATACAAACTCTGTATTAAGTACAAATATTTGATGCCAGAACTCGGAAGGTACTTTGGGATCAGGTTAATTTAATTTAACCTCCTAAGGCCCAAGGTCCTACCTAAAGTACTTATACAGTTAGATGAAATTGAAACCATATTCAATTGGAACAGAGTCGGTTTTGCTTTGTTTCGTTCAATTTTCAAACAACGCAATATCAACTCTATTTCCTACACTACAGGTTCAAATTTCAGAACTGTAATAATGATTTGCTAATATGGAATTTATATGAAACGTGTGTTGTGACGTCACAGTCAACTCACCTACTTTTTAGGGTTCCGTACCCAAAGGGTAAAAACGGGACCCTATTACTAAGACTCCACTGTCCGTCCGTCCGTCCGTTCGTCCGTCTGTCACCAGGCTGTATCTCACGAACCGTGATAGCTAGACAGTTGAAATTTTCACAGATGATGTATTTCTGTTGCCGCTATAACAACAAATACTACAAACAGAATAAAATAAAGATTTAAGTGGGGCTCCCATACAACAAACGTGATTTTTGACCGAAGTTAAGCAACGTCGGGCGGGGTCAGTACTTGGATGGGTGACCGTTTTTTTGCTTGTTTTGCTCTATTTTTTGTTGATGGTGCGGAACCCTCCGTGCGCGAGTCCGACTAGCACTTGGCCGGTTTTTTTAGACTTCAATCCGATGTATTAAATAGAAGTTGTGTTTAAAAATAGCTGCTGTCTATGTTTTTCTAATAATTATCAGGTGCTTTATTTCGTGCACGGTGTGAAATAATTTATTTTAAGTAGACGAAAGTACCCAATTGTATAAAGATGACATCTGTCACCGTACCCAAGTTTGTATGAAAAATACTAGAACAAAACCATTTTTTCAGACTATAGGCCCATACACCTGCGACATATGCACCACGCGGGCCGCCAACAAAACTTCCCTAGTGTCGCACATATCCGAACACTACTACACGCACGAGTGCTCGATGTGTGCGTTCGCCAGCCGCCACGCCACGCACCGGCGCGTCCATGCGCGCGCGCATAAGGTCGCGCTGCAGTGCGTCAAGTGCGAGTTGAAATTTGGGTACGTATAAATATGGAAACATTTATTTTTGAAGTGAAAACTGTGCACTTTTTGGGATGGGGAAAAAATGTTAAACTCGCGACAGGTCACGTGACCGTAAGACGGACACGTGACCTGATCGAAAAATGTTACAATGTCATTGAGTTTTTCTTTATTGATTGAAATGTCATCTAGCTGGTATTAATATAACTCGAGTACTAACAGTGACGTGCTTAGGGGTTTCAAGTAATGCGACGAAATAACGCTAGATGGCGTTAACCTCAATTACACATAGTGCTGCAGACATTTTGCACTAGTCATTGAGTTTTCACTTCGGGCGGCACTCCCGGAGTGCAACCCGTTGATTTTTTTTTCCTGAACATAAGTAAATGGGAGTTAAATTGGTAGGTTCTATCGGACGTTTAATCCTTATTGAATGCGATACTTGTATATCGTCGTCTACAGTGGCAAGACATGTCACATGTGTCGCGACTGAGGTAAAGTGTATTGCTCATATAGACATTAAGTAATGCTCGTAATATCACAAATGAGATATCTCTCGAACGCGTAATTATTCAACCATTACTTCAGATATCACTCATTACGCGAGCGCGAACGACCTGCCGAAGCGCGCGTAATAGATTCGATTCAATATAGAATAGAATAGAAAGTCATTTATTCGATAAAGCACACATACACAGGACAAAAATTCTATTGCTCAACAATTTATAACTAATATTATATTATAAGTAGGAGTTGAAAATAGAGTTCCGGTTAATCCGGTTATAATATTAGCTGAAAATCGTACTTTCCGTTCGCCGCGAAATCTATCGTCGAGTAGCAGTACTGATAGTTCTGCTACTTGACGCTAGATGCCGCCTACGAAAATAATTGTCGTTTTGGTAACAAAACTGATGTATGGAGTGAGCACTCTATGCCTTCTTAAAGTTCTTAACACATTCAGTGCCGAAAACGCGACTATCGGGTATTTTCTTCGGGTATGCTTTCATTTCAATTTCATTTTTTTCATTTCATTTCATTTCATTTTGTGATTTCGATCCCAGGCCGGACGACCCGATAGTCGAGATCGTGGTACTACAGCTTTATATGACGAAATGTGGACTGACGCGAATATACTATGTGTTGTTTGGCTGGGTGGCAATTAATGTGTTAATTCTCTTTGATTTATCTAAGTATTTTACCTGCTTTAAGGTCTCGCAGGGATTTCTTCCAGCATCACAAGGAGTGGCACGAGAGGTTCGTCTGCGACCACTGCGGCGTCAGCTTCAAGATGCGGTACTGCATCAAGGACCATATCAGGTAACTTTCTATCTTATCTTATCTTGTTAACGTGGTTTATACCTGACAAACCTGACCTGCTGGAGAGCTGCGCCCCGCAGTCTGCGCCGGTCCGTCACCGTTAACGCAAGCTCCTGATGACGCTGCTCAGTACGGAGTGAAACATGTCGAGCGTTTTCGACTTAAAATACGTGAGTGACCCGTCTTTAATATATTTAATATGTGGTTTATACCTACTAATGAACCTCCAGGGGGCCCGTTTCTCAAAAGCTTGTAACTTGTAATACCTACAAGCGGATGTCACTTTGACAGCTTTGGTTAGAAAGGGACTTCCACTTGTATTACAAGTTAGAAGCTTTTGAGAAACGGGCCCCTGGTCTATTTGTTCTTTATCTTTGTTTCTGTACAATATTATGTAATATGCTTTTTACGACTGTTTGTGTTCTAAAGAAACTAACAAATAAATAAGAAATCGTATAACAGTTCCTTCTGATTCTTATGTCTGCACTGCCCAATATAAAATACTGCTATACTTGGTCAAGCGAATTTTGTCAGTGGATAAAGGCGGCAAATTTGAAAAAAAAACGCGGGTTAGCAACACTACGTTCGAATTGTTCGAAATTCGCGTGTCATTTATATCTTATCTGTGGAACTGTTTTGTTTAAATTTCATCGTTGTTCGATGTACATTGCTGCTTTTTGTTCGTTTCCTAGGGATACCATACTTTAGTTTGCTTTACATTGCTACTGACATATCCAGCTTGACAGACTATATTTTCTGCAGGAAGCAACATTCCCCTTTTGAATGCAAACTCTGTGACAAGAAGTTCTCCCGGTACAATGGATTATGGCTGCACAATAAGGTACTGTATCATATTTGTACCTACCAATATATAGATTTATAAGAAACTAGTACATATAAGTAACGAAACTGGGTCCTGTAACACAGGGTTTCCTAGATCAGGACAGGGACGTGATTTACTGTATGTCGAAATTTATACAATAAACTTTTTTCATTTAAATATTTATTTATTATTTTATGTATTTAATTAAACAACTTTCTTTCACTTCAAATGTGTATAATTCAATAGATCGAAATAAAATATCATAATAGCTTTTCCAATAATATCGTGTCTTTTTTACTCATAGTCAATGACGTTGGCAAATGTCAAAGGTTTTTATAGTTGGCGCCAGCATAGGTCCAAAAAATCGCTGATGATAACAAGAAATAACTCAAAATGTAGTCAATGATGATGATGGGTGCTGAGAAAGGGCCGTATGTGTGTCACACCGTGTGTGTGTGTGTCATATGTGTGTCACACCGTGTGTGTGTGTCATAGGTGTGTCACACCGAGTCTGCTCAGGGCGCGTACTGCGTGGAGTGCGACCGGCGCTACGCGGACGTGTACCGCTACCGCTGGCACCTCAGCAACAGCGCGCGCCACCGGCCGAGGGCGAGACTACGGTAACAGTAATATGAATATGTACTAGGTATGTCACACCGAGTCTTCCCAAGGCGCGTACTGCGTGGAGTGCGACCGGCGCTACGCGGACGTGTACCGCTACCGCTGGCACCTCAGCAACAGCGCGCGCCACCGGCCGAGGGCGAGACTACGGTAACAGTAATATGAATATGTACTAGGTATGTCACACCGAGTCTTCCCAAGGCGCGTACTGCGTGGAGTGCGACCGGCGCTACGCGGACGTGTACCGCTACCGCTGGCACCTCAGCAACAGCGCGCGCCACCGGCCGAGGGCGAGACTACGGTAACAGTAATATGAATATGTACTAGGTATGTCACACCGAGTCTTCCCAAGGCGCGTACTGCGTGGAGTGCGACCGGCGCTACGCGGACGTGTACCGCAACCGCTGGCACCTCAGCAACAGCGCGCGACACCGGCCGAGGGCGAGACTACGGTATTAACAGTTACATGTATATGTATTAGGTATGTCACAATGAATGTTATAGGTGTGTCACACGGAGTCTCAAGGCGAATTCATACGTGAAGTGCGACCGGCTTAGAAGGTAGCTTAGTTTTAGGACCATAACTAGTTTAGGTATTACAAGCTTTTATTTAACTTGCCCTGTTAGTAAGTATTTATGTTAGTTGGTGTGCGTCAAATCTTGGAAGCTAAATTTGATCTACTTCCTGATTTTCGATTGAGCTGAAATTTTGCATACATATGTAAAATGGATGACAATGCAATATTATGATGACATAAAGCTGATCTGATGATGGCGACAGGAGGTGGCCATGGGAACTCTGTGATAAAACAACACAAACTAATTGTGTTTGGGGTTGTCAGAATTGTCTCGATGCGTATTAGTTGCCTGTGGAAAGGAAAGTCCAGTTAGCGATAAAAGCTTGTACGATATGTTTGCAAAAAACTCGGCGCAAGCGAGCTAATGTAAACCTTACTTGAAAGTGTGAAGGTTACTTTGACAGCGTACGTCATTACACCTATTGTTGTCAAAGCATGGCGCTGTGGGCACGACTTAGTTCGTTTTTTTTAGCATTTGTAAGAACTTGAAAGAAGGTAAGCGATTTTGACGTGTCTTTTAATTGAAAAACACTTTTTAAAAATCAGTAACTATTACTTATGAAAGCAGACGACTATAAAAGATCGTATTAGATTCATAATTGTTACATATTTACCGTAACTTATTTTTAAAATGTGTTTTTTTTTAATAATTTGTTATATTTTTTAAGTATTATGACTTGTGAATAAATAAAATCAAAATTTTAATGACTCTAGATCTCCGTGTGACATTATTTATTTACCCTATTAATTTTGAACACAGTTTTTGACTGGTATCATCTTTCGTATACGGACATGAATTTCTGTCAATATATATGCCAAAACGAAATGTCAAAATGGGACGCCCAGGTACGCGACCGCCCCGGAGGAGCCCCAGTGGGCATCTGATTCAAAGGAGAATTTTGACAGATATGGCGAATGTATGGAAATTTTACGAAAGTTTAAATTTACGATTGAATTTCTGTGTTGCCTTTAAGAGGAAAAATAGGAAAAGGCTGATTCGTTGTAGTCCAGTTATCTGGCTTTCAAAATCACTCGATTTTATAGCTTGAGCATCGATTTTTTTATACAAATTTTACTAAACGCTGACACTCGTTCATCTCATTTTAGGTACAACTTTGCATAAGTGTATTTAATATATTGTAAAAGATTTCAGATTTTCAAAGGTGCTTCGTTGTAAACACACTCTTTGGGATAATAATGGCATTTATTATATAAAAAAATATCAAGACATGTGAACGCTAGCGACTTAACGGTGACTGCCTTTTTCGCAGATTTTGCTCGACGCAGTCTTAAGACGATTGGAAGGCCCAATGCCCTTGAGCGTCAGGGCGGAGCTAAGCGCTCTGTACCCGCACCACCCGCTTACCCCGCTCGCTGCGATCGTACGTGAATTTTGTATCGCTGCACCGCCACGAGGTTCAAAGAATAAGATACAGCCCAGAGGCGTGCAGTTGGCGCTATACTCGTATACCTTTTGTTTGCAGATATTTTGTTGTTTGAGTATGAGTAGATAATGCATTTAGTGGAGGTCGTAAATTACATTTCACGGTTAATACGACTCGCGTCCTGTTTAAAACGCCGTGTAAAATTATATTATTATTATATATTACTTACCCATCCCGTTACGCACCATGCTGCACGTTTGTGTAATTGACATAACCGTCGTATTGAATTGGTAGAGTGTCATTCGATGGAACTTGCTAACTATGTAAGTAATCAAACTTGATGAATGAATTTACTAATGACTTTTGTTGACATAGTTAGTTCCATAGAATGATACTTTATGCAATACGCCGTCAGCCAACATTTTTTAATGTGTTTATTACCTACCTTAGGTTTTTTGTTTTGTCTAATAAAGTCCGTCAACCAAATCTTGTCAGTAGTAAAAGGCGGCAAATTTGAAAAATCGCGGGTTAGCAACACTGTGTTCAAATAATTCCAAAACGCGTGTCATCTGTGTTTTATCTGTGGAATGTGGATCGTGAACGACAGCCGTCACCTTATTTGTTTTCATTTGGTTTTCATTCTGAATCGTTTCTGTTTCAAGAGATATTTCTGCTGTCACCATTAAATACCAATACATTAAATAAGAATAAGCAAAGCTAAGGGGCCTACAATGTACAATCATGCTCGTTGGCGTTGATGGTAAACATTACTAAAAATTGAGGTTATGACAAGTATTGGAAGAACTCTTTCGAACTTTTAAGATTATGTTCAGTTTTTTTGTTTTAGGGTTAAAAGGCATAAATAAAATTAAAACGTATACCTAAATCTATCCAACAAGACCATAAATTGTGTCCTGGAAACCGTCCGTAATAGGCCCACATGTCTAATATTTTCAGCAATCAGTTGTGACTATTTACAAAGGTAAACCTTTTAAACAGTATTAAGAGCCTTGATTATATCGCCGTTCTTTCGCAATATCTACCTAATCCATACATGTTTGTTGCAGGATTAAATCTTGCCCAATATAAGGCGTTCGTAGTAGGTAGTATCTTTTCAGACAATACTTACCTATGGCGGTTTATGTACGTGTACAACGCAACCAAGTCGAAAAGTGACCCTTATTTACCTTTAAATCAAATAAACACCCAAATATCAGTTGTTTTATTTTGAATATGTATATTGTACAATATATACCAATCAAAAAAATTACACAGGTATGTCATATTCATCCAGAACAGTACACTAATTTACATTAACAAGTGGCATATTATTACTACGGAGTAAGGGGAAAAAATCTTCAAATACTTAGAAATTATTTACAGAACAGAAAACAGTATGTAGAAATCAAAAACATAGATGAGGGACAAGACAAAGTCTTCAAGTCAAAAATTACCACAATTACTAGAGGGGTCCCACAAGGATCTATTTTAGGTCCTATTCTCTTTATTATATTTATTAATGACGTCATAAAATACGTACAGAACTCGCTAAGTAATTTAAACGTGGTGATATTTGCTGATGACACAAATGCTATTATCAGTGCAAGTAACGAAGTTGAACTTAAAAATAATATTAAAACGGCTCTTTCGGTTTTCCATAAGTGGTTCAGAGATAACAATTTGAAATTAAATACGGAGAAAACAAGTGTCGTCCAGTTTAAGAGTGATCCTAAAAATAAGGATATTCTAGAACTAGTCTATGGCGACGACACTCTACGTTCCGTTGAGGTTGTCCGGTTTTTAGGGATAGAAATTGATTCTTCTCTTAACTGGAAACAGGAATTGAATCAAATCGAAAACACTATTAGTTCTGCCTGCTTCGCTCTGAGAAATTTAAGAGATATCATCGGAATAGATCGATTGAAAACTGTATATTACGCTTTAGTTGACTCGAAACTCAGATACAGCATTAAATTTTGGGGGGCAACGTATAGTTACAATATAAAAAGGGCTTTCATAATTCAAAAGCGAGCAATAAGAATAATCATGCGTATACCTCAGTGGGTTTCATGTAAAGACTTGTTCGCCAAATTAGAAATTCTAACTGTACCATGCCTTTATATTATGATACTCTGTACGGACTTAGTAAAATCTCTGACAAGTAGTGAAACTGTAGAGGCTCGGGCGATCAGACTGGCAACTAGGACAAAAAACCTGAACCGCCCCTTTACACCAAAGCTAAAGGTCACGGAGTACTGTGCTCGGTACCAGGCTATCAAAGTTTTTAATAGGCTACCCACAGAACTCAAAGCAGTTTCTAACCCATTCATATTTAAAAATAAATTAAGGTCATTTTTGCTAGCAAAATGTTTTTATTCAGTCGAAGAGTTTTTCCAATACAACAATGAATCTATTTAATTTAATTTTGACATGTGGTTCGTTAAGTTAAGTATTTTGTTTTTGTATGAATTGACATGTTATCAAATATTTATTTAATTGTACGTAGTATTAAAAATTATGAGTTTTCAACGTTTTATATTTGACATTATATTATTTTATTTTTACTTGTGACTTGTTATTCATTGTTTAAATTATTATTTGAAAATTATTTATTTGCTGACATGTCCCATCATACTAAGTTTAATTAAATTATAAGCATGTAATTAGTTCATAAGTTTTCTAACACAATGTATTATTGTTAAAGAAATAAATAAATGAAATGAAAATATTATATTGTAAATAACAAATATTTGCACTATCTAATTATCTGCATTTTGATATGATTTTATTTTAGTAAACTTAGAAGACATAGATAGGGAACAAAGAGAATATAAGCAGTTGTTTTTGATATCTTCAAATTTGTTCATCATTTTGATTAACATTGTTTTAACATCGCTTTTAAATTGTCCGTCCATGTTTCAATTTTTTTCAATAAACCGCGAGTGACAATTTGAATTGACGTACGCAGGGCGCGCTCAGCGGAAAAAAAACTGTTGGTTCGATGTACATTGCTGCTTTTCTTAGCGCAATACTGCTCTTTGAGTGTTGCCCTACTTTAGTTTGCTTTACATTGCTACTGACAAGATTTGGTTGACGGACTATATATACACATATCATAAAGAAACACATCTTCATTCATACTCACATCGTACATCGTAGTGTACCTTTACTTTACTACCTACTATTTGTAGGAACTGCAACAGTAACTTTGTAATAGCAAATATTTATATGGGATTACAAACTTACTTATGAAAGAAAGAAAGAAAGAAAGAAAATACATTTATTTATGACACACAGAATGACAAAAACTTATTGACACATATACAATGTATATATTATATAAGATAAAGTGCAAATGCCATAAAAGGGTCACAACTCAGCATGTAGCTGGCAAAGCCAGCGCTGTTCTTCCGTTGTGACCCAGGTGTACGCCGTTCGGTTATGCAGTTCTTAGATCTTTAAAACGTGACTGATATTGCAATATTTTTAGGTTTTCTATGGCTTGATAAGCTGAAAACTACTTATGTTTAAAATTTGAAGCTTGTGGATATACTAGAAGTACCTTAGAATTATGATGATCGTAGGTGAGTGAGTGAGTGAGTGAGTGTGTCAGTGTCGAAAATAAGGAACTTTGACGTACAATCATTCTTAAACTACTAGTTCAAATTGAATGTTTTTGAGAATATATCTTAAGCATGTTTAGCCCTATATATTACTGAAAATTCAGGGTTTTAGCTTCAGCCAGCACAAAATTACAGGACGTCGAAAATGGCCTGAATCGCTTCGAGAAAAGGATGGTACGGCCGTGCCTCTTTTTTTGCTCGACTTGGCGGGGGCACTGCCGTGCCCTCAGATTTACTTAATAAACTAACATCATTTTAATGGGTAACAATCCTAAAAATGTAATAGTTTCTGAATCAAACTATATAGTATATACCTACAACATAAATTGCCAATGTTGATCAATTTTTTTTAGAAATTGAACTTTATTAAAAACGTTAAATTTTAATGGCAATATGTCGGCGCATGTTCGAAAACATTTTTTATATATTTCAAATGAAGCTTTCTCAAACATAAGTGGAAATATTGTCATTACGTTCGTAATAATAGGCTGCGAAACACCGTGTTGTGCGCGCTAAAGCGCGTCACAACCAAATCAACATTCTGCAGTTATTTAATCTTTGGCCACAATAACTCCAATTTTATTGCACCTCGGCTCAGAACAAGCATGCAGAATACAAGGAAGGCACGGAGCGACGAGCGACACAGCCTCCTCGTCTCAAAGCTAGCACACGACTGCCGGCCACGCCTTTTTCGAGCTACATACGCACAAAATGTTGAAAAATACTCGATTTCTTAAAAAAAAAATTATTTATTAACATTATTCTACGTTGCATTTGTAGTATCTGTTAAAACAATTATTCTAGTTTAAAAATAACTTTAATCGAATAAACCGTTCACTAGAAATAGGCAAAGTTAGTCGCAAAACGGCCTGTCGTAATGTTCCTTTTTTGGAAAAACTATAAGTCATAGGGAACAAGTCAAACGTTAGAAATGTTGTACATAAAACGTAAAATCATATATATTTTTTTCATATTTTTTTGTTGAACCGTTAAGAAGATATAGACTCTAGAATGTTAGAGTTTTCGGCCAAAAACGGCGTCTAGGGCCTTAAAAGACACATCAAGATTGTTTACCTTATTTCTAATGCTAAAAAAAACGAAGTATAGTAACGACGCCTTTAGGCGTTCTTGGCGTTCAAAAGGTTAAATTCCACCTATTTCGTCCAGGATCCCATGCCCCGGGTGCGACAAGGTGTTCACCAAGAAGATATACATGAAGGACCACTACGACCTGGTGCATCTCAAGATATACAAGTACCGGTGCGAGCGGTGCGACAAGGTAAACGACCGAGCGAATTAGTACTACAGAATAAATAATAGTACTAAGTACAGAAGACTCACTCTCTAACAAAACGCGTCTGTTACGATCAGCGCAGATATGGCCGCTAGGTGGCGACAGCGCCACGCGCGGCTTATGGCTTTCCCCAAAATTGGGGCCGAACGGATGTACTTTTAGCTACCTGTAGCAAAGCGACGAAATCGCGAAGTGAGACACGCCTGGTAGTACGTTGATGTAGGATGAAAGAAAAAGAAAGCTATAACTTCCTAGGGAGTTATAGGGTCAATCAACTATTTCTTGTTGTTATTCCGTCCCATCAGCGAGGAGACAATAGTAGCATATAGATTGTTAGAACTGCTGTACCATGTTCTACTAACATGCTCAGTAGTTGTCCCATTATGTAATGTAATAGTACATTATTGTCGAGGTTCGGAAGTAGCTACTTGCAGGCTGAGGATTCGTTTTAAACGGACGACCTTGGGAGTCCGTTTAATTGAATCCGAAGCCAGCAAGTAGCCTTCCAGCCGAGTCATATATAGTGCTTTTCTCAAAAATGGTGCAAGAAATAGAAATATTTTACAGAACTTACAGAAGCAACGTTCTAATTTTCCATTAATTTTCACAGAAAAAAATACAACCATTAAAAAAATTAGCTTGCCGCCTTTAAAAAAAAAGAAGTGTATTTTTCTGCTGAAAATACGCCAACCTATTTGAGACACCTAAATAGTCGCGGTACCAACATTAAGCCTGTAACAGACTATCGCACCGCACCGCGACCTTGGAGCGTCGCACCCATAAGTGAGAGCGAGAAAGAGATATCTGTTTCTCGCTCTCACTTATGGGTGCGACGCTCCAAGGTCGCGGTGCGGTGCGATAGTCTGTTATAGGCTTTATAATAATAAGTGCTGATCATCTGTTTGGCTGTTTAAGGGACCTATGCCTTCATTTGATATGGCCATTTGAAGTTTTAAAAAGTTTGGAACTCGTTAAATAATGGAATTTGTATGCGACATTGCAGTCCCGAAATTGAGACTGCAATGTTTTTAACTTTTTAATTTTTTGAATGACCATAAACTACGCACTTCGCGACCTATTTTTTAACCGGCAACGTCGACTTTGCCGTCCATTTTTGAGAAAAGGTCTTATAACTACCATACAATGCAAGTTTGGTTCATTTAAATACGAAAAACCTAGAATTTTAAGAGCTACTCAGGAGACCGTAACCATAGCAACGTGTGACAAGAAAAAGTTGATTAACCCTATAGCTTTCCTTTTCATACATTGAATAGGCTACATGACTAATTTTCATTTATGGTATCAATAGATCGGGTTTGTTTTTAGGGTCAAATGTCTATATGGGACCCATTGCATTAAAGTAACACAAAAGTCAGAAATTGTAGTCAAAGTCCGACAGTCGCACTTCACTCGCGAAACGCCCCTCACAATATGACAAGTGAACGTGACGTCAAGGTCACTGAGATCCCATCTTGGTATGGAAAAATTTACAAAATAAGAAAATTGTGTTTTTCTCAGTGAAATATTGCGTTTAAGTATATAGTTGCTATACAATATTTGTTTGTATTAAATGTATGGAATCGAATGGTACTATACCCTTACTTTTATCGTTTTTGGAAGTTAAGTAAAAACTTAAATCGTGAAACTTTCAGTATTTTTGTAGCATTTCCATATTTTGTTTTAATATCTACATTATTGTGATATATTGCTCATTTGCTATCTATTTTACTAGATTTTATTATAAAATTCAACATGTGTCATCATCCCTATTGAATGATTATGTTGTTGTTGGTTGTTCTAGAATTTCCTCCGCAACGCGGACTTAGTGCAGCACCGGAAGCGAGTGCACGAGGGTATCCTTCCGCCCAAGAACAAGATCTGCTACATGTGCGGTCGCGGGTTCACAGTACGTATATATTAACCGTTTGAACGCCATATTGGCCGTCTATCGTCACAGAATAAATAATAGTACTAGGTACCTACAGAAGATTCACTCTAACAAAACGGGTCTATATATAGGGTATTTGACTGTATTTAAAATAAATGATTTATCACCATGTATGAAATAGGGCACCAGAAGATTAATAGAGAAACGTGGACAGCAGTTATTTTTAGACACAATTTATATTTTAAAACCCATATGAAACTATAAAGAGTAGGTAATTTGATTGTGACGTCACATGTGTTTCATATAAATTCCATAGAAGCAAATTCGTTTTGACAGTTCGAAAAAAGAAACTGATTTGACTAGTAGTCAAATACCCTATTCTAATTAATTGGGTTGTCTTATATTCAGTCAGTTGTTAATACTCTGGCAAGCTAGCTTTGCAGAAAAAGGTGGCAAATAGACATATTACAAAAGAGAGACTTATTAGAATACAAAAGGTAATCACGGTTCATATTTCGGTGGATATTAAGTCAGTGAAACTAACCGTGAATCATTCAAAACTGTTAAGGTGGCAAATACCTATGAAAAATGTACGCGCGAAAATTCGATTTCCCATACACTTTGAATGTCGCGGCCTTTCCTACTGACAAGGTTGCCTTGACACAGTATAATAATCATGAATCTAGTATTTTAACTGGATCTGGCATGAGGAGTGGGGGAAATGATCGAACAGGATAGTCTTATGTATCTTTCAGTAGGAGTAGCAGCGAAAGCGCTATTATTGTTTATCCTTGTCACAGTCTCACTTTTTTTTATTCCCCACCGTAAATTTAGTATGGATTATGGTGGGCAACAAATAAATTCGACCAATCATAGTGTCGCATTGCCTATGTTTTGTCCCTCACGGAGGCACGTGTATACAACTTCTATAGGATTCTACCTTCTATGATAATAATATACTAAACTTGTTGCAGACGAACAAGATCCTGTCGAACCACGTGCGCACGCACACGGGCGAGCGGCCGTACGCGTGCGCGCGCTGCCCCGCCGCCTTCGCGCAGCGCGCCGCGCTCAGGCAGCACGCACGCGCGAGGCACGACACACAAGACTCTTGAGACAGACAACACATATCCGTCCTAGTTCCCCCGGCTAGGCGGAATGCCTATATGCATTGCTCCACGTAAAAAAAACAAGTCAAGCCTGACCACAGCACAGAATAAATAATAGTATTAGTACTATTAGTAGTCTTCTGTACTTAAGTACAGAAGACTCTCTAACAAAACGCGTCTGTTACGATCAGCAGAGATATGGCCGCTAGGTGGCGACAGCGCCACGCGCGGCTTATGGCTTTCCCCAAAATTGGGGCCGAACGGATGTACTTTTAGCTACCTGTAGCAAAGCGACGAAATCGCGGAGTCAGACACGCCTGACCACAGACAGAATAAGTACGAAAGTACTTTATATCTGATTATAAAATAACACGATAATACCATGGAGCGACTTTCAACGCGAGGGTCGTTGGCCGGATACGCTAGAGTTAACTGAAAATGATTTTTGAAATAAAATAATTTAGAACAGTTTTTTAATGATTGTTATTTATTAACTTAATTTTTTTAACCTTTTGGACGCCAATGACCGATATATCAGCACCGCAAGTACGCCAAAGCCGCATTAATCGGTCACATACCACAGAGCAACATAGACCTACGTGCACATGCATAAAGTTCAATTTCAGTTCAACTTCGGTGACGTGGCGTCCACTGCCTCTTCAGTCTTCACTGTAACTTTCTTGACAGTCACCCTGCCGTTCTTGGGTATCTTGTGCTTGTACCGGCCGTGCAGGTAGAGGGCGCTACTGCGCCCGAAGTCCGCCCCGCACAGCGCGCACACATACGGCCGCGCG
This sequence comes from Cydia amplana, assembly GCF_948474715.1. Classification (NCBI taxonomy): domain Eukaryota; kingdom Metazoa; phylum Arthropoda; class Insecta; order Lepidoptera; family Tortricidae; genus Cydia; species Cydia amplana. The sequence goes on along the minus strand of NC_086094.1, from coordinate 6,872,912 downwards.
CCTGTGTGCGAGTTTATGTGATCCGAGAGCATTTTCTTTGTCTGCAACGAACGTGGTATGTATAAAAATTAACTGCTGTGATATCCTCCTAAGGCCCAAGGTCCTACCTATACTTAATTAGTTCAATGAAATTTAAACCATATTCAATAGGCTACATGACTAATTTTCATTTATGGTATCAATCGATCGGGTTTGTTTTTAGGATCAAATGTCTATATGGGACCCATTGCATTAAAGCAATACAAAAGTCAGAAATTGTAGTCAAAGGCCGACAGTCGCACTTCACTCGCGAAACGCCCTAAACAAAACGGTAAGGGAACGTGACGTCAAGGTCTCTGGGAGCCCATCTTGTAGTATGGACAAACAAGAAAATTGCGTTTTTGTCGGTGAAATATTGCGTTTATGTATAATATATAGTTGCCTTACAATATTTTTTTAGATGAAATGTAAGGAATCGAATGGTACCCTTACTTTTATCGTTTTTGGTAGTTTAAAAAAAACTTAAATTTTGAAACTTTCAGGTCCTGTATTTTTGTAATTTTTCAATATTTTATTTTAATAACCACATTATCGTGATAAATTGCTCGTTTGCTATCTATTTTACTAAATTTTGTTACAAAATTCAACATGTGTCATCGTCCCTATTGGAATGGAGTTGCAATTGTTTTGTTTCGTTCAATTTTCAAACAAAACAAAATCAACTCTAGTCCCTGCATTATAGGTTCAGATTTCAGTGGCATATTTTGGATTTTTTATTTGTATGGTTGGGCCTTAGGAGGCTATACACGCATGAACAGTCAGCAGCAGAAGTTGCTAAGCGGGCGAGGTGTTCAAAATTACCTTGACGCCTTATTCTCTTAACAATAAAGTCGCTTTGTATTATAAGGTGTAGTGAAGAAAGGACGTATTGCTGTTCTGCCCATGACGCCGGCGGTCAATGACACTGTGCGAGCGGTACAGCAATATAACTACGCGCGTGCGATAGAGATAGGAGTAGGCGAGTCAAAAAGAAAATCTTCGTACTTAGCGTCCTCTCTTAACCAATAGTGGACCTTATCTCGTAGCAGTAAGGTTCATGATGTAGAGTAGTGTCTGCCGGCGCCGCGTGTTCGTCTTGAAGATAGACTAGGAATCCTCTAGACGGAGTTTAGAGCAATTATTTCATGAAACCGATGCTGCCAACAATACTGGGGTGCGGGGGACGAGGCGAGCGAGTCCCGTGCCGTGATTGGTCCGTTCAAAGACACGGACGTCACACAAAGACACTTTGACTCGAACATTGAGTAAAACTACTGTATATTTGCTGTAATTAATGCTTATTGCCCTTATAGGATGGTTGACTGTCAGGTCAAATCAAGTTCTTTCTTTTTTTTTTTTCTCGAACTGTCAGAACGATTAGATACTAGTGTATATGAAACGCACACACGACGTCACGTTCAAATTAACTTCTCCTTCTACATTTAGTTATAATTAAACATTATATATATTTATTTATACAGTCAACAACCCTATTGGACTTATGTGCTTATTGTGTCTTTTTCTTTTTCCTTGTTTGTTTTATTTTGTTACTGTATGTTTTGCGACAATAAATGACTTTTTATTTTTATTTTATTTTTTATTTTATATTTCTGGCAGAGGGGGTAGCGCTACTATGCTCAGTCTGGAGGATGTCTTGTCTGTGGTCTTGAAGTGCAGTAGCGTACTAACAACCTTGTGTCGTAGCAGTAAGGTTCATAATACCTTGAAAGCCTTCCCGCAGTAGTCGCACATCTTGTCCTTGGGCCCGGTGTGGTTTTCGTGTGCGAGACGCTGGTGCCGCGTCCGGTTCGTCTTGAACTGCAGTAGCGTACTAACAACCTTATGTCGTGGTAGTAAGGTTCATAATACCTTGAAAGCCTTCCCGCAGTAGTAGCACATCTTGTCTTTGGGCCCGGCGTGGCTCTAGTGCGCGAGCCGCTGGTGCCGCGTGTTCGTCTTGAACTGCAGTAGCGTACTAACAACCTTATGTCGTGGCAGTAAGGTTCATAATACCTTGAAAGCCTTCCCGCAGTAGTCGCACATCTTGTCTTTGGGCCCGGCGTGGCTCTAGCGCGCGAGCCGCTGGTGCCGCGTGTTCGTCTTGAACTGCAGTAGCGTACTAACAACCTTATGTCGTAGCGGTAAGGTTCATAATACCTTGAAAGCCTTCCCGCAGTAGTCGCACATCTTGTCCTTGGGCCCGGTGTGGTTTTCGTGTGCGAGACGCTGGTGCCGCGTCCGGTTGGCCGATGACTTGAACATCTGGCCGAACATAACGAGATACATATTACAATTATTGAATACTCAAGAATCCAAAAATTAATTCTTTATATTTAGTACAAAATGTGAGTTTTGGCACAGAATAAATAATAGTACTAGGCACAGAAGACTCACTCTCTAACAAAACGCGTGTGTTACGATCAGGGCAGATATGGCCGCTAGGTGGCGACAGCGCCACGCGCGGCTTATCTAAAATTGGTGTGGAAATGAAATGGAAGCTACGAGGGGCGTTCAAAATATTCTCGGTATTGATATCTTACGACCTCTTCTAAAATTTCTTTCGTTACTGGCCGCTAAGGTTTGTTCATTGACATTAAAAAAAAGTATAATTCGAACCGAGATAGTCTTTTGTTTTTCTGCAATTGCTGAACAAACATGAACATCATGTGCGAATTGACAATGTTAACTAAATTAGAACATCGATGCGTGATAAAATTCTTGACAAAACAGGGTAAAAATCAAAAAACCATAAAAGAGGAAATGGATTGTGTTTACCGTGAGTCTGCTCCTTCTTTGTCTACCATTCAAAAGTGGTCAAGCGAGTTTAAACGCGGAAGGGAGAGTATTGAAGATGACCCTAGACCTGGCCGGCCTGTAGTAGCTACTTCACAAGAAAATATTGATAAAGTGGAAAAACTTATATTGGAAGATGGTCGAGTGAAGGTAAAATCTATAGCACAAGTAACCAATCTCTCTATTGGTACCGTACATGATATTATACATGACCATCTTAATATGTCAAAAGTAAGTGCAAGATGGGTTCCGCGAATGCTGACTCGGCTTCAAAAAGACATGCGTGTAGCTTGTTGTTCCGATTTTATTGACCTGTGCGGTGAAAATCCTGATGAGGTGCTGCAAAGAATAGTTACTGGAGATGAAACCTGGGTTCATCATTATGACCCAGAGAGTAAACAAGAGTCCATGCAGTGGCACATTAAGGGTTCAGCTCATCCCAAGAAGTTCAAGGTCATCCCTTCAGCTGGCAAGGTCATGGCCACGATATTTTGGGATTGTGAAGGAGTATTACTAATCGATTATAAAGAAAAAGGTGTAAATATCACAGGACAGTACTACGCTAACATTCTACGTCAATTAAAGGATGTAATTAAAGAAAAGAGGCGAGGAAAGTTAACCAAAGGTATTCTGCTTCTGCATGACAACGCCCCCGTCCATACTGCTCATATTGCCAAGGCAGCTATTGTTGAATGTGGGTTTAAAACTGTTACTCACCCACCGTATTGTCCGGACTTAGCCCCCAGCGACTTCTTTTTGCTCCCCAATCTTAAAAAGGATCTGCGTGGAAATAAATTTTCTGACGATGAAGCAGTGAAGGCGGCAGTGGAGGAGCATTTTTACACGAAAGATAAAAAATATTTTTACGAGGTATTAAAAAAAATAATTGATCGATCTTTTAAGTGTATGAACATAGGGGGGGAGTATATTGAAAAATAAAAATATCAAACTTTTCGTACTTGTTTGTTTTCATTCTCATACCGAGAATATTTTGAACACCCCTCGTACCTGTTGCAAAGCGACGAAATCGCGGAATTTGGTTGATCAGATAGTTACCATGTGACACACTTGTTAGATAGTTACCATGTGGCACACTTGTTAGACAGTTACCATGTGGCACACTTGTTAGTTACCATGTGGCACACTTGTTAGACAGTTACCGTGTGGCACACTTGTTAGACAGTTACCGTGTGGCACACTTGTTAGATAGTTACCGTGTGGCACACTGGGCACTCGTATTTCCGCTCGTCGCTGTGCAGTCTCTCCACATGCCGACGCAGCATGGTGCCGGTCGGGAACACTGTTAGATAGTTACCGTGTGGCACACTTGTTAGATAGTTACCATGTGGCACACTTGTTAGATAGTTACTATGTGGAATACTTGTTAGATAGTTACCGATTGGCACAATTGTTAGATAGTTACCACGTGGCACACTTGTTAGATAGTTACCGTGTGGCACACTTGTTAGTTACCATGTGCACGCTTGTTAGATAGTTACCGTGTGGCACACTTGTTAGACAGTTACCGTGTGGCACACTTGTTAGATAGTTACCGTGTGGCACACTGGGCACTCGTATTTCCGCTCGTCGCTGTGCAGGCTCTCCACATGCCGACGCAGCATGGTGCCGGTCGGGAACACTGTTAGATAGTTACCGTGTGGCACACTTGTTAGATAGTTACCATGTGACACACTTGTTAGATAGTTACCGTGTGGCACACTTGTTAGACAGTTACCGTGTGGCACACTTGTTAGATAGTTACCGTGTGGCACACTGGGCACTCGTATTTCCGCTCGTCGCTGTGCAGGCTCTCCACATGCCGACGCAGCATGGTGCCGGTCGGGAACACTGTTAGATAGTTACCGTGTGGCACACTTGTTAGATAGTTACCATGTGACACACTTGTTAGATAGTTACCGTGTGGCACACTTGTTAGATAGTTACCATGTGGCACACTTGTTAGACAGTTACCATGTGACACACTTGTTAGATAGTTACCGTGTGGCACACTTGTTAGATAGCTACCACGTGGCACACTTGTTAGATAGTTACCGTGTGGCACACTTGTTAGTTACCATGTGGCACGCTTGTTAGATAGTTACCGTGTGGCACACTTGTTAGATAGCTACCACGTGGCACACTTGTTAGATAGTTACCGTGTGGCACACTTGTTAGTTACCATGTGGCACGCTTGTTAGATAGTTACCGTGTGGCACACTTGTTAGATAGCTACCACGTGGCACACTTGTTAGATAGTTACCGTGTGGCACACTTGTTAGTTACCATGTGGCACGCTTGTTAGATAGTTACCGTGTGGCACACTGGGCACTCGTATTTCCGCTCGTCGCTGTGCAGGCTCTCCTTGTGCCGGCGCAGCATGGTGCCGGTCGGGAACACCCTGCGGCACTCTGTGCAGTTATGCCTGCACATGAATCTAGTATATAACCGGATCTGGCATGAGGGGTGGGGCGAAATTTGACGACCGGTCTGGCCTAGTGGGTAGTGACCCTGCCTGCTAAGCCGATGGTCCTGGGTTCGAATCCCGGTAAGGGCATTTATTTGTGTGGTGAACACTAATATTTGTTCCGGAGTCATGGATGTTTTCTATGTATATAAGTATGTAGTTATCTATATAAGTATGTTATATCGTCGCCTAGTACCCATAGTACAAGCTTTGCTTAGTTTGGGGCTAGGTTGATCTGTGTAAGACGTCCTCCAATATTTATTTATTTATTTAAATGACCGAACGGTATAGTCTTATGTATCTTTCAGTAGGAGTAGCAGCAAAAGCGCTATTATTGTTTGTCCTTGTCAGTCTCACATTTTTTAGGGTTCCGTACCCAAAGGGTAAAAAACGGGACCCTATTACTAAGACTTCGCTGTCCGTCCGTCCGCCCGTCCGTCTGTCACCAGGCTGTATCTGACGAACCGTGATAGCTAGACAGTTGAAATTTTCACAGATGATGTATTTCTGTTGCCGCTATAACAACAAATACTAAAAACAGAATAAAATAAAGATTTAAGTGGGGCTCCCATACAACAAACGTGATTTTTGACCGAAGTTAAGCAACGTCGGGCGGGGTCAGTACTTGGATGGGTGACCGTTTTTTTGCTTGTTTTGCTCTATTTTTTGTTGATGGTGCGGAACCCTCCGTGCGCGAGTCCGACTCGCACTTGGCCGGTTTTTTTCTAATGTCTCCATTGTATGTAATTTGATATAAATAACTATAGCGACCCGCCCCGGTTTCGCACGGGTTAACAAATTATAATAATAGTGATTCTTGAGGAAGGTTTAGGTCAGTGGTTCCTAACCTTTTCAGTCCGGTTACCCCTATGACTAACTAGGGAACCTGATTTTACCCCTCCTCCCAATGGTAATAAAAAATAAAACGTGTACGTTTGTTGTATTGTTATATTAGGTTGGCTTATTTTATTACCCCCGTAAAATACCAGTTTTACGCCCAGGGGGGTAATTACCCACAGGTTAGGAACCACTGGTTTAGGTGAATAATTTGTTAACGTTTTGTGTAACCCGTGCGAAGCCGGGGCGGGTCGCTAAAGATAAGGATAGTTTATTCAAGTAGGCATATTACAATGCGCTTATGAACGTCAAATAAAGCTATACCGGCTCCAACCCTACACCTTTGCCTCGAGATTTAAATCCCGCTTCAATTGGAGGAGGGTATCCCAATATGGGACCGGCAACAAACTCGGCGGGACACATCTTTGCAAAACATTATCACCTACATCTTATAATTACGAGTAAATAAGAAAAAATACAATTTAAATTACTATAGAATTCATGCAATTATACACAGTATGTACTTTAATATACACCAGCGGTCGGCAACCTTCGGCACGAGGGCCGCATACGGCCCTCGAACCTGTCACTTGCGGCCCGCGAGCCTCCCTGGCTATTTTGCATGTAATATTGACAAACGACAATGTCTGATAAAGTCATAACTACTATGTAACCGTCGGCTGCTAAAAGGTTGCCGACCGCTGATATACACATATGGTACTTTGTAGTAGGCTAGTAATAAGTATAAACCTTACGTGAGCATATCGCTGGTGACGTGTTGGCCGGAGTACTTCATGTGGTTGTTGTATGAGTACGAGTTCTTGAACCGCTTATTACACAGCGCGCAATGCATCACGTCATCCTTCTGTAACAAATAAGTTTTTGGCAAAAATTTCCTTTTTGGTACAAGCTTTTATCGCTGACTGTACTTTTCTTACGACAGACAACTAATACTCATCGAGACAATTCTAAAAACCCCTAACACAATTAGGTTGCGTTGTTTCATCACAGAGTTCCTATGGCCACCTCCTGTCTCCATCATCAGATCAGTTCGACAGTACCATATTATTGTATTGTCATCAGAACTACATACAGCTGCCAATTTTCATGACGCTACGATCCTTGGAAGATGGTTAAATTAGTTACCTTAGATTCCATTACATAGTTACATACAGGTCGACCTAATAAAAGCTTGTTAAAAATGAGGCATTATCTATGAAAAGGGACCTTATTGTCGATGGCGCTTACGCCGCACAGCGTCGCGGGACATTGTATTTATATCGGAGCATCGTTAATAATGCCGTAACCGCCATCGACAATAAGGTCCCTTTTCATAGATAACGTCACATATACACTTTCAATGTGTTTGGGTAAGCGTTGTTCATAACTATTTCAGATTTCAAATCGATAGCTTTAGTAGTTCTCGAGATATTTAGCAATGTGACAGACAGACGGACGGGCAGAGTCGCAACATAAGGGTTCCTTTTGTACCTTTTTGGTACGGGACCCTAAAAATAGTATATTACCGTAGATAAATATATGTAAAGAAAGAGTGGTAACTCCATACATCAGTTTTCTTACCAAAACCATAGAGAAATATAATAAGACAAGAGTGCTCACTCCGTACATCAGTTCAGACTATTAATTTCAGTGTCTACATCTAGCATCGAGTAGCGGAACTATCAGTACTGCTACTTGACAATAGATCCCGGAAAGTCTTATCTCAACAGCATAAGACTTTCCGGTCGGTGCTACATCTATTGTCAAGTAGCAGTACTGATAGTTCCGCTACTCGATGCTAGATGCTAATAGTCTTTTTGGTACTAAAACTGATGTATGGAGTGAGCACTCTATGTATTTTTTTCTCTATGCCAAAACGCAAGTTATTTAGTAGTCGACATTTAGCGCCAAGTAGCCATTATAAGTTCTGCTAGTTGACAAAAGATGTCGCGGCAAACGAAAACTCTTAATGCTCAACAATTTTCAGCTAATATTTATAACTGGAACTCTATTTTCAACTCTTTCCGCTTGTAATATTAGTTGTAAATTGTTTTAGCAGTACATTTTTCGTCAGTAGCGACACTTGTGACATCTGGTGTCAAGTAGCGGTACTGATAATTTTACTACTTGACGTTAGATGTCGACTACGAAATAAATCGCGTTTTGGTATGAAAACTGATGTATGGAGTTACCGCTCTTTCTTTACTTATACTCTCTATGCTATTACTTATGAAAGCAAAATAATATAATCGTATACATTGATATAGAATAAAGAACTGGATACCCAATCAGCCGCAAAAAATGGCCCCACAAAAGTAACGTTGAAACAGATCACGCGTTACTTTTTCGTTTAGTCTTGTTTGAAACGCTCAAATGTGAAGTTGTCAACAATTACGAAATGTGCCGTTAAAATATGTAAAAATAACAATGATAAAACAAGGAAAAAGGATGGAATGTATTTCTTTCGGTTAGTTCTTTGGATAGCATTACATAATTTATGTAATCTGGTGGTAATTTTATGGTTTTGAATAAATTAATTTGTTAGTACCAAAGAAGGGATGTCAAGGAACAAAAATCTAATGAGTCGATGTGAGGTCAATATTTATTTTTATTTTTATATGAAATTCGTAAGGAATAATATTATGTTTAAATTCAAAATTTCCAAGAAAACCTATGCGACGTGCAAAGTGGACTGCTATTTAATTATAGCAAGAGATAGGGTTGATGCAGTTTTAAACAAAGCAAAACGGCACTTGTGTGATCGGCCCATTTCCCTGTTTCCGACAACCAATAAGGGCTTATATCGACTAACTGTAAATGCTAAACCTGTCTGAACACAGTGACAACCACAGGATTTTTTTGGGTTATTTCCACCAACTCGCTTTGGTGGTAACTAGTGGGAATTATTTTTCCCAGTAGTTACCAGTGGTAAAAGGTGGGAAAAAAATCCTAGTAGTTACCACTGATATCAACTTGGTGGTAACTAGTGGGAACAACCCGATTTTTTTTATAAAGTATGGACTTTATAAAAAAAAATCCAATCAGTACCTAAATGTCCCCGTGGGTGCGATGAGTAAATGTAGATCTAAAATACACAGTTATTTTATTTAATAAGTTGAATTTATTTCAAGGAAATTAGTATTTAAAGACGTATACTTACTTATTAAAAATTTAATTTGTTTGAATTTGAACCACGAATTAATTTTATTTAAACTCCCGATTAAATTAAATTTGTTTTATTTATTACTTCAATTGGTTTTTCTGTATAGTAATACCTATTCAAGTGTACCAAAGTGACTCCATTCGTTCATTATTCTCGTTTGACGTTGCTTGACGTAAATACGTTACGTTTAGTGCCATCGGACTAAATTTTTTAAACAGTGTTGGTACTTATGTATGCAAATGTGACACTTAATGCTTACGACATTAAGCTCTTTTCTGTACGAAACATTTATCTTGACTCAAAATTTACGTAAGCGTTTTTATCATCAATGCAAATGGTGCGAAACGTCATTGGGATCCACATTTCTTGACGTTTTTGTTCTGCTTTGTGTGTCTATTTCTTTTATATTAAGTCAGTGATCGTATATGATTAATAATTATTCATAATGTTATGATATTACACACCTAGGACTGCGTTATAGCGTTTGTATAGCCAATTGAAGTTGCAGACAGACAGACAGACATACTTACGCCAGTATGGACTCGAGCGACGTGGGTAGTCAGGATTGCCTTGCACTTGAAGCTCTTGTCACACTCCGAGCACTTGAACAGCCGTTCCAAGTCCTTATGTGTACTGCGGACAGACAAACAAATATCTATTTCTCAAACATACTCCGAAATGTATGCGTTAATGTCACGAAATGACGACATGAAGTTGCTCATTTATGGCTCCTTACCAGGGATGTTGCGAACATCCGCATCCGCATCCGCAACTGCGGAACTTCCGCATTATTTTCAACATCCGCATCCGCATAAAATCGATGCGGAGCTTACGCGGGTGCGGATGTCGAACAAGTCGGTACAGGAATGTCTTAGCGGCGGCGTAAGTGCTAAGTAATTTCGTCATTACCTATAACGAAATTAATCGTCTAGATCCAGAAAAGTCGGCCAAGTTACTGTTTATTAAATATAACGCACCTATATTCTTGCTTAAATACTAAACGTTTCGTTTTTTTTAATAAGAAAATACTAAAAATGTAATATTTGACGTTTTCTGAGTACCTAATCTTGACATCCGCATCCGCTAATGTGAGCCCTTAAATATCCGCATCCGCATCCGCGGATGTCAAAAAATCTGCATCCGCAACATCCCTGCTCCTTACATTACTTCTTGACCTAGGCCAAAAAGCCTAGGCGCGATATCGAGACGCGGCTTGAGACGATGCGAATAGGTTTCGGAGCGGTTCGGAAGAATTCGGAGGGTGTCGGGAAAACATGGCCGGATCGTATCGCGTGGTACGCCATCTTGGTCGCACTTATGGCTGTATGTATCTTATTCATTGACATCTCTCTCTCGTGAATAATATAGTCTACAGATCCACTGAGCCAAATGAGTGATATATACCAGGGATGTTGCGGATGCCGATTTTTTGACATCCGCGGATGCGGATGCGGATTTTTAAAGGCTCACATCCGCGGATGCGGATGTCAAGATAAGTACATAAAAAAACGTCAGATATTACATTTTAGTAATTTTTATTTCAAAAAACCGGCCAAGTGCGAGTCGCGTTCCAAGGGTAAGGTACATTAAGTCCCATTCACGCTTGACTGCTCATTTCTAATAGGTTTTTCTGGCTAATTACTACATTACCTAGCTGTCTAGCACTTACGCCAATGCTAAGACGTTCCTGTACCGACCTGTTCCACATCCGCATCCGCATTAAACTCCGCATTGATTTTATGCGGATGCGGATGCAGATGCGGAAATTCCGCGGTTGCGGATGCGGATATTCGCAACATCCCTACTCCGAAAGATGTCACGCGAGTGACTATTAAAAACAAGTGAGTCCATACCGTAAAATTATTCAATGTTAGTATGTCTCACAAGTTTCACAACAGTTGAAATTCGAAGACGCATGTGCTGAAACCTTTCAGAGCGGCCCTCGGTACTCATACTCACAGCATGTGGTACTTCATACGGGTCATGTGATCGAAGATCTTCTTCCCGCACTGGGGGCACTCCTCGCAGCCGTGCCCGCGGATGTGGTTCAAGTATTTTCTGTAGCGACTGCAAAAGCAAACAGTTATTATTGTACAAATTATAAACTGAAATAGATGTCATATACTTAATAGAAAAAAAGGCTAAGTGCGAGTCGGACTCGCGCACGATGGTTTCCGTGCAAACGGCAAAAAACACTGTTGTAAGGAGCTCCCTTAAATATTTATTTTGTTTTTAGTATTTGTTGTTATAGCGGCAACAGAAAATACATCATCTGTGAAAATTCAACTGTCTAGCTATCACGGTTCATGAGATACAGCCTGGTGACAGACGGACGGACAACGGAGCCTTATATAGGGTCCCGTTTTTACCCTTTGGGTGACCGATAAACTAATAATACATAGACGGCTAACGGATTTATCAGTACCTCTACTTGACACTAGATTAGTGACATCTACGACTAACGAAACGTGTATTGCTCAATAATTTTCACATAATATTATAACCGGAACTCTATCTTTAACTCCTTCCGTTAACTGTAGTAATAAATACACTACTTGGCGCTAGATTAGCGACATCTATAATATTAATTTGAAATATCGGTTGCAGACGTGTCTGCTTGATAAAAAATAAAGTAAAATAGTAATTTTTCACCACACCAACCCGAAGAAAATATGAACTGTAAGATATCAAATAAAACCAAATTCAAATGCATGTTATTAAATATTTATCATTCAAAACCATCATTTAAGTGTCAATTCTTCCAGTAAACATAAGAAAATAACTCAAAATTTGCATTTGATTACTTTGCCTCACATGTGAATAAAATGCAACTTTGCTATCAATTTTTGAACAATCAAGAGAGCCTTTACCAGTTGGTGTGGTGAAAATATATATAGGTACATACGTGAACTCGCGAGAACAGATGTCGCAGTTCCAGAGAGTGATAGGGACCGAATGCTCCGTCTCGCAGTGCCGTCGCATGGAGTTAGGAGTGTCCCACGCGTGGGCACAGCGCGTACATTTCAGCAGTCTGTGGGCACAAATAGTTGAGGTGAACGATTAAACGGGTTCTATTGTTTCCCAAATAGTTTTAAGTCATAATGTATTGTTTGCCCGCATTTTCGTTAGTCATAATTCATTTGGTCCAGAAACGCGTCACATTTCAGGATTGCCATAAAACAAACCTAACCTATCGGCCCGAGCCGAGCGTTGTCGGTTTTTGTCAATGCTCAAAGGCGCCTCAGTACGTTTGCCGCGCTCACTGAAGACGGATGTGTTTTGCCTCGCTTTTTCGCCGCATGTTACGCTACGGCTTACGTAGGCGGACAACGCGCGAACGCGGCGCGGCGCGGCGCGGCGCGGCGAGGTAGCGGCGCGGCGGCGGCGCGGTGGCGGCGCGGCGCGGCGCGACGCGGCGAGGATGAAACAAACCGTTGATACGTATAGGTATGTCCTACTCGTACGTGAGCGATTTAGACGCGAAGCGGGGCGGCGGCCGCGCGGCGTTCGCGCGTTGTTCGCCTACGTAAGACGTAGCGTTAGCGCCATGGATAAAGAACAGTGCCTTAAATTAATACAACTGGTGAATATAGACGATTATGGGATGCGAAATGTCCCGATTATACTAATAGAGGACTAAGAGAAGATGCGTGGACAAATATAAACCAGGAAATAAACATTCCATGAATAATTTTTTTTTCACCTCAGCAGCTCGAACAAGGGTACTTTGCTACTTAAAAACAGTGAGCAAAATCGCATTTTGCTCACTGAGTGGGACAAAATGAGCAAAATGCGATTTTGCTCACTCAGTGAGCAAAATGCGATTTTGCTCACTGTTTTTAAGTAGCAAAGTACCCTTGTTCGAGCTGCTGAGGTGAAAATTTAATTGTTGGTATATCTTAAAAAAACATGAGTGAATAGAGGTAAGTGATGAAGAAGGAATACATTTTTCGGGTTCTCTAATATGTTCTCACTGCTGAGGTGAAAAATGTTGTGTACTACACGAGATCAAAGTTATTTACATCTCGTGCGCTTTTGAGTCCCTTACTACGCTCAAGATTCTAAATTAGATTCACTCGCTACGCTCGTGAATCTATTATAGAATCTTTCGCTTGCACGGGACTCAAAATAAGCACTCGAAGAAATATCAAACTTTGATCTCTTGTTGTACAAATAACTATTTTACAAGCCGTAGAATTATTAGAAACGCAGTGGTGGCGACAGTTTTTCGAATGAACGGCCTCATGAGACGCGCGGTCTCTGTGCGATTTCACGTTAAACTGAGCGCTCGATGTTTGGCTCAGCCTCACTGTGGCTTTGCCGCGCGCGGCAGCCTCGTGCAACAAATTCTACCGACCGAGGCTGCCTCGCGCGGCAAACGTTGCGCGGCAATCGTCCGAGGATGCCTCGCGAGGCTGCTCGCTCAGTCAGTACCCGGCTATTAGCTATTCAAAAAATAAATTCCGGGCGTTGCGAGGATAGCAGTGTTGGCCGTAATGTGTAATTCTAATTAACAATTAATCATTTCCATTAACCATTAAATCCGCAATTAGTCAATTGCATTACGCATCAATTTAAATTAAGTTAGTTAGAATTGAATTTTGAGACGTTTAATTACATTGATTGTCAATCTAAATTAACGTTTAATGCAATTAAATCAATTTTTTCATAAACTAATAATTAATGTTACTATTGCTTAGAAACTTGGAGCTAGGTATTAAAATTAAAAATAAGCATATGAATACAAGCTTCAGTGAATTATCAGGTCGTGATATTTTAAAATGAGACAACAAAATGACCCTGAAACCTGGCAGTAGGTACCTACTGGAACTCAGGTTTGGTGCAACATAGACACACGCCGTTTAGGCTATTCGACTCGCACAATGAGCACTTGGGAGAGCAATACCCAAGATGGAACTGATGCTGAACCTTGGCTGTACCTAGTGGAACTCAGGTTTGGTGCAACATAGACACACGCCGTTTTGGTCATCCGACTCGTCTTGATGAGCACTTGGGAGAGCAGTACCCAAGATAGAGCTGATGCTGAACCCTGGCAGTACCTAATGGAACTCAGGTTTGGTGCAACATAGACAAACGCCGTTTTGGTCATCCGACTCGTCTTGATGAGCACTTGGGAGAGCAGTATCCAAGATAGAGCTGATGCTGAACCCTGGCAGTACCTAATGGAACTCAGGTTTGGTGTAACATAGACAAACGCCGGTTTGGTCATCCGACTCGTCTTGATGAGCACTTGGGAGAGCAGTACCCAAGATAGAGCTGATGCTGAACCCTGGCAGTACCTAATGGAACTCAGGTTTGGTGCAACATAGACAAACGCCGTTTTGGTCATCCGACTCGTCTTGATGAGCACTTGGGAGAGCAGTACCCAAGATAGAGCTGATGCTGAACCCTGGCAGTACCTAGTGGAACTCAGGTTTGGTGCAACATAGACACACGCCGTTTTGGTCATCCGACTCGTCTTGATGAGCACTTGGGAGAGCAGTACCCAAGATTGAGCTGATGCTGAACCCTGGCAGTACCTAATGGAACTCAGGTTTGGTGCAACATAGACAAACGCCGTTTTGGTCATCCGACTCGTCTTGATGAGCACTTGGGAGAGCAGTGCCCAAGATAGAGCTGATGCTAAACCCTGGCAGTACCTAATGGAACTCAGGTCTGGTGCAACATAGACAAACGCCGTTTTGGTCATCCGACTCGTCTTGATGAGCACTTGGGAGAGCAACACCCAACATAGAGCTGATGCTGAACCCTGGCAGTACCTAGTGGAACTCAGGTTTGGTGCAACATAGACAAACGCCGTTTTAGTCATCCGACTCGTCTTGATGAGCACTTGGGAGAGCAGTACCCAAGATAGAGCTGATGCTGAACCCTGGCAGTACCTAATGGAACTCAGGCTTTGTGCAACATAGACAAACGCCGTTTTGGTCATCCGACTCGTCTTGATGAGCACTTGGGAGAGCAGTACCCAAGATAGAGCTGATGCTGAACCCTGGCAGTACCTAGTGGAACTCAGGTTTGGTGCAACATAGACAAACGCCGTTTTAGTCATCCGACTCGTCTTGATGAGCACTTGGGAGAGCAGTACCCAAGATAGAGCTGATGCTGAACCCTGGCAGTACCTAATGGAACTCAGGTTTGGTGCAACATAGACAAACGCCGGTTTGGTCATCCGACTCGTCTTGATGAGCACTTGGGAGAGCAGTACCCAAGATAGAGCTGATGCTGAACCCTGGCAGTACCTAATGGAACTCAGGTTTGGTGCAACATAGACAAACGCCGTTTTGGTCATCCGACTCGTCTTGATGAGCACTTGGGAGAGCAGTATCCAAGATAGAGCTGATGCTGAACCCTGGCAGTACCTAATGGAACTCAGGTTTGGTGCAACATAGACAAACGCCGGTTTGGTCATCCGACTCGTCTTGATGAGCACTTGGGAGAGCAGTACCCAAGATAGAGCTGATGCTGAACCCTGGCAGTACCTAATGGAACTCAGGTTTGGTGCAACATAGACAAACGCCGTTTTGGTCATCCGACTCGTCTTGATGAGCACTTGGGAGAGCAGTACCCAAGATAGAGCTTATGCTGAACCCTGGCAGTACCTAGTGGAACTCAGGTTTGGTGCAACATAGACACACGCCGTTTTGGTCATCCGACTCGTCTTGATGAGCGCTTGGGAGAGCAGTACCCAAGATTGAGCTGATGCTGAACCCTGGCAGTACCTAATGGAACTCAGATTTGGTGCAACATAGACAAACGCCGTTTTGGTCATCCGACTCGTCTTGATGAGCACTTGGGAGAGCAGTACCCAAGATAGAGCTGATGCTGAACCCTGGCTGTACTTAGTGGAACTCAGGTTTGGTGCAACATAGACAAACGCCGTTTTGGTCATCCGACTCGTCTTAATGAGCACTTGGGAGAGCAGTACCCAAGATAGAGCTAATGCTGAACCCTGGCTGTACCTAGTGGAACTCAGGTTTGGTGCAACATAGACAAACGCCGTTTTGGTCATCCGTCACATCTTGACGAGCACTTGGGAGAGCAGTACCCAAGATAGAGCTGATGCTGAACCCTGACGGATGACCTAAATAGCGTGGGCCTATGTTGCACCAAACCTGAGTTCCACTAGGTATAGCCAGGGTTCAGCATCAGCTCTATCTTGGGTACTGCTCTCCCAAGTGCTCGTCAAGATGTGACGGATGACCAAAACGGCGTTTGTCTATGTTGCACCAAACCTGAGTTCCACTAGGTACAGCCAGGGTTCAGCATTAGCTCTATCTTGGGTACTGCTCTCCCAAGTGCTCATTAAGACGAGTCGGATGACCAAAACGGCGTTTGTCTATGTTGCACCAAACCTGAGTTCCACTAAGTACAGCCAGGGTTCAGCATCAGCTCTATCTTGGGTACTGCTCTCCCAAGTGCTCATCAAGACGAGTCGGATGACCAAAACGGCGTTTGTCTATGTTGCACCAAATCTGAGTTCCATTAGGTACTGCCAGGGTTCAGCATCAGCTCAATCTTGGGTACTGCTCTCCCAAGCGCTCATCAAGACGAGTCGGATGACCAAAACGGCGTGTGTCTATGTTGCACCAAACCTGAGTTCCACTAGGTACTGCCAGGGTTCAGCATCAGCTCTATCTTGGGTACTGCTCTCCCAAGTGCTCATCAAGACGAGTCGGATGACCAAAACGGCGTTTGTCTATGTTGCACCAAACCTGAGTTCCATTAGGTACTGCCAGGGTTCAGCATCAGCTCTATCTTGGGTACTGCTCTCCCAAGTGCTCATCAAGACGAGTCGGATGACCAAACCGGCGTTTGTCTATGTTGCACCAAACCTGAGTTCCATTAGGTACTGCCAGGGTTCAGCATCAGCTCTATCTTAGATACTGCTCTCCCAAGTGCTCATCAAGACGAGTCGGATGACCAAAACGGCGTTTGTCTATGTTGCACCAAACCTGAGTTCCACTAGGTACTGCCAGGGTTCAGCATCAGCTCTATCTTGGGTACTGCTCTCCCAAGTGCTCATCAAGACGAGTCGGATGACCAAAACGGCGTTTGTCTATGTTGCACAAAGCCTGAGTTCCATTAGGTACTGCCAGGGTTCAGCATCAGCTCTATCTTGGGTACTGCTCTCCCAAGTGCTCATCAAGACGAGTCGGATGACTAAAACGGCGTTTGTCTATGTTGCACCAAACCTGAGTTCCACTAGGTACTGCCAGGGTTCAGCATCAGCTCTATGTTGGGTACTGCTCTCCCAAGTGCTCATCAAGACGAGTCGGATGACCAAAACGGCGTTTGTCTATGTTGCACCAGACCTGAGTTCCATTAGGTACTGCCAGGGTTTAGCATCAGCTCTATCTTGGGTACTGCTCTCCCAAGTGCTCATCAAGACGAGTCGGATGACCAAACCGGCGTTTGTCTATGTTGCACCAAACCTGAGTTCCATTAGGTACTGCCAGGGTTCAGCATCAGCTCTATCTTGGGTACTGCTCTCCCAAGTGTTCATCAAGACGAGTCGGATGACTTAAACGGCGTTTGTCTATGTTGCACCAAACCTGAGTTCCACTAGGTACTGCCAGGGTTCAGCATCAGCTCTATCTTGGGTACTGCTCTCCCAAGTGCTCATCAAGACGAGTCGGATGACCAAAACGGCGTTTGTCTATGTTGCACCAAGCCTGAGTTCCATTAGGTACTGCCAGGGTTCAGCATCAGCTCTATCTTGGGTACTGCTCTCCCAAGTGCTCATCAAGACGAGTCGGATGACTAAAACGGCGTTTGTCTATGTCGCACCAAACCTGAGTTCCACTAGGTACTGCCAGGGTTCAGCATCAGCTCTATCTTGGGTACTGCTCTCCCAAGTGCTCATCAAGACGAGTCGGATGACCAAAACGGCGTTTGTCTATGTTGCACCAGACCTGAGTTCCATTAGGTACTGCCAGGGTTTAGCATCAGCTCTATCTTGGGCACTGCTCTCCCAAGTGCTCATCAAGACGAGTCGGATGACCAAAACGGCGTTTGTCTATGTTGCACCAAACCTGAGTTCCATTAGGTACTGCCAGGGTTCAGCATCAGCTCAATCTTGGGTACTGCTCTCCCAAGTGCTCATCAAGACGAGTCGGATGACCAAAACGGCGTGTGTCTATGTTGCACCAAACCTGAGTTCCACTAGGTACTGCCAGGGTTCAGCATCAGCTCTATCTTGGGTACTGCTCTCCCAAGTGCTCATCAAGACGAGTCGGATGACCAAAACGGCGTTTGTCTACGTTGCACCAAACCTGAGTTCCATTAGGTACTGCCAGGGTTCAGCATCAGCTCTATCTTGGGTACTGCTCTCCCAAGTGCTCATCAAGACGAGTCGGATGACCAAACCGGCGTTTGTCTATGTTACACCAAACCTGAGTTCCATTAGGTACTGCCAGGGTTCAGCATCAGCTCTATCTTGGATACTGCTCTCCCAAGTGCTCATCAAGACAAGTCGGATGACCAAAACGGCGTTTGTCTATGTTGCACCAAACCTGAGTTCCATTAGGTACTGCCAGGGTTCAGCATCAGCTCTATCTTGGGTACTGCTCTCCCAAGTGCTCATCAAGACGAGTCGGATGACTAAAACGGCGTTTGTCTATGTTGCACCAAACCTGAGTTCCATTAGGTACTGCCAGGGTTCAGCATCAGCTCCATCTTGGGTACTGCTCTCCCAAGTGCTCATTGTGACGAGTCGAATAGCCTAAACGGCGTGTGTCTATGTTGCACCAAACCTGAGTTCCACTAGGTACAGCCAGGGTTCAGCATCAGCTCCATCTTGGGTACTGCTCTCCCAAGTGCTCATTGTGACGAGTCGAATAGCCTAAACGGCGTGTGTGTATGTTGCACCAAACCTGAATTCCACTAGGTACACCCAGGGTTCAGCATCAGCTCTATCTTGGGTACTGGTCTCCCAAGTGCTCATCAAGACGAGTCGGATGACCAAACGGCGTGTTTCTATGTTGCACCAAACCTGAGGTCCACTAGCTAGATAAAAATTACGGGCGCCTTTATAAAATTACGATATATTTTTGTTAATTGATAATTATCAATAATATTTTTAATTGTCATTAAAAATTGATTTAATTTTTAATGGTTTGTGAAGCATTAACCATTAATTCTTTTTAATTTTTAATGGTTCGAAATAAATTAATATTAATGCAAATTGATGTTAATGCGAATTGACAATTAATTTTCCTTCAATGGTTAATGGTTAATTCGAATTAACCTTTTCAATGGTTAATTTTTAATGGTAATTGGGATTAACGTTCGGCCAACACTGGAGGATAGTAAACATTTTGCAGAATGAATTACATACATAAATTATTTACTTAAAGTCTCCAATCCGCATTGGGCTAGCGTGGGGACTATAGCCCAAGCCCTCTCGCGCATGATTCCTGTGCCCAGCAGTGGGACGTATACAGGGTGCCCAGTAATTAATGGATAACCTTCTAACCACCGACAGGGCACCTTAGGCTGGTCCAGAAAATGCACTTATAGGTCTAGTAAAAGTTTCGTGGTTTTAGAGATAATCGCACTTTTCTAAATTTGAAGTATGGTGCTAGCTACTAAAAAAGACAGAAAAGTTCGATTATCTCGAAAACCACGAAACTTTTACTAGACCTATAAGTGCATTTTCTGGGCCAGCCTAAGGTGCCCTGTTGGTGGTTAGAAGGTTATCCATTAATTATGATTATGATTACTGGGCACCCTGTATAACCGGAAATTATCTTCTTCAGCGCCAGGGTCCGCTTTCCTGCTCAGTCTTCTCCACTATAACCTGAAATTATAACTTAAATATTTCGATAGTAGGTATCTTACCTGTAATGCCTGTCCTTATGCGTCGCCAGGGCTGGCTCCGCGTGGAACCTCAGCTTGCAAATGTCACAGGACAGCTTGCCATACATCTGTCCACATAATTTTAGTTTTAACCGACTTCATAATTTCGTAGGTTGAGTGAGGCAGACCTCGAAGGAGATGGCGACACGATCTTGACGTCCTTCAATGATTTATAACTCGAGATAGGTTATAGGCGTTCCAAAATTGAAGCGCTTACCTTGTGACAAATTGGACAAGTTGCCTTTAGTCGCGGCTGGACAAGCGAGAAATGTGCACGTGCTAACGAGCTCCCGCACACCGAAACAGAAAGAAACGACCTTATGTTTAACAACGAGTGTGACAAAGATAGATGGAATAAGAAAATTAATCAAAAATAACAGATTTCTTCGTAGGCATAGAAATAAATATGGAAGTATTTTTTGTGCTCCTCAAGTATGAGTATAACCTATCTATGGTTATATTATATCATTGACGTCCTTCGGAAAGATTGCCATAATAGAACGAGACGCGTGGAAGAATGGGAGGGAGGCCTTTGCCACAGGGCGGACACGCCATACATCAAAAATGATTTGCGTTTATATGTGTGCGCGGCACGTCTGTACACGCGTCATTGAGTTTCTGACGGAATCCTGACGGAATCTCAGTAGAGCGACTTACGCACACATTCATGCCGCGGCCTGTCGCGGGCGAGGTAATGCGAGTCGGGGCGGGGCGGTGCGTGTCCGTTCTGTATGATAATACTATTACTTATTCTGTGCCTTTGCCCAGCAGTGGGACTCAACAGGCTAACAAATAAAAAATAATAAGGTTTAAATTGTATGTACATTATGTTATTTCAACCATCAGCCATATTTTAAGAGATGAATATGTGGGTCATACTGAGCAACTTTTAGTATGGAACCAACAAAAAAAATTGGCTGTTTCATACATTTTAGGAGAACAGATGTCGATGTTTTCTATAGGTGAGGCAATAAAAATCATAATTTCATAATAAAACATTTTTATACAGTCAATTATAGTACCTCTAAAAATTTCGCTACGGGTAAAATATTATCCCGCATATGACCTCCCTTTTCTTCATAGAAACCCTTATATTTACTTATGTGTATTAATTTATATATATATTTTTTTATTTAGTAATTAAAATTATCGTAATTCAACCGTAAATCAACAAACCTCAGTATGCATCTTCTCATGTCCCAAAAACGTCCTTCTTGTGAAAAAGGGCTCCACACATTTCGCACATTTAAAAACTTCTATACTTTTTGCATAGAACTCGTTCTCTCTCTTACTCTCCCACCATCTCTGTCTCTCCTCTTCTGTCAATCTCTCTTCTGTAAAACTAGGGGCTGATGGGTCGGATACTGGTGGTTCCGAGGTTTCTCCAAGTGAGTGTTTTTCTGCATCTTTCTCAGGCGTAGGGTTTTTTGGTAGGATTCTCAGCGTGGGAACTTCCATCATTGGTAGTTTTCGTTGGGGCACTACGCTTATTGGTGGTGGGTATGAAACGTCTGAAAAAAAACAACGGGTTGCACTCCGGGAGTGCCGGCAGAAGTGAAAACTCAATGACATTGTAACAGTTTTTCGATCAGGTCACGTGTCAGTCTTACGAATTTTCAATCTGTCGACTCTGTCGGTCACCTGACCTGTCGCGAGTTTAATATTTTTTCCCCACCTCAAAAAGTGCACAGCGCGGCTAAAGAAGTTTTCACTTCAAAAACATTTTTGAATCATTTTTTAACATATATTGACAAAGAAGGAAATCAAATCAGTTCCGTTCTGGTCTTCATCAGCAGTTACATTTCACCAAATAGCACTTTTTAGGGTTCCGTACCCAATGGGTAGAAACGGGACCCTATTACTAAGACTCCATTGTCCGTCTGTCTGTCACCAGGCTGTATCTCATGAACCGTGATAGCTAAACAGTTGAAATTTTCACAGATGATGTATTTCTGTTGCCGCTATAACAACAAATACTAAAAAGTACGGAAACCTGTTGACGAGTATAACTATCGCCTTCCTCAACCTTCAATCAGAATAGTGGCGACCAGATCAACGAAGGCACCGTAAGCAAAGACTAAAGGGGCCCACAGATTACCAGTTCGCCGGACAATATCAGCCTGTCAGTTGTTCGGAACTGTCACCATTTGCATTTAACTGACTGGCTGATATCGTCGGGAACTGGTAATCTGTGGGCCCCTTTAAGCCAGATTATAGTAAGAAGCTAACGGGTAAGCTTCAGTCTCTGGCCCATCGGCGGAAAGTCGCCAGTCTGTCGGTATACTACAGGTTGCACTTCGGGGAGTATGCTCAAGAGCTACACGAGCTTATTCCACCGTCCCCATTCTACCATCGGACTTTTAGACGCACGGCCGGTCTCCATCCTTACTTGGTAGATATTCCACCAATTCGCACGAAGCGCTTTGCTTCCTCTTTTCTTATGCGCACTGCCAAGGAATGGAATTCCTATATTTCCGAGCTCATATAACCCGGCAACCATCAAGGGTTAACAGGCAGGTGCCTGTTGTGCCAGAAAGTTCTGGGCAGGCTCGCTCCATCGTAGGCCACGTCTTCGCCTCGGCTAGTCTGTGGCCATGAGTAAGCCCATTTATAATTAAAAAAAAGAAATACTTACGTTTCCTATTTAAGAGTGACATTAGCGTTGCATCCGCAAACCCGACTCCACCCCATACCCCAGCGCTTTCATTTCTCATAGGCACCGGTTCACGGTTTAACATAGTCTCCCAAACACCACCGCTATCACGCCTTTGAGGTACAGGATCTTGTGACACACTAGCATCACTAACTTCAGCATTTTCATGTCTATCAGGTAGAGGTTCAATTTTAACCACAAGCCTTTCCGGTGGATTAACTTCATGTTCATACACTTCAAACATAACTTTTCCATCAGTATCTCCGGGTTCCGCGGGATCAGGGTCCATGTTCCATTCACTTGGTGCTACATTATCTGGGTCGGGCTCGGATTTTAATCTTTCTATAAGAAGGGGATCTCGGTGTTCTGTAGGTTCTGTTTTTTTTGGTGGGTTTGTTATTTCCAAGTTGTGGCGATTGGATATTGTTAGTTTGGATAGACTTTGGAGTGAGGTCGGCTGAAAGGATAAAACGTAGTTTATAATCTGACGATAATTCAGATAATTAGTTAATTCTTAATTTACACTTTATAGCTACAAAGGACGAGATTTGCTTGTATCTGGATACAAATAACCTGTCAAAGCGTCCTTATGGCAGGGACAAAGTGGGATTTTTTGATTGGAAATGACACATATTTTGTTTGTTTGAACAAGAAGTTGGTAAACCATGGGAATCTGGGGATACAATTGTGACTCTGGCTGTCTCTTCCCGGAAATGATATTTATTTGAGATAAGCGCCAAAATTGTACTTCATCAGACTTGTTAACATACCCCAGGGTTTAAGGTAAGGAAAGTTTAGCCATTAGTCAAAAAATATGTAAAAAGCGAAACTATTTTAACATTGTGACACATTTTGAGCTTACTGCCTATTTGTAATTCATAGTTTGGTAAATATTTTACAAAAAAAAAACAGTTATAGGCGTCCAAAACCTGAGGGTATGTGTAGTGTATTGAAAAATGAGGGTACTTCAACAAAACCTGTCTGGATTTGTCAGGTGCGGTAATAGGGATGATGACACATGTTGAATTGTATAACAAAATCTAGTAAAATAGATAGCAAACGAGCAATTTATCACAATAATGTAGATATTAAAATTACATATTGAAAAATTACAAAATTACAGGACCTGAAAGTTTCAAAATGTAAGTTTTTTTTAACTTCCAAAAACGATAAAAGTAAGGGTACCATTCGATTCTTTACATTTCATCCAAAAAAATATTGTATAGCAACTATATACATAAACGCAATATTTCACCGACAAAAACGCAATTTTCTTGTTTTGTCCATACTACAAGATGGGCGATGACGTCACGGCCTCTGGCCGTTTTGTGTAGGGCGTTTCGCGAATGAAGTGCGACTGTCGGACTTTGACTACAATTTCTGACTTTTGTGTTACTTTAATGCAATGGGTCCCATATAGACATTTGATCCTAAAAACAAACCCGATCGATTGATACCATAAAAAAAAATTAGTCATGTAGCCTATTACATATGCTCTCCCGAGTTTCGGCAACGTTATCGCGATATAAAAGTGGCGACTAGGATCGGATTCGAATTGACGCGTTTTATTAATTTTTGTGACTCTTTTTAACTCGAGGAATTGGTACTTTTCACTAATTTTTGTTTGGACCAGCTCTTTCTCTTAAAGTTTGCCAATCCCTGGTCTATTAGATTACACCAAACCTTAGTTAGATGGAAGTTTAATTTACTCACTTGTTTATTTATCATGGCTGCAAGAGTATGCTGTGCTTTTAGGGCTCTGTCTTTAAAGTTGACCATTTTTATAACAAAATGGTTGCACTCCCAGCATATCTTGTCGTTTTCTGTCAGCTGAAATATGAAATTATGAGTTTTTGGACAATTTGGACACAAATGTGTTATACTAGAATAGAAAGCATCAAACTTAATATATTATGTTGAACATGATACATGATACTGTGTTGTATGGAGCAATACTAGCCTATCCTTAGATAAAGTTATACCCAGGGCTGTATTTCCATCTAGGCCCCATAAATTCTAAGTGCCCTAGTTCTCTTAATTTGGGCAAAACAGTTTACTTATCTACTAATGAGTGTCATCTGCCAGTAATTCAACCTGCATAAGAATTGATAAAATCCTCCAAAACCTATCATATTAGTAAGGTAAATGTACTGGTGCTCGACGCGATCCCAGTACATGTCATCTTGAAACTTAAGTCATTGTCAATAGAGGTGACAGCAGGGTGTCATCTATTGGACATTAGCGTGTCGAGCACTAGTACGTTTACCTTACTTATGTTAAGTCGGGAAGCTACACCGGCCAACTAAAGTATGTACGCTAAGTAACTAACTAACTAAACTATCGCACGCCCGTAATTATATTGCATATAATTCCGGAGGTCAATGCCACTGTGTGAGCGGGACAGCAATATAATTATGCGCACATTATTGCAAATGGCGGATCAGTGTACGAGATTCTACGTGCTCAACGTCCTTACTTTACTGCGCCAATATCCCTAAAATTTGTACAAGAAACAAAGGTACATACAAACTATAACAGTATGATACTTATTACTTACCGTCAAATCTTTATAGAACATAGAAACGGGTCTGATGTGGTGTAACGGCGGTGTAAACATTTGCCTATCCTGGCTTAGACATGTCGCACAAAAGGCGTTTGGAGCTCCACTGTGAGCGCTCATGTTTTAAAGATGCTAATCAGAACATTTGTTTAATACGATATAGAACCACTGGGGCGGAGATAGAGTCTTCAGAACTTCAGGTGGTCCTCAGGCAGAGTCCAAGCTCGCTCCATGCTCGCTCCTCAGCATCAGGGACTCGAGTTGCACTAGACAGTTTTGTTTTGACATTTTCGTTCAAAAATATCGTGTAAGTATATGGGTAGTCCGAACCGCGAAAATCGAAGTTCGCAAATTGGAATAAAAGGAAAAGATCCTCGCAATTTGCGAATTTTGATTTTCGTGGTAGGCCCTCGGAGTGGACCAGCGTGGACAATCAAACTGAAAATTTCGTAGATCGCCGAACTCGACTCCACACTCGCGTTCGCGGATTCGCGCCGTGATTGCCGCACGAGTGTGGAGGGGGCTTAGAGGCTATGTATAGCCATAACACACTACCTTACCGAGGGTGACAAGAGTTCCGTACAGATTTGATTAACCTTTTAGACGCCGTGTCAAACACAAAAACTGTCACGCTGACGCCACGTCACCGAAATGTCAAAACTGAAATTGAACTGCATATGCACGTAGGTCTATGTTGCTATGTGGTCTGTCACCGATTAATCGGTCTTTGGGGTTGAACCTACGGTGCGGATATATCGGTCATTGGCGTCCAAAAGGTTAATGTTTTCACTAAACTACAATCAAAACACTTTTAACACGTCATTATATTATTCAGGATTACATACCAAAAGGACATGAACAATGTTACCTAATAGGAGAATCTCAGTGTATGTATGTTAAGATATGCCTTATAAACAATACAATTCATTATTCTCACACGTCACATACATCCGGTACCCTCGCATCTGACAGCAAAAATGTTTTTCTTCTTTAGTTTTCGTGCAGAACCGATCACACGCTTGTTCTCTCGTGAAGCGCGCCTCGGCTAGAGCTACCAAGGCGACCAGTAACACGGCACTCAGGAGAACCAACAAAGTCTTGCTGTGCATTTTAAATACGTATTTTCTTCACTTATTGCTTCATTAGTAACTGCACTTGTTAATTTAGAATTTATTTTTTATTGGGTTTTTCGACTGTTTTAAAGTATATGACGCGCAAAAATGAAACGTCGAACTGACAGTCGATGAAAGAGTTGGAGTATTTGGAGTATAGCTGGAGCAAGGAGAATTTAATCAGGAGAAGTTAATGACTTAGAGCTTAGAGCGGTTTCGCACTATGTCCGATCCGAATCCGATCCGAACCCGTGAAAATATGGTCCGAAGTAGCCGTAGAGCTATTTCTATGTAATTTACGCACTAGATCCGATCTCCGTCATCCGATTTCGGAAAGAAATCAGACGAATACATTCCAAGACTCTATTCCTCTGTTGGTCATGGATTAATTTTATATTTAATTGGACCGTCAGCTCTCTAACAAAATCACATTATTATTAATGAACAAAAAAGGTCCATCTTTCAACAGTGGAAATATTCGTTGTAGACGGGGAAGCCTCGGTAGCTCAGCTCAGTCAGCTACTCAGCTCCCATGAGCCGTGGCACAACAACGACAGGACAACGCGAGGAAGATGATGAAGTATATAACATATGTACATACCTACATTACCTACTCCGGCAAGCCAGCTTTGTCAGTATAAAAAGGTAGCAAATTCTTGTCTTGGTAAAAAACATATCATTGGAGAGAAACAAAAAACTTTATATGGGTATCGCTTTTCTATTAGAATTTTACAAACAATACATTCTCCCGTTTTCACAAGTCGCGTACAGCGCATGTCCTTGTAGTCGGCAGCAGAACATCTTCACCATGCTGGTCCGATTGCAGAATGCATCACAAGGCCGCTGTCTAGTCCATTTGGCTTCAGTGGAAGCAGCAATAACAATCAGTGCGACAGAAATCAATAGGATCCATATACTTTTACAGAACATTGTAAAACTTTAATTTTCTAAATCGTATTTGTTCAGTTGAGTCGTGAGTTGGTCGTGAGGTAGTAAATATCTTCTCTGAGCTTAGGTATTTTAAGATTTATTTGTTCTGTTTTTATTTTTCATGCTGAACGTTGAACTTGACAAATTTAAAGCTCGATGTCAATTTGAAGTTCGCGCTAGTAACAACCAGACAAACTTCAGACAAACGATTTTCATCCGAACAATCGATTTATAATCGATTCTTCACATCCGACTAGATTTTCATTTCCGAACGTTCGTCAAAAAAAATATGTCAATTGTCAAATTGTGGATGTGGATGGCGTCCGGGCGTCCGTCTACTTCTCAAGAATATTGCAATTGCAGTGAAGTGAAAACATAATAATACACGAACAACGTTCGGTATAACTGTCTGTTCTTGTAATGTGAATTAAGTCTTGAAAATGGGAAAAATCGGGGATTCTAATTCTAATACCTGCTCCGTACCGGAGTGCAAATCTCGGAGTACGAACGAAATAACACTATTTCGTTATCCTAAAGAAGAGGCGCAGAGGAAAAAATGGACTGAAGCTATCAAAATTGAGAGTAAAATCACTCAAAACATGCAAGTTTGCAGCCGTCATTTTGTGAAGAGTGATTATATTATATCAGGTCAGTAAATGCGAATTTAAATATTATTTCCATACATAATACGGTATAACGTTAGGTTGTAATATGTGGCACTGTGCTAATTTCTGCGCAGTTAGCTTGATTTTCATTTATGAACGTTCTAAATAGCTTAGACTACAGTGTTATGCACTAAAACACATCTAAACTTTTTATGATGCATTCTGTATTCTTTTCTTTGAATTGTATACCATGTAATCTATTATGATGACTAGTTTATCATTAATGGCAGTTATCCTGACTGCGAAACTGGTCTTGGGATTACTAAGCTCGCTTACAATGGGGTTGGCTGGTTGAAGTATTTTACAGATGGCGTCAGCATAAGTTTATCTGTCAATCCCTCAAATTGTGTAAAATTGTTTTTTTTTTAATTTTGTGACCTGGATGCTAGCCCTACAACATGCCTCAAACCAACATGACTAATTTTTTAGCCAACACAGAGTTATAGAGAATTGTTTGTACTACTGTTATTTTACAGATAATGCAGGTGCCAAAGTGAAGAGGCTGAAGAGATCAGCGGTTCCGTCTCAGAACCTGCCGTGGCAATTCCCAAACAAAAGAGTCAGTCCGACCCTCGCCAAGGCTCGCATGGAGCGCTTGAAGAACCGGCTACAGAAGTAAGTAGAGTTGTGCCATTCTCGTGAACATTCTCCCTTTTATATGGAAAATGTTCTCATTCGAGAATATTTCCCATAGTAAATTGAGAAGGTTCTTGAGAACAGCACAACTATAGAAGTAATACACATGGGGTCCTGTTGTTTCCCATATAGTTTTAAGTCATAATGTATTGTTTGTCATATTATCATTAGTGATAAAACTGAAACCGTTAACATTTCAGGTTTTTCGTTAGGTTATCCTATAGATAGGTTAGGTTAGGTTTGTTTTATGGCAATCCTGAAAAGTGACGCGTTTCTGAACCAAATGAATTATGATTAACGAAAATTCGGGCAAACAATACATTATGTAGTATATTTTTATATCTAATATTTGTAGTGTATGTATTTTATTTTATTTTTATTATTTGTTTTATTTTCGCGCCACCCGTTAACTTGAATCTGTTTCGCCGTCTCACTATCTGAAGGTTGTCTGGAAGAGATCGCTATTTAGCGATAAGACCGCCTGTTGTTACCTACATTTTTGTACCTGTTCATACTTTTGTACTATTTCTTTTGTAGTGTGCAATAAAACATTTTATTATTATTATTTGTATCTCCTTTTGGCTTTCACGGGCCTATGGGCCTATAATCCCGGTCTTTTGATAGGCTTGCGTGGGGATATAGATCCAACACGTAGAGGCCCCTTGGAGAGCTTTTATGTCATGTAGAACGCCTGCTGGAACCCGTTCACAGGCGCAACAATAGACACCCATGAACCGGTCTCAGCAGGCATTGGAACTATTGTAGAAAAAGTGAACAGTAAATTGGTCTATGGATTGAACTTTGGGTGGACAATGAGACTGGGCTATTGTAAAAGAAGTCCGGGCACCTGCCATAACAATGCTTAACACACGTTATCGAGGCAGGTGGTGACTCGCTGCTGACTAGATGGGCCCCTGAAACTGTCGCCATAAAGATGACCAGGGGCAACATCGGTGTGAGCGGCTCAGGGGTGTCGAGAGGTGTACCCAGTGGCTGTAAACAGCCACTGTGCCAACACGTGCTTACGCAAATTTCACTTCCACCCTGCGAGCATCTCTAACGACTCCTCTCTGGACGGCCAATGAAGGCAAGCCAGAGCCGAGAGTCCTGCGGGTCCCCTTGGGGTCCACTCCGACCGGCGAAGACACGCCGGAGACCAGGGATCGGAACCGGTTTTTTGCAAAAACTTAGAAATAACCATATTTTGCGAATTATTTTATACTAGAAATGTAGGACTCAGTTGTGTTTTTAGGTTACGACTTCGTATTATTACATTGCCCAATTAGAAATGAAGTAATTAGCAAAGAACGAAAAAATACCGTTTCCGTTCCCATACAAAAAATACCGGTATCCGATCCCTGCCGGAGACGGAGACCCTGACCGACTCTGGAGCACTCGGGTCCGTGGGGTCGTTACTCCCCAACAGCTCGCCACAAGCTGCCCTGCGGGCTTATTATTATTATTATTATGGCTTAAAACTATTTGGGAAACAATAGAGACCCAATACACATATTTAGTTTAGTAGTAGGTCTTTCTGAAGCAGTTGTTGTTGTCCTATGGCACCCCAGAGGTGCAAAGGGCCTTCACAAGCTCGCGCCACGCCTTCCTATCTTCAGCAACCCTACTGGCCTCGCTCCAGCTCAACCCGACCGCTCGTAGCTCATTTGCGTCGGACCGTTGCCAAGAGTGTGTCCACGGCTTCTTTTGTCCGGCGGTTTCCACCCGAAAGCGATGGTTACGTTATTCATTTCCCCTCTTCGAATCATATGTCCATCTCCATTTTCGTGTCGCGATTTCTTCACCATAGGGGTCATCCATTCATTACGTCACACGAATTTCTAGGTTTTTGACCCCTCCCCCCTCCTTGTCACACTTGGTCACATTTGGCAAACCCCTCCCCCCTAGTGTCACGTCACATTTTTTCTACGAAATCGCCAAATAGATTAAGTAAGTACCTAAGTATTATTAATATTTTATCAAAATATTTTTGACGATATAAATATTAGTAATTTTATAATCCAAAACTGCTTAGGAAAGAAAATTAAACGAATAAAAACAATTGTCGTTTTAAAAACTTGTTATTTAAATGTACAGCGAATAAAATAATTTAAATAAATTTTCGGTTACTGATGAAGTTAAAGTGACGTCACAAAGTTTGTGTCTCCCATAGATGTATTATTTTTAAAGATGGAGCGTAAGCCACCTGTCACCGTAGCCTCACACACACAGACACATTTTATGTACGATTTACAGTGAGGAACCAGAGGCATGTGGCCACGACGATAAAGTCATATCGATAAACTATACGGCCTTTTTACAATTTAAATTTTACTTGAAAGGATCTAAACTATCTAAAATGAACAGATAACTATTATAACATTAATTTAGAAGTTCTTTACTTATAAGTTGCTCTTAATTATGACCCCGTTATAATTATTTGAATTATTGTCTAAAGGAGGCATGGAACGCCACATATATAAATGTTACATTAAAACCAAATAAAATATGTTTTTTGCAATAATAGAGTTTATTATTATATTATAAAATTTATAAAGTATTCATTGTCGAAGATATCGAAGCTTCAATTAATCGCTATTACGTTCCGCTGTGTAGAGAGTATCGATATATAACATGATTAAAATCGACAAATCTACATCCCTAGAAACGTGCAATAAACTCACACATACACATTTTAACGCACACATACACAGCTTGCCCACCACCAAAATGGCTACGGCTTGACAGATAAATTTTGTACTGAGAACCGAGAACGTTGGGGCCTTGGTGTCTCCCCCCTCCCCCATGTCACAATATGTCACATTTTCTTGACCCTCCCTCCCCCTAAACGTGTGATGTAATTAATGGATGACCCCCAATGGGTGTATGAAGCAATGATTGTAGTAAAATACTTAAGAAAGAATAAAGTCAACAAAGTCATAAATTTGCAAAGGTGTGCAATAAAAAAACCTAACCTCTAAACATTGATTGATAAAAAAATAATTTAGGGCGTTTTACAGTGTTGCACCTTATGAGAGCGTTTTTTTAACGCGCCGTCAACACCAGGGCCACCCAGCTACATGGGCTGCGGGCTGCCAGGGCCGGATTGCCGCCTAGACCAATAAGGCCCGGGCCTAGGAGCCAAGGCAACTTAGTAATGGTTTAGAGATGGAGAAGGAGGCCCCCCTAAATTCCTAGTGTCTTGGGGCCTACAAGAGCCCTGAACAGGATTATGATATATTGATTTTAACAGTAGGATTATTCCTCCCATTACAGGGTGTATGATTCTCCAGGCAGTAAAACTGAAACTTCAGCCACTAAACCAGAGACACCAACTAAAAAACCTGAAAGTGGCAAAAAATCTGAATCAAATAAAAAACCTCAGTCAGCATCAAAAGCCACTGAAAAAACTGAGGATACCGAGGAAATAAAGAGTGAGGTGGTAAGTGAGGAAGATGATGTATATACTGGAAATACATCTGTCGGTCCTGATGTGGAGAAAAATGAAGAAAATGAGAAAAATAATGATGAAAACGAAGAAAGTGAGATAAATACTGAAGAAAATGAAAAAAATAATGAAGAAAATGAAAAAAGTAATGAAGAAACTGATAAAAGTGATGAAGAAACTGAAACTGTTGAAGAGGATGGAGGTGAAGCTTCAGTGGCTAAAAAAGACGATAATGTAAGTTTTTAATCCGTAATAATTTTATTATTCTAGTTGATGTTGTTGTAATAATATGAATTTAGTTATCATTTTATCAATTTAATTGTATGTAGGAATGAGAATGTATTGGGCCCCATACATTCCACGACTTCTCTTTCCGCACCGACTGTATCTGGTAATTGTTGAAAGAAACATTTTTTTTTTAAATTATTGACTCGAATAGAACATAATCGAACTTTTTTTACATTGGCTGTATGCCGCCAGCCGCCGCCTTAGCGCTATCTGTGACAAAAAAAAATCAAACGTCAAACAAACTGTCAAAGTGCGTAACCTGCTCACTGCTGTTATTTCGCTTATTTTTAGAATTAACTTACCAAATTTCGTGATAAATGTGCCTTAGTACGTATTATTAAGTATAATGTTTTATTCAAGATACCTGCCCGTGGCCCGACGAGGCTCAGACAGCGTGAGGGAACAATAAAATGCGAGTATTGCGGTAGAAAGTGTCTTACTCCACAAGCGTTGCAGACTCATCAACAAACTGCGCATAAGAACTCTAGAAACAACCTAATTAACCCTAAAAAGGACTATCCAGTTAATAATAAGACTAAATCATCGCCTAAATCAACAATTGAGCCTGTAATTTCGGTGAAAAGTCCCGAAAATCTGCTGGCCAAACCGCCGGCGAACGCGAGGCGAGCTGCGTCTTTGAATTCGCGTGAGGTTGAGAAAGTGCTTCAGGACGACAGTGACATCGCCACGGCGAGCGACTCCTCTGAAACGAGTGTGAAGGAAGAGATTGTAGAAAAAAAGGAGCAGCGTAAGACTGAATTTGAGTGTCCGAAGTGTAAGAGGCGGTTTGCTGTGTACTTTATGGCGTACAAGCATATACAGAATCATCACGCTGGGCCGGCCAACGGAAGTAAAACGTGAGTAAAATTAGTTATCTAAAAATGTAAACAAATAATCACATCTAGACCACTTACCTTGTAGATTGTTCATGATTAAACTACACAGGTGTTTGGTTCATAGTTTTCCAAATTAAAATGGCAGATAGGCTATAAAAAAAATTACACACGTTTTCAGATTCAGTCAAAAGTTAAAGTTCACTCTGTGGTTGGAGTGCAAATGAGTAATTTTTATGAGAACTTTTAGGCTAATGAATTTTAATTTAATCAAACACAAAAAATGGCAATGAATGCCACTAAAAAGTTAATTCACAATAAAACAAAAACAAGACTAGTTGCTATACTTTATTGACTATCCAAATCAACTGTAATTAAACTTATTTCTATATTTTCCAGCCCTATCCCCAAACCAATCCGCATTGAGATTTGCACGATCTGCAACACGCCAGTCAACAGCAACTCCCACGTGTGCACCGGGCCGCTGAAGTTAGCCATGGGGCTCATATGCACCGGCTGTGAGCAGGAGTACAAGACCCTCACTATGTTCGACATGCACAAGAGCAGCATGCATAGCGACGGAGTTGAGAGCATGTTCTTCTCTACTCTAGATGGTAAGAAAGCAATTAACTTAGAATAAATTTAAAAGTGAAAACATTACTGTCTTGGGTAAGACTTGAACTCACGGCCTCTGGATCGATACTCCGGCGCTCTGCCATCTGAGCCACCAAGACCTCATCCATAGCCAGCAAATCTTTTCACCACATGGGTCAAGGGGACCCGAGCGCCATCTACCGTAAGAGCGTTACACTTGAACGGCTACCGATCCAGAGGCCGTGAGTTCAAGTCTCACCCAAGACAGTAATGTTTCCACTTTTAAATTTATTCTAAGCTTAATAGCATCGATCGCAGACGTTTCTGCTTGTAATTAAAAAAGCAATTAACTAGTTAGTTAGTTAGTTAGTGTTTCTGGGCATTTTCCGCAAATCGACAACCATTGTGCCTATTTTGCGTGAAGCAAGCAATTAACTATTAAAAGTCTCATGAACCTAGCCATAGTGCAATGTTCTGCCGCCAGAGTGCAGCACTAGCACCCATCGTAAACCATACCAGTTTTCACAGACAATAAAATATGACATTGATGCATCAAGGCCGTAAACACGGGGTCTACCGGGAAACGCGAAAATCGTAATTTAGTTTGAATATACAAGAGTGATTCTACTTTCGCGGTAGACCCTCAGATTGTGATGGATTGTGGTAGTGGTGCCACCTACGTAGAGTTTCCCGTATTATTCCCTATTCGCATACAATAAAATTACACTCATTTCAAACAAGATTCTGAACTAACATGAACTTTTTTTGGCACTAGTATTCGTTGCTAGAAACAACCTTCACAAATCACACTTTCAAGTAAGGTGTACATTAGCCCGCTTGGCCCGTGACCTTGGCGTGTGAGTGACGTTTTTGTCTAACCTTTTGAACGCCACAGACGGCGATTGACGTCAACGCAAAATCCTGACAACGACGCTAAAGACGGCATTTGCCGTCGATCGTTTTTTGATGAAAATCTACTGAAAAACACCCCACTTTTAGGTTGGCATTATTTATTCACAATACTAAATTTTACCCCCGTGGCGTCAGTGGCACGGCAAGTGGATGCGCCGTTTGGCGTTCAAAAGGTTAATTCAAAGGGTTATCAAATCTTTCGTATTGTACACAGAATTCGAGCAATGGAGGCAGAAAATGGAAAACCAAACCAAAGCGAAGTACACTACACTGGACCAGAATGATACGAAGAAAATCTACCGCTGCAGTTACCGGACCGGGCTGGGGCCTGGCAGCTACAGTCGACAGCGGATGTGTCCATCGTGTGTCGTGGTTCAAGAGTTCACCAAGGGATTTCAGGTATGAATATATGCATCATCAGCCACTTGCGAACACACCAGCAACACCAACGGAGTTGACAGTATTTGCCGTTCCGTGGCCTTGGAGTTGTAGGGTATGTGACTACTTGCTACTAGTCAAATCAGTTTCCGTTTTTCGAACTGTCAAAACGATATTGCTACTATGAAATTTATATGAAACACTATAGTTCGTAGCATTGGAAAGAAGGTAAGCGATCTAGACATGTCTTTTAATTGAAAAACGCTTTTTAAAAATCAGTAACTATTACTTATGAAAGCAGAAGAATATAAATGATCGTATTAGATTCATAATTGTTAAATATTTGCCATTATTTATTTTTAAAATGTGTTTTTCAATAAAAAGACACGTCAAGATTGTTTAACTTATTTCTAATGCTAAAAAAAACGAACTATAGCATGTGACGTCACAATCAAATTACCTACTCTTTATAGTTTTATACGGGTTTTAAAATAGAAATAGTGTGTAAAAATAACTGCTGTCTACGTTTCTGTATTAATCTTCTATGCTTTATTTCATGCATGATTGGTGAAAAATAATTTAATTTAAATACAGTCAAATACTCTATTATACTCATCGGAGCAAAGAAGATCCGAAAGCTCTCAGCTAATAACACGGTAAACCGTATTTTTAGTCACTCGCGCCTGTGAGAGCCTAGGTCTCCGTTTTCAATCACGAACAGTGCATGTTAGTAGCGTCAGGCATGGCTCACTGCGATTTCATCGCGTCGCTACAAGTATCTAAAAGTACATGCGACCCACACCAATTTTGGTGTCTAGCCATATAGTAGTTGCCGCGCACCGCTACGGAGCGGACGCCTGCCCGCGCTTGCGCCACCTAGCGGTCGTATTTGTCGTAATAGACGCGTTTTGTTAGATAGTAAATCTTCTGTACCTAGTACTATTATCTATTCTGTGGTAGCGTTCACTATGGCCGTACTGCTACACGCCGCGTGATGAGATAACCGCTTGGGGGAGGTCTTACGCTCTCGTAGGGAAGCACGGTGGCGGGTTTGGGTCCCCCAACATTTGTAACGAATGCGAAAGCTCGCTAAGTGGATATAACAGTAGAACAGGTGTCAAGTCGAAAAAAAAACGTGCCACGAATTTGACAGTTCATTTAGACGTACAGTTGGTAAATGGTTGCCTTTCTAAGGAAATAGGTATTCAATACAATACAAATACTCTTTATTGTACACCTCTATAAAAGAAAACAATACAAAAAGATAACAGAAACACAAGCAGAGGTAGACAACAGGCGGTCTTGTGGCTAAAAATAGTAGTATTACTATTCATCATTCATCAGGGGTCTCCAACATTTTTTAACCCGAGGTCCTGTGATTGTGCTATGGTAAGGTAACATTGCTAAACAAGTAAACATGTTTATAGTATTTTTCAAACATAAAGGATACGGTGACAGGTGTCATCTCAATAGAATTTTGGGAGATTTGGCGTTTTGAGGTTATAAATTGTACGGAGATGACATCTGTCACCGTACCCTGCGTGTTTGAAAAATACTACGTATTAAGAATAATACTTTGCTGGCAATAATAAAAAATCGTACTTTCTACGTAAGTATTACTTAGTACTAATATTTTGAAACTGAGCTCTAATTGTAATGAGTAATTTAAATAAACAAATATTATAAAGTTCTAAACGTAAACAGTTGTTATGATTTCACCTTGTTCCAGGTGCACTACTACCCCGTCCACTACGGGCATGGCTACCACAAGTACAACCTCAGCAGCGCCTTCCAGCAGTATTCCATCACCTCCCTCATGAACCTCACCGCCAAGCAGCTCCCCGACGACCAGCCCAACACCGCAGACCTGGACAGCCCCGACCTCTACCTGCAGTTCCAGAAGATCACCGGAACTATAGTCAACGAAGCGGCAAGAATTAATGTCAACGGGCTTAAAAAACTCATGAGGAAAGCTTTAGAGATGATGGAAGTTATTAACAGCTACGTCGAAGATGATGATGATGATGATGGGATCACCAGTTCCAATTCCATTTTGAAACTGGATTCAGATAAAGATAACTTGCAAGATGATGTCAAGTTAGCCTTGGCGAATTTCAAGAGGAAATCGAAAACAAATGCAGATCATGAAACACCGCCTAAGAGGAGCAAATCGGTGTTCCAAAGCACAGAAAATTTAAAAACGCCTAAAAATAACAGGCTCTCAAATAAAGACACGGAAGTTAGAAAAGATATGCTAAAGCTAAATCAATCTCCGACATTCATAGATACTTTCCAAGATTTCGTTGGGAAAACTACAACGAAAACTGATGTCAGACCGATGAAAACTGTCAGTAGAAGACCGCTGCCAGTTAGGACTAAAACCGGTCAGTTCAAATCTAAAAGTCCTCCTAAAAAAGTATCGTTCTCCCCGACTAACATATCTCCTAGAAAGAGTATCAAAGAATTGGAATATGAAGTTAAAGAACAGGAGAACGACTGTAATATACTGATTTTGAAGATTTAGTGATTAAGAAAATGGACTGGTAAAAACATATCCTTAAGTGTAAAGAAAGGCCTGTGCACGGCTGCGTGTGTGTAGACCAGGGATGTTGCGGATGCCGATTTTTTGACATCCGCGGATGCGGATGCGGATTTTTAAAGGCTCACATCCGCGGATGCGGATGTCAAGATAAATACATAAAAAACGTCAAATATTACATTTTAGTAATTTTTATTTCAAAAAACCGGCCAAGTGCGAGTCGGACTCGCGTTCCAAGGGTTCCGTGCATTAAGTCCCCACTCACGCTTGACTGCTCATTTGTAATAGGTTTTTTTGGCTAATGACTAAATTACATAGGAGTCTAGCACTTACGCCGATGATAAGACGTTCCTATAACGACCTGTTCCACATCCGCATCCGCATTAACTCCGCATCGATTTTATGCGGATGCAGATGCAGATGCGGATGTTAAAAATAATGCGGAAGTTCTGCGGTTGCGGATGCAATTCGCGACATCCTTGGTGTAGACGTGCACCTGCACGCACACATCACGCAAGCGGTGTGCCGTCTCTCATAAGAATCTGTATATTACAACGCGCACGTGCACGACGTGCACACGCGTCCGGTGTGCAGGCCTTGGTGTTTTGAAATGAACATGTTTTTAGAACTTCAAGATTTTGAGTGCATGGCTATGATTTCACTGATAATTAAAAGTGTAGCAGAAAAATAGGCTATTATATAAATGACGGGAGTTCTGGGGTAACAAAAAGGTCGATTTGATAACCTCCTCCTTTGTAAAGTCGGGTAAAAACATGTCAAAACTACTTTTTATCCCTTTTCCCGGCAGTAAGATTTATCACGTACGCGCCAATAGAATTTCAACTTTAGCATACCGATTTAAGGTTCAAATTAGATTGGACTTTTGGGAAATGTGACTTGTCTTCAATCAAAGCCTTGTTGATTAGTGCAGCCAGGAAAAGGGTTAAACAATTTAGTTTATAAATATTAAACTAGCCTACTACATGAATTGTAATCTGGCGGCCTAGCCAAGGTGACAATCGCTATCGCTTCGCCATCGAATCGCTTTGTGTCTCTATCACTCTTCCATATTAGTGTGACAGTGACAGTTGCGTTTCGATCGCTACGGAGCGTTAGCGATTGGCATGTTGGCTACGCGGCCTGTATAGTTTACTATACCCACCCATACATCCACCATAATGCACATACATGACTGATTCATAATTACTAGTTCTGAATAAAAAAAATATACAAAATTGTTTAAACACCAAAATTTGATTACCTACTCGGTAGCCGTTATGGTACTATAGGATTTTTTTTAATTTATCGTGAAACGCCGTAAAAGTACCTTTAATTTCACCAAACATTGCAAATTTTTTAAACCGATCCCTAAATATTGATGATATCATATATTTTATACTCTGGCAGGTTTTTGTCAGTAGAAAAAGGCGCATATTCAAATTTAGTATGGGAGATCGAAACTTCGCGCCTCCATTTTTCGAATTGGTCGCTTTTTAATACTGACCATAGACTAGGAATCCTCTATACGGAGTTTAGAGCAATACTTTCATGAAACCGATGCTGCCAAAAATACTGGGGTGCGGGGGACGAGGCGAGCGAGTCCCGTGCCGTGATTGGTCCGTTCAAAGACACGGACGTCACACAAAGACACTTTGACTCGAGAATGGAGTAAAACTACCGTATATTTGTGGCAGAGGGGGTAGCGCTACTATGCTCAGTCTGGTGATACTGACAAAGCTGGCTTGCCAGAGTATACGACATAGTATCTAGAAAGTTTAAGTTTTGGATGTAACTGAGATGTGTTGTTTTTATGTAAGTGTGTACATATGAATAAAGTAAGATTGCTTTTATATCGTTGTTCGAGTTTTATTTAACCATCAATAGGGAGTATTACTGCAATGTTCTATCGCCAGAGTGCAGCACTAGCACCCATCGTAAACCATAGAGTAACTTATACATGCTTATACATACTGTGCCTTAAACTGTTTTTGACAAGTTTTCACAGACAATAAAATATGACATTGATACATCAAGGCGGTTTGTTTACAAAGGGCCTACCGGGAAACACGTAAATCGAAACTCGGCTATTTGCCATCGCTCGAATATGCAAGAGCAGGGATCGGATACCGGTATTTTTTGTATGGGAACGGAAACGGTATTTTTTCGTTTTTTGCTAATTACTTCATTTCTAATTGGGCAATCTAATAATACGAAGTCGTAACCTAAAAACACAACTGAGTCCTACATTTCGAGCAGGGATGTTGCGGATGCAGATTTTTTGACATTCGCGGATGCGGATGCGGATGCGGATATTTAAAGGCTCACATCCGCGGATGCGGATGCGGATGCTGATGTCAAGATTAGGTACTTAGAAAACGTCAAATATTACATTTTTAGTATTTTTTTATTTAAAAAAAACGAAACGTTTAGTATTTGAGCAATAATATAGGTGCGTTATATTTAATAAACATTAACTTGGCCGACTTTTCTGGATCTAGACGATTTCGTTATAGGTAATGACGAAATTACCTAGCACTTACGCCGCCACTAAGACGTTCCTGTACCGATTTGTTCGACATCCGCATCCGCATAAGCTCCGCATCGAATTTATGCGGATGCGGATGCAGATGCGGATGTTGAAAATAATGCGGAAGTTCCGCGGTTGCGGATGCGGATGCGGATGTTCGCAACATCCCTGATTTCGAGTATAAAATAATTCGAAAAATATGGTTATTACTAAGTTTTTGCAAAAAACCGGTTCCGATCCCTGTGCAAGAGTGATAGGTTAGATAACAACATTTCGACTCTCATTTGCGATAGACCAGTGGTCTATCGCAAATGAGTAGTACTAACCTAACCTAACCTTTTCAGTCCGGTCACCCCTATGACCAACTACGGAACCTGATTTTACCCCTCCTCCCAATGGTAATAAAAAATAAAACGTGTACGTTTGTTGTATTGTTATATTAGGTTATCTTATTACCCCCGTAAAATACCAGTTTTACCCCCACGGGCGTAATTACCCCCAGGTTAAGAACCAGCCGCCGCCAGTCATGTGCTAGGGGTGCAAATTTGGATAGATTGCGGAAGTGGCGCCCCCTACCCAGAGTTTCGCGTAATATAGAGAATATTAGAATATTGAGAGTTATCAGGACACCGTTAGCAAAAAAAAACTACTTGCGCAATCGTCATTTGTAGTTGACTTTAATTACTTATTTGTAGTTTTAAGTGTAAAAATACCTAACATTGCATAATTTTGACATTTAACAAATTAACACATGAGCATGGTATAATAATATACTCCGCCTGGTACTCTATTCCGAGATTCGCGAATGACCTAACTGGCACTTGCCTACGTCATCATGCTGTTTACAGGTTCTCAAACTTTAAAATGTGGGAGAATTTTAACCAACAGTGAAAATTATTTTAACGGCATTAATTTTAAGTTATTCATGTAGAAACATAGTAAAATAAAACAAATCTATACTGCACTTTTCACTCCTACTCTTACAGTTCCGAATAGAGCAGCCAACCATTTTCGTAACAAAACATTAATTACGAACCTTACGACGTGAAAAGTTTGGAAAACACTGCGACTGCTGACACTGAGCGAGAAGGAAATAACAATTAACACGCGTTCGACAAGGACGGTCGGTCAGGGACAAAATGGCGGATTGTCAAATGTGACAGCGCTATCCTGTGTTGCCAGTAGTGTAAACAGAATTACCCGAACGTCTGAAATTTCTTTCGTGAATCGGAAGATATTGCTAACGAATAATTAAAAATGACGTGTTATTGTAAAA
The DNA here is from genome assembly GCF_948474715.1 of Cydia amplana. Taxonomy (NCBI): domain Eukaryota; kingdom Metazoa; phylum Arthropoda; class Insecta; order Lepidoptera; family Tortricidae; genus Cydia; species Cydia amplana. Next base: position 6,831,411 of record NC_086094.1, on the reverse strand, counting down.
TTTAAGATAAAATACATATAAATGAAAATTATTAAATTATAAAGAAATAAATTAACTTATTAACCATAGATATAATGTACCCATGTAACATGTTATGTTGAAATAAAGTGGCAATGTTATTGTGACGTAGGCAAGTGACACTCTGGGAAGAGAAGACCATGTTTTATTAGACCATGCACATGAGTGTAAGAATAACGATCAAAGTCAAATGGCGTTCTAACAGTTTTAATCTTCTGTCGAAAGATGGCAGTAAATGTACTGTGGCTACATAAATTACCATGGCAGTAACTCTATATAGTTTGTCGATTTCTAACAGGCCCCGACGGCGAATCCTTTGTCTGTAAAACCGCACGTGCTACTTACTACTTACCTGAGCGCGGGCTAGTCCTACGCTCAAAAAACCAGTGTAGGTGCGCTCTCCGATAACGCGCCTTTGTTACGCATCTCGATGACACATTTTAGACTGGTAGCGTTCGACTCGCCGGCACTCAGTAACCGTAGTACTGAACCACACACAGCCTAGAAAAACGTTTTTCCATTATTATCCTTATTGCAATCTTCATAGAGTGGTAATTCAATAACCGGTAAAAACGGCCCAACCATTTTTTAGGCAGGTAGAAAGCACGTGCGGTTTCACTTAACAATAGACAAAGGATAAGGCGTTTGGGGCCTGTTAGAAATCGACAAACTATACACTCTCTTCTCTTGCTACTATTGGGAATTTGGGACATTTAATAGCATCGTTCGCAGACGTTTCTGCTTAATACAAAATTAATTTAGTATGGGATAGCGCATCGTTACTGGTGAATTTCCAATATGATTTGGAACTCTGGTAGCCGTTTAAGAAGTGTAGAACTCTTACGGTAGATGTCGCTAAGAGCCTCCCTAGGGCTCATATATGGTGAAAATATTCGCTGAATTGGGTACGGTCTTGGTAGCTCAGATGGTAGAGCACTGTACTAGTGATCCAGTGGTCGTGGGTTCAAGTCCCACCCAAGACAGTGAATTTTTCCACCTTTAATTTATTTCGGAGCTTAATAGCATCGTTCGCAGTCGTTTCTGCTTAATATAAAATTAATTAATTTGCATTGCAAATTAAAAACACTTTTCGAACCAACATTGTTTATTGTCTAATATACCGTGAAATAACACTTAGGTCACTTAGGTATGAAGGAATATTCTTCTTTGCCTGTGTGTGAGTATGAAACATTAATAGGTACGATTTTGAACTATAAAAGCTGTTTACAACGTTTTGCTTGAGATAAAATATACAACTACGTGAACCAATACATAACATAAGTTTAGTATTATATAATCTAACTCTTAGTTTATTAATTTATGAAATCTGAAGATAAACAATTAACCTTTTGGACGCCAATGACCGATATATCCGCACCGTAGGTTCAACGCCAAAGACCGATTAATCGGTCACATATCACAGAGCAACATAGACCTACGTGCATATGCATAAAGTCAGATAAAGTTCAATTTCAGTTTTGGCACTTCGGTGACGTGGCGTCATCGTGACAGCATTTGTGTTTGACACGGCGTCGAAAAGGTTAACAACTTTTGCATCCCAAATAGGAATATGATGGTTCACTTTATATCTAAAAATACATTCCTCGAATACTAAAATAAAACTAACAATGTGCTTATAAAATTAATTATTCATTTTCACCGACTTATTTTTGACGTGCCTTAATCATAAAGTAAGTATAGTATAGAGTAATCGGCCCATACAAGCCTCGCTTAGTTCCACAAAAATCCAAGAGATGTCACTCAGAGCACCATTGGGCCTAAATATATATTTGTGTTATTTCAAATCTTGCCAATTTTTAAATTAACATGTATAGTTCTAATTTATTTAGCATATTACAACAAAAACCTTTTAAAACATCCATTTACACATAGTAAATCGACGCAGAAAAAAATAAATAAATAATGGCATGAACTATTCTAAGCGCCATCTATCGCATTACTAGACAGTTAGTTTCTTGCCGTTGTAACACACTAAATAGCTCGATTGTTTGAGAAAGACTATCAATAGATGTCACTGTAGTAAATCCTCATACTTTATGATCATATCACAGACAACATATCAACATTATTAAGTAATAAATAATATAATTTTTCTCAAAAATGGACGGCAAAGTCGACGTTGCCGGTTAAAAAATAGGTCGCGAAGTGTGTAGTTTATGGTCATTCTAAAAATTAAAAAGTTAAAAACATTGCTGTCTCGATTTCGGGACTGCAATGTTGCATACAAATTCCATTATTAAACGAGTTCCAAACTTTTTAAAACTTTAAATGGCCATATCAAATGAAGGCATAGGTCCATTAAACAGCCGAACAGATGATCAGCACTTATTATTAATATAATGTTGGTACCGCGACTATTTAGGTGTCTCAAATACGTTGGCGTATTTTCAGCAGAAAAATACACTTCTATTTTTTTTAAAGGCGGCAAGCAAATCTTTTTAATGGTTTTACTTTTCTCTGTGAAAATTAGAACGTTGCTTCTGTAAAATATCTCTTGCACCATTTTTGAGAAAAGCACTATATATGACTCGGCTGGAAGGCTACTTGCTGGCTTCGGATTCAATTAAACGGACTCCCAAGGTCGTCCGTTTAAAACGAATCCTCAGCTTGCAAGTAGCTACTTCCGAACCTCGACAATAATGTACTATTGTTCTTAGAAACGTGATAATAATTAAAATATATTAAACCTACATGGTATCATCAGCCACACTGTTAAGTGTTAACTGTACCAATGTACAGTTAGGAGTGTTGCTGTTTGTATATTAATTTACTTAACCTTACGCATTACAAAATTGTCCTCATATAGCTATACATATATTTTAGGACAGTCTTACACTAATCGACCTACTTGGTAACAAAACATTGTAAATTCTTGAGTAGTTTGAATAGCAGGGCAGGTGACAAAAACTTGCTCAAAAGCATAGAAGGTAGCATCCTATAGAAGTGGTGTACGCGTGCCTCCGTGAGGGACAAAACATGTAAATTCGACCAATCATAGCGTCGCATTGCGCCGCTATGATTGGTCGAATTTATTTGTTATGGTGGGCAACAAATGAATTCGACCAATCACGGTGGTCAATTTACGGTGGGGAATAAAACAAGATGTGAGACTGTGACAAGGACAAACAATAATAGCGCTTTCGCTGCTACTCCTACTGAAAGATACATAAGACTATCCCGTTCTGTCAGTTATTAAACTGTTTTTGACAAGTTTTCACAGACAATAAAATATGACATTGATACATCAAGGCGGTTTGTTTACAAAGGGCCTACCGGGAAACACGTAAATCGAAACTCGGCTATTTGCCATCGCTCGAATATGCAAGAGCAGGGATCGGATACCGGTATTTTTTGTATGGGAACGGAAACGGTATTTTTTCGTTTTTTGCTAATTACTTCATTTCTAATTGGGCAATCTAATAATACGAAGTCGTAACCTAAAAACACAACTGAGTCCTACATTTCGAGCAGGGATGTTGCGGATGCAGATTTTTTGACATTCGCGGATGCGGATGCGGATGCGGATATTTAAAGGCTCACATCCGCGGATGCGGATGCGGATGCTGATGTCAAGATTAGGTACTTAGAAAACGTCAAATATTACATTTTTAGTATTTTTTTATTTAAAAAAAACGAAACGTTTAGTATTTGAGCAATAATATAGGTGCGTTATATTTAATAAACATTAACTTGGCCGACTTTTCTGGATCTAGACGATTTCGTTATAGGTAATGACGAAATTACCTAGCACTTACGCCGCCACTAAGACGTTCCTGTACCGATTTGTTCGACATCCGCATCCGCATAAGCTCCGCATCGAATTTATGCGGATGCGGATGCAGATGCGGATGTTGAAAATAATGCGGAAGTTCCGCGGTTGCGGATGCGGATGCGGATGTTCGCAACATCCCTGATTTCGAGTATAAAATAATTCGAAAAATATGGTTATTACTAAGTTTTTGCAAAAAACCGGTTCCGATCCCTGTGCAAGAGTGATAGGTTAGATAACAACATTTCGACTCTCATTTGCGATAGACCAGTGGTCTATCGCAAATGAGTAGTACTAACCTAACCTAACCTTTTCAGTCCGGTCACCCCTATGACCAACTACGGAACCTGATTTTACCCCTCCTCCCAATGGTAATAAAAAATAAAACGTGTACGTTTGTTGTATTGTTATATTAGGTTATCTTATTACCCCCGTAAAATACCAGTTTTACCCCCACGGGCGTAATTACCCCCAGGTTAAGAACCAGCCGCCGCCAGTCATGTGCTAGGGGTGCAAATTTGGATAGATTGCGGAAGTGGCGCCCCCTACCCAGAGTTTCGCGTAATATAGAGAATATTAGAATATTGAGAGTTATCAGGACACCGTTAGCAAAAAAAAACTACTTGCGCAATCGTCATTTGTAGTTGACTTTAATTACTTATTTGTAGTTTTAAGTGTAAAAATACCTAACATTGCATAATTTTGACATTTAACAAATTAACACATGAGCATGGTATAATAATATACTCCGCCTGGTACTCTATTCCGAGATTCGCGAATGACCTAACTGGCACTTGCCTACGTCATCATGCTGTTTACAGGTTCTCAAACTTTAAAATGTGGGAGAATTTTAACCAACAGTGAAAATTATTTTAACGGCATTAATTTTAAGTTATTCATGTAGAAACATAGTAAAATAAAACAAATCTATACTGCACTTTTCACTCCTACTCTTTACAGTTCCGAATAGAGCAGCCAACCATTTTCGTAACAAAACATTAATTACGAACCTTACGACGTGAAAAGTTTGGAAAACACTGCGACTGCTGACACTGAGCGAGAAGGAAATAACAATTAACACGCGTTCGACAAGGACGGTCGGTCAGGGACAAAATGGCGGATTGTCAAATGTGACAGCGCTATCCTGTGTTGCCAGTAGTGTAAACAGAATTACCCGAACGTCTGAAATTTCTTTCGTGAATCGGAAGATATTGCTAACGAATAATTAAAAATGACGTGTTATTGTAAAATTTAAGATAAAATACATATAAATGAAAATTATTAAATTATAAAGAAATAAATTAACTTATTAACCATAGATATAATGTACCCATGTAACATGTTATGTTGAAATAAAGTGGCAATGTTATTGTGACGTAGGCAAGTGACACTCTGGGAAGAGAAGACCATGTTTTATTAGACCATGCACATGAGTGTAAGAATAACGATCAAAGTCAAATGGCGTTCTAACAGTTTTAATCTTCTGTCGAAAGATGGCAGTAAATGTACTGTGGCTACATAAATTACCATGGCAGTAACTCTATATAGTTTGTCGATTTCTAACAGGCCCCGACGGCGAATCCTTTGTCTGTAAAACCGCACGTGCTACTTACTACTTACCTGAGCGCGGGCTAGTCCTACGCTCAAAAAACCAGTGTAGGTGCGCTCTCCGATAACGCGCCTTTGTTACGCATCTCGATGACACATTTTAGACTGGTAGCGTTCGACTCGCCGGCACTCAGTAACCGTAGTACTGAACCACACACAGCCTAGAAAAACGTTTTTCCATTATTATCCTTATTGCAATCTTCATAGAGTGGTAATTCAATAACCGGTAAAAACGGCCCAACCATTTTTTAGGCAGGTAGAAAGCACGTGCGGTTTCACTTAACAATAGACAAAGGATAAGGCGTTTGGGGCCTGTTAGAAATCGACAAACTATACACTCTCTTCTCTTGCTACTATTGGGAATTTGGGACATTTAATAGCATCGTTCGCAGACGTTTCTGCTTAATACAAAATTAATTTAGTATGGGATAGCGCATCGTTACTGGTGAATTTCCAATATGATTTGGAACTCTGGTAGCCGTTTAAGAAGTGTAGAACTCTTACGGTAGATGTCGCTAAGAGCCTCCCTAGGGCTCATATATGGTGAAAATATTCGCTGAATTGGGTACGGTCTTGGTAGCTCAGATGGTAGAGCACTGTACTAGTGATCCAGTGGTCGTGGGTTCAAGTCCCACCCAAGACAGTGAATTTTTCCACCTTTAATTTATTTCGGAGCTTAATAGCATCGTTCGCAGTCGTTTCTGCTTAATATAAAATTAATTAATTTGCATTGCAAATTAAAAACACTTTTCGAACCAACATTGTTTATTGTCTAATATACCGTGAAATAACACTTAGGTCACTTAGGTATGAAGGAATATTCTTCTTTGCCTGTGTGTGAGTATGAAACATTAATAGGTACGATTTTGAACTATAAAAGCTGTTTACAACGTTTTGCTTGAGATAAAATATACAACTACGTGAACCAATACATAACATAAGTTTAGTATTATATAATCTAACTCTTAGTTTATTAATTTATGAAATCTGAAGATAAACAATTAACCTTTTGGACGCCAATGACCGATATATCCGCACCGTAGGTTCAACGCCAAAGACCGATTAATCGGTCACATATCACAGAGCAACATAGACCTACGTGCATATGCATAAAGTCAGATAAAGTTCAATTTCAGTTTTGGCACTTCGGTGACGTGGCGTCATCGTGACAGCATTTGTGTTTGACACGGCGTCGAAAAGGTTAACAACTTTTGCATCCCAAATAGGAATATGATGGTTCACTTTATATCTAAAAATACATTCCTCGAATACTAAAATAAAACTAACAATGTGCTTATAAAATTAATTATTCATTTTCACCGACTTATTTTTGACGTGCCTTAATCATAAAGTAAGTATAGTATAGAGTAATCGGCCCATACAAGCCTCGCTTAGTTCCACAAAAATCCAAGAGATGTCACTCAGAGCACCATTGGGCCTAAATATATATTTGTGTTATTTCAAATCTTGCCAATTTTTAAATTAACATGTATAGTTCTAATTTATTTAGCATATTACAACAAAAACCTTTTAAAACATCCATTTACACATAGTAAATCGACGCAGAAAAAAATAAATAAATAATGGCATGAACTATTCTAAGCGCCATCTATCGCATTACTAGACAGTTAGTTTCTTGCCGTTGTAACACACTAAATAGCTCGATTGTTTGAGAAAGACTATCAATAGATGTCACTGTAGTAAATCCTCATACTTTATGATCATATCACAGACAACATATCAACATTATTAAGTAATAAATAATATAATTTTTCTCAAAAATGGACGGCAAAGTCGACGTTGCCGGTTAAAAAATAGGTCGCGAAGTGTGTAGTTTATGGTCATTCTAAAAATTAAAAAGTTAAAAACATTGCTGTCTCGATTTCGGGACTGCAATGTTGCATACAAATTCCATTATTAAACGAGTTCCAAACTTTTTAAAACTTTAAATGGCCATATCAAATGAAGGCATAGGTCCATTAAACAGCCGAACAGATGATCAGCACTTATTATTAATATAATGTTGGTACCGCGACTATTTAGGTGTCTCAAATACGTTGGCGTATTTTCAGCAGAAAAATACACTTCTATTTTTTTTAAAGGCGGCAAGCAAATCTTTTTAATGGTTTTACTTTTCTCTGTGAAAATTAGAACGTTGCTTCTGTAAAATATCTCTTGCACCATTTTTGAGAAAAGCACTATATATGACTCGGCTGGAAGGCTACTTGCTGGCTTCGGATTCAATTAAACGGACTCCCAAGGTCGTCCGTTTAAAACGAATCCTCAGCTTGCAAGTAGCTACTTCCGAACCTCGACAATAATGTACTATTGTTCTTAGAAACGTGATAATAATTAAAATATATTAAACCTACATGGTATCATCAGCCACACTGTTAAGTGTTAACTGTACCAATGTACAGTTAGGAGTGTTGCTGTTTGTATATTAATTTACTTAACCTTACGCATTACAAAATTGTCCTCATATAGCTATACATATATTTTAGGACAGTCTTACACTAATCGACCTACTTGGTAACAAAACATTGTAAATTCTTGAGTAGTTTGAATAGCAGGGCAGGTGACAAAAACTTGCTCAAAAGCATAGAAGGTAGCATCCTATAGAAGTGGTGTACGCGTGCCTCCGTGAGGGACAAAACATGTAAATTCGACCAATCATAGCGTCGCATTGCGCCGCTATGATTGGTCGAATTTATTTGTTATGGTGGGCAACAAATGAATTCGACCAATCACGGTGGTCAATTTACGGTGGGGAATAAAACAAGATGTGAGACTGTGACAAGGACAAACAATAATAGCGCTTTCGCTGCTACTCCTACTGAAAGATACATAAGACTATCCCGTTCTGTCAGTTATCCCCTGCTTCTATTCATGCTCAAAAGAGAAGAGACATCCGACATTTAAAAAAATATCCCTATATGTATGAGAGCAATAATACAATGTGTAAATGTAAATACATACATATCTTATATTTTATGATCATATCAAAGCTGGAAGTCCTAGGTTCGGATCCCCCTAAAAGTGTATTAATATGGTGTCCCATGGTGGTGGCCCATTTGTCCCCGCCGCCATACAAGAGGTGTGGACAGATGGGAATAGATATAGACCATTAATATATACACACACAATTAAAAAACAAATAAATGTCCTATGAGGATTTGAACCCAGGACCTCCTACTTCATAGCACATAGCAGAGCAGGGTCACTGTCACTACTGACTAGCTAGGAGGCCGTAGAAATAATATACAATTTATATATATTTAAATTAAGTACAGTCAGCGTCGTATAGTAGGTCGCATCCAAAGTATTCAAATAGTTCAGTACGCCATACAAATAATATGGTGTACCGAACTATTTGAATACTTTGGATGCTACCTACTATATGACGCTGACTGTACTTATATAACAATTAACAAATCAGACTGGCAGCCACAGTTTAATGGCTAATCTAGGATTAAAACTTTTTAGTGGCTTGCCATTATGTTCAAAACATTTAGCTTCATACCACATCAAATATTTAAGTTTACCGCCATTGCCCGCCAGCATTGAACAAATTGGTTGTTAGTGGGTAGACAAAATAAAGTCACTATCATGTTAAACATTGAATTTATTAATTGTATTTTATTATTTTTAAGAGAATCTTCATAGCATGTGTCTGTCCGTTGAAACAGGAATCAATCTCAACCATCTTCCACTCAAAATATTTTACTTGTGGTACAGTCGCCATCAGATATATCGGAGCGGCCAAGGCGCTCACAAATATCTGAACACGCCTCTATTGTCAGGGCGTTAGAGTGCGTGTTCAGATATTGTGAACACCTTGGCCGTTCCGATATATCTGATGGCGACTGTACAGAGATGCATTGACTATTTCATCTTCACTCTCTTGTTGCATACATTGTAACTTCTAGTGGCTAGAGGCTGGGTCCTGAAATCAGAAACATATTTTTTATATATAAAATGTAATAATATCACAATAAAGTTTAATACACATTGCCTTCACATTGGAGTCTGTTTGCAAACACTAACCATTGTATAGATTTAGACCAAGAAAAGTATGCAGCGATATTGATCGCCTGCGCAGTACATGTGTTATTTTAAATGTCAAACATCTTTGAAATTATGACGTACCTTTCTTCTTTCTTGCTCTAACTCTAAATACTTTGGAATCTTTTGCTTGCTCGGGTATCAATATTAGCATGGGGGGTTAAAATAAAACTTGACAATAGTTATTAGTGGGCAAGGGGGCAAAGCAGTTGTTTAACCGCTCATGCTAATGTTGATTCCAGGGCAAGCAGAAGATTTGAACTATGAGCGTAGCGAGTGGTTCGAGAAGTGGAATCTTGAGCGTTGTGAGAATTCAAGGCACGAGGGTTAAACAAACATTGCCACCTAATGAAACACAGAATTTATCACCATGCCAATGCAGGGAAAATACCAACTATAAAATACCAAAAAAATCAAATCCACATGAACATTATAAAGAATTTATAATTCAAAATCATCATTTAAAAGTAAATTCTACCAGCTAACATAAGGAAACTCAAAATTTAGATCTGATTACTTTGCCCCACATGTGGGATAAATCATAAATGCAATTTTCTCATTAGTATTTGAACAATCAAGGGGGCCTTTACCAGTTGGTGTGGTGATAAATTATTTAATTAACCTTTGTATTCAAAACAAACTTACCTGAAGTGTTAATTTTTTATCAATTTTATCATTTATTGGCAAACAGTAGACACTGTCAGATTAATATGTAGGTTTTACCATTAGTAGTGTTCCGTTACTACATCGGCAATTCACGTCATCATCACAGGTCTTTTCGTCTATTGCAGACGATTTATGCATTGCTGTTTAGACAACGGGTTTGGTGATTGTGGAGGCCGATGCGTGAGCGGCACGACCTCCCACATTTTGGGCACATGTCACGCTTAGCACAGTCTTTAAAGCGCCACATCGGTCTTCCAACTTTCCTTTTAGCATACCTACGCAACTGCACCAAGCAAGACACGTCTAGGTATTCTATTCACGTACTTGTACTATAGTTCAAATGAAGCTATAATATGAAATTAATAAGTTTGTATAAACAGAAACAAAGCAAAGGCAACCAACAAACGCGGTGCCGCTTTGTGGCGACTTGACTATTTGACAGTTTATTTTTAGTGTTGCCGTTGAAAGTTCTTTCTTGTCCCTAAATAGAGCTTTTATGATTTATTATTATACAATATTATTAGTTCAAATAAAATATGATATTCCAAAAGACTACAAATAATATTATATAGTACTTAAATTCCAAAATAATGATAATTATGCCTCAGTGTCCATTTCTGAGGGGCCTACCGCGAACCACGTTCGACGTGTTGCCTCTCTGTCGCACTTGTAAATTCGTACGTAAGTGTGACAGGGAGGCAACACGTCGAACGTGGTTCGCGGTAGGCCCTCAGCTTTTTTAAGGAACAGGCGTATAACATTACCCTGAAGTAGGGGACTAATTTTAAAATAGCAATAATCATTACTTGATGCCGTTTTTGACGTTTCTGTGCACGCTGTTGTCTGTCTATACTTATAGGTCACATAATTAGTGATACAAACACCTGCCTGGTCAATATACGCAAAATTAGATATATTTATTCTAATTATAACAGAAAAAGTTTATTAAAACAAACATTAAATGCTTTTGTATAATAATTTCAGGTTTGATAGGTACGGGTTTTGCCATGGGAGAAGTTGAAAAGGAACGTTATGAAAACATATCTTTGTATGTATAGGTACTAAGATGGTACAAATCATGTACAAATCTGTTGCTTAAAAATAAAAGCACGACGCGACGTTGCCAAACTGCTATGAGTTACTGCGAAGCGAGTCCAGTTTAACTCGACAACGTCGCATCGTATTGTTACAATAGGGTATTTTCGTACTAGTCAAATCAGTTACTTTTTTATAGTTATTGCAATGCAACTTGTATCGTAAATTTTTAGAAGGCACGATAAGAGTGAATTGAGCATGAATTGAGGTATTTTATCTCATTAGGATCGAAAGAGCTCGTGAATTTGAGTACAAATAACACAAAAGTGGCAAAAAAGATCACAATATAAAAAATGGCAAAAAATAGTAGTTTTCGATATAAGTGCGAGAAGTATGTCATTTTGCACGAGTACCGAGCTTTCGATTTTTCCGGAAATATACTGAGGGGCTACCGCCAAAACCGAAATTCGCAAATTGCGGGGATCTTTCTCTTTTACTCCAATGCAGGCGTAATTAGAGTGACAGAGAAAAATGCCCGCAATTTGCAAAATTCGATTTTCGCGGTTATAGCCCTGTCACTTACAACGGATGCCTTTGCTTTGATATCTGGTGGCGTTAAATTAACTCCAAAATCGTCTGAATCACTCATTTTTATTTAATAACTTATGCTTTCTTGGCAATTACTTACAAACATAAATCACTTTAAATGTTGAATAAAAAAGGCGGGAAGGGAATAAAAAAAGTTTTACTTTTAATTGCCATTTTTTTCAATGTGGATTCTGTTGTCACTGTTGTCAGCATTATGCCAATTGAAGAGAAATTGTATTATTAAAATTAATAAAATTAATTTTCAGAACATATAATTATACATGGTCAACCAGATCTTGACAGTAGAAAAAGGCGGCAAATTTGAAAAATGTAGGCGCGAAAGGATATCGTCCCATAGAAAATTTGAATTTCGCGCCTTTATTTTACTGACAAGATTTGGTTGACCAGCTATATGTAAAAAAACATGAATCTTTTGTTATTTCATTATATTGATATATATCTAATTAATTACATTTATATTAAGTGTATAAAGTGTATTGTACGAACGTCAGCTTCATTCTGTCGCGCGTTGTTCAAGTAATACTATTGGGTCTCGAATAATACTCCTTTATGCCCAATCGCGCGTTGTTCAGGTGGGTCATTTATAAGCGGGTCTCGCATAATACTCATTTATTTAAAATGTATCAATCAGATTACTTTTTAGCACTAGTGTAAAAAAATCAAACTTTACGCACGATTTGCAGCTACAAAAACTAAACTTTTAAGATACATAAGACTATCCTGTTCGGTCATTTCCTTCCACCCCTCATGCTTGATCCAGTTTTAAACTAGATTCATGATTTATTCAATACGCTATAAAGCGACATCTGTTGATTACTTCTAATCGTTGGCAACGACATATGTCTACTAACTTTCAATGAAGACGTATAGATGTCGTTAGGAATTCTATGATTTGGATGTGACACAGCGCCATCTTGTATCCATGATAGGCAACAGTGCTTTTTCAGTGACGCCATCTGGTAATGGTGCGCTTTTAGGCGGTCACATTTGAATGTATGGGATAGCAGCGTCTGTATATATGTAGTCTGTGCCTTAATGAAACGACTAAAATAGGTCCTTGAACATGTGGCAATACTATATCTAAAAGTAAATGCTTAAATGCAAAATAGATGCAAATATGTGACGTTATCTATGAAAAGGGACCTTATTGTCGATGGCGGTTACGCCATTATTAACGATGCTCCGATATAAATACAATGCCGCGCGACGCTGTGCGGCGTAAGCGCCATCGACAATAAGGTCCCTTTTCATAGATAATAATGCCCCATATAAATAATGTTTTGCCGCCACCGCCTTTCAATACATTTTTAAAACATTTTTCTACTCCAGCACTTAAATGTGTCAATTAAATGACTGACAGTGATATCTAAAGCAATGTCATTTGAATGATTTGTCTATAGGCTCATAAGATGACTGCTAGCAGTCATCTTATGAGTATAATACAACTGCTTTATTTTTTTTAAAGATACAAGTTCCGATCATCTTGATTGAAAGAGGTATGTTTTCATTTACAATAATAACTCTTTTTTTTTTTTAATAATAACTCAATTTTTTTTAAATAATAACTCTTTTTTTTTTGCTGCAGCTGTCATAGAAAAAGTAATGTATGCAACAGCTCATAATTGGTTCTTAAAATTCTCGGGTCTTTTTTTACAAAACTCGACTACGTCTCGTTTTGTAACTTCTACCCTTGAATTTTAAGAACCCTTATTATATCACTGTTGCATAAACTACTATTATGGTCTGGATACGAGTCCTTTAAGCCGACGCACTCAATATAATTGTGTTTTTTTTTATAAGGCAGTCCAATTTTAGCTAAATAATTTTATTATGACTTGAAACAAGAATTGTTTTTGAAAAGTTTGTATAGAGAGGGATTTAAGATTAATAATAGATTTGATTGGAATCTAAACTAGTATTTTGAGTCCGCAAAAATGCGTGTATCTACTGAAAGTCAATATTTTTTTGCGCAGAAGTCTTTTTAATGAGGTATTTTTATAGCCATGAACCATAAAATTGAATAATCTCTTTCAATTTACCTACATTAGAGCAGTTCTACTTAAATTACCGTCACTGTGGAAGTTTCTTTAGCAGCATATCTTAATTTTACAGTAAAGTATAGGTATATAAAATCAGAAGTGGGATATTTTTAAGTAACGTCATTATAATCACCATCTTTATCCTGGACAAACTTGAAAGCTTCGCATGGCTTCCCGCGGCACTGTCCCTTGGTTCTTTTAGCATAGTTTTCCAAACATTTATCAGTTTCCTTCAACGCGTTTCTTAACTCGGCCGCCCCACTTGGGTTGACTTTAAAATACTCCTCTACTTCAGGGCTATGACCGTTGACGAAGCTAATTATATGTCCGAGTTGGAAAATGACATCTGTCATGACAGCGTCACAGGCAGCGCAAGCAGGACACATGGTCTTATGAGGCTTACATTTGCAACAGCATGCGCGGGGTCCGTGGAACCAATTCTTTATCGCCTTCCATTTACCGGCACGTCTTCTTCTCTTCCCTGTTTTCTCATCTTTCCTCTTGTCCAACTCTTTCAGCATGTCAAACTGGTTGCTTGAGACGCTGGCGACATCTCGACTATCCGTTCTGTGAGTTGGTCTCGCGATTTTTGCCAAAATATTATCAAAAGCTCCGTCTCCAAGGCGTTTTAACAAGTAATTCCCTCTAGGCACTGTCGCGCTGCAGTTTACAAGCAACATGTACGTTCCACGCGGCATAGGTTTAGAAGTAGGTAATACCATAAGAGGGTCATCCTTCAGAGCCAGATATACCAAATCTTCGTGTACATTCTGTCTCTTTCTTTTCTGTGCTCTGATTTCGCCATCTTGATCCGTGTTGGCATTGAAGCGCACCTGTTCAATAAAATTCGTATTTACAATCGTTTTTTAGATAACATCAGATACATGCCCAAGTTTCAGGACTGTTAGAGCAAATCAGAAGGCGAGAGGTAGGAAGTTAAAGAGGTTTCAGTTTTATTTATAAGTCGATCGAGCGAATTAGTTAAAACACATGATTAGCTCAGTTATCTTAAGATGAAAAATGAGGTCAACTCCGAAGCTGAAAACTCGTATACACTTATGCATAATAATCTGGGTACTTGTTTTATTCAAAGAAAGTCCCACTGACATTTTATTAATCGATTTTATAGTACGGCTTCGAAACTTTCGGCCGAAACTAGAGCAAAACCGAGCCTTCAGTTTAGATTTCGGAAATAATCCGGTTTTGACATTAGTCACAAGATCCATAGTATTTTTTCTTTATGTGCCAGCATATTCGTTCGAATCGTCTTCTTCATAAGCTTGCTCTTCGTTAAAATTATTAGTCTTTAGCAAATTCGTATCCTTGCTTATCCTGTTCGTTTCAAATTTTAGAATCGATAGAAGTAGGCGTTTAAAACTGCCATCGTCAACTTTACTAAGATTGGGCTTTGATGAAGTCACTTGTTTTTTATTTTCTGTTACATCTACAGATGAAGCGTTTGCTTCTTTAAGTTTAGCATCGCCTTCATAAGAGCACTTGCCTGTACCGCTGCTACGGCCTCTAACATATTTATCGCCTATATTATTTATTTGTTCCATTAAATGACGAATTTTAATTAGTTTATATATTGGTGTTTTAGGAAATATTGTATTTGTATTGACAGTAGAGATCACCGGTTCAGAACTTGTGTCCGAACTTTTGTATGTTTCTTTATCAGGAGTGCTAGAATTTGTAAAAATTGATTGAGTTGGAATAGATTTTACATTAGTATCTTGAGTCGGAAGCCAAAGTTCTTTTTGAGTTTTCAAACTAGCCCAATTGTTATTATCATCAGTAATTACTGCATTATCAAAAATATAGTTTTTGCCTTTACTAGTTATAGGTTTGGATGTGTTTGATATATTGAATTTCATGTGTTTATCTTTGTGTTTAGACTTGATGTTGCGCGACTCTTTTTCATTGACATATACGTTGTTTAGATTAAGTTTTATAGTTCCCGCCGATATACTACGTTCTGTAGGCGTAACAGCTATAGTATTAACGTCAATGGTAAAACACGGTTCACCGTTGTTACTGTTAGATGTATCGTTTTTAACCTGATTCATACTGGTCGTTACGTTTATTTCCTGTTCTGATCGTTTATTTATAGTATTTATATTGTATATAGTATTTTTTGCTGCTGCATATTCTTGTTTAGTTACATTGAAATTTCTAAACTCTTTTACATCATTTGTAACTACATTCGTTTTTGTAAAAGTATTCCTATTTTCAAATCTGGACAGGTTATTAAACTTGTGAATATAGTTCCTCCAAAAAGAACCACCGGTGTCAGCATTTAAAGGGCTATTAATACTCCCCACTTCTCTTTTCCAGGGTCCAGTAAGTAGCTTGTTACTCTCCTTTTTAATGTAGTTGCGTCGGAGAAAATCTTTCAAGCTCCATTTCCTTTTCAGTGGTTCTTGAATAGGTTGAGTTAGATTATTTGGACGCTCAGTATTACAAATTATATTAACCCTAACCTTATCAAGTAAATACACGTCTCTATCGTTTGTTAGTTTAGGAATGTTGTTTCTCTTTCCTACATTTGACACACATTTATCTACAACATAAACTAAATTATTACATCTGTCTTGCATCCTCTCAGTTACACATACCTTTGATTCAGTAGCGTTAATAATATCAGAAGCCAAGTTTTCTATGTCATCAATCAAATTATTTAGCTCATATTTTTTAGGAACATCGACTATTTCAGCAATATCTCTTTTAGATACTGTCTTACAAAATCTATGATTACAATGATTACGCTTGCGTGCTGAGGATTTTTTAGAGTATTTATCTAGTAACTTATTCACCTTTCTCACAGTATCTCTAAGTTTCCTTCCGCCGCTGGGATTATTCCAAAAGTATGTCTGTATTTCAGTACAATGTTCGTGCATATACTCTAATAGATTATTAATTTCTAACACGAGTACCAACATAGCTTGACTATCGACGTGACATGGTTTGCATACGCTTTTATTAAGTCCCTCAGTATCATCCCTTAGATCCTTTAAAGTTTTCCATTTTAGCATAACCTTCTTACCTTTCGAATTGGTATCTCTTTTCCTTAATTTAGGTTGAATATCTTTCAGGAGCAACACTGCAGGAGTGCTCTCAGTCATTAAATAACTATTCAAAGTTGCTTTATTTAATTGAGTGCTAGTTTCATACATCTTAGTTTCATTCTTGGCAAATGTCTCGTACAATTGCAGCAGATGTTCGTTAACAGCAGAAATAAACTCTTTACTCAAAGTAAATTTAGTAAATCTATCGCTACGTGTTGTTTCTTTCATTTTATTATATAACTCGGAATTAGTTGTGGACTTCAAGGTATTTGGGATCGGTTCAAGTATATAATTAACATCACCAGTCTGATTTTTGTCTCCTAGCAACAAATATACACCTGACGGTAGAGTAGACATCGTGATTCCGAGATTATCATAATACGAATTAATCTGATATTCTAAATCTACTGGACTAGAAAGTCTCGCTGTAAATACGTTCCTAACTCTTTTCAGAGATTTCTTCATATTCTCGTCCTTTGGCAAAGGTATATGTACTTGAATAACGTTCGCAGACTGATGATCCTTCAGAGGTTTTTCTAAAGTTTGTTGAACTTCGTTGTTTTCCATCAGATCTATTACCACCTCTAAAGCAGCGACATTTTTAACTTTCTGTTTTTCATTTGTCTCTCTCTTTTTATTATGTGCTCTTTTTTCAGCCACTTCTGGTACCGGGCCATCCGGGGTGACATTGAAGCACACCTGTTCAATAAATTATATCTTTGTATTATCCACAGTTTTCTAATGTTTAATTCATAGTTCGTTAACTGTCTATATGGAAGGTCTTTGCTGCCCACATTTACTTTGGTTGGAATATTACATCTTTTATGTGTCTAATTCATACAGAATAAAAAATCGCCATTCTGTGGAAAAAATAATTTACAAGTGCTTATGATATCGGCTAGCTAGACTAACTCATAAGCATAACATACAATCTAGTACCCAAACTCACATTGTTATTTTTAGGGTTCCGTACCTCAAAAGGTTTACCTAACGGAAGGTAGATTAATCTGCAGTCAAGCGTGAGTAGGACTTAATGTACGGAACCCTTAGAACGCGAGTCCGACGCGCACTTGGCCGGTTTTTTCTAGGTCTACTGTGTGCTACATTAAATTTTATTTGAAAAATGTTATACCGTCAGGTAAAATCCAAAAGTCAAAAAAAATATAATTACACAAAAATCAACCTTTGTTACATTACTATACGGTTCAATATTGTTTAAAACTTTTTGTGATAATTAATTAATTTGTGAGTTTTGGTAGTCACCGACGATTTTCGCCTAAAATCTAAATAGAAACAGTCTGTGCGGAAAGAGAAGAGTCGTGGAATGTATTAGGCCCCATACATTCCACGACTCTTATCTTTCCGCACAGACTACCCACAGAGGATACTTTGTAGATAAAAAAATACGTTCAGTATAGAAATTGTCTCCGTTTATTAATTTAATTTGATAAAATCGTGGCACCGAGCGTTTTAGTGCGATAGGATTGATTATTAAGGATATCAATATTTCTACATTAAGAGGCAACAGGAGTGGTCATTTCTCCATACAAACGTACTCGACTGTTTCCTCGGTGGGTTTTGAAGCTAGAGCAATGATTTTTTCAACACAGATTAATATTGTCAATATCTGTGTCGGACCGTTTTGCTTTTTTTGATATTTTTGTTTTTTAAGGCGCTAGAGCCCTTCAAAAATGGCCAAAATGGCCTAATTGACTATGCCGCAATGAGAGGCGTGGTATTCAAAACTGATATCAATTAAGTAGCCAAAAAAGCAAAACGGTCCGAGACAGATAATTTCATAATCATTTAGATTTCCAAATTTGGTTACGATTAGTTAAGTTTTGGAGGAGGAAACAGTCGAGTACGAAACCTCGATTTTTGAGATTTTTACGCAGGATTTTTCGCCTTGTCCTTATCGCACTAGTTTTAGGAGCCGCTTCCGTTAGCGAGACGAGTATATTTACCTAAAATATTTAAATCTCAGCTATTGTTTTGTCTTAAAGTTACAAAATTTATAAACTCACCTTGCTAGTTCCCTGGTTTCTGCTTCTTTCAGCAACGCCTGTAAATCTCTTTCGTCTACGATATCTGTTTGCTTTAAATGTCTTGGGGTTTAATGGTCCTAAAAAAAAGATAAAAATAATAATCATTATATTATATTTATTTTGTTCATGTCTATTTTTAAAGGAGTGGCCAGACATAGCACTAGACAGAGATTTGTGGAGAAATTGGGGGGAGGCCTTTGCCCAGCAGTGGGACACGATAGGCTCCAAATAATAATAATAATAATAATCATGTCTATTTCCAAGAAAGCTTTAGAAATTTGACACAAAAATCTGCAGCGGAACTTATTACTATCAATTATTTCGCGCGCTCCCGCGTTTCTAAGTTTAAAAGTTTCTATAATGGCAAAAATCCACATGGAGTAATTATCATTTTTTTATGAAGAAATATCTCATTTCTAAAATAGACCCTTTTTGTTATGAAATTTTCAAGGACTTTTCAAACTCTTTGGAAAGTTTCCGTAATTTGCACATCTATAATCGTACTGCAATTATTAGGTACTGTCGTAATGAAGTAGGTAATTACAGTGTCGCTCCATTTATCACTGTGTTAATCGCCTAACACTAAAGTGAGGTCGTTGGAGAAATTGTGATTTTCTTCATTATTTACACGAGACTTGGTTCGATGTGGTTCGATATTTTGCGATTTATACTTAATTATAACAGTGAACTTGCTGAAAATGATGATAATGACTTAATGACAAATGCTGGTTAAATAAGAAAACAAAATACTCACCGTTTGACTTACGTAAGTTCCTTTTCTTCAGATTAGACATTTCCTTCAAAATTGCATGGATATAATTCAACGCTGGAAAAGAAAGAAATACGAATTAAAGACTCGTACTCTAATCAAGTCGCCATCAGAAATTATATTGATCCCTGCTACTAATATATGGGGCATTATCTATGAAAAGGGACCTTATTGTCGATGGCGCTTACGCCGCACAGCGTCGCGCGGCATTGTATTTATATCGGAGCATCGTTAATAATGGCGTAACCCTGTCTGTTACATACCTCTTCAGTTCTTCACGCTACAGATGTAGTGCATACTTTCTCGAAAACGTTCGTATTTGTCATGCTATCTACTTCAGTCAACCGACTTGTAACTAACCGATGTTACTAATAAATGTTTTCTTTTCAACCTCACTACTTTTTGTATCGAGACTGACTGAAATAGCAAGACACGTTCGTACGTTTCCGTGAAAATACGATGGTAAATAATTATATTCACCTTTGGCATGGAGATCGTTTAAGTCCCGGAGAAGGACATTAGGATACTTTTATCCCAGAAATCTTTTAAAAGAGGGAATTCTTTTCAGGAATTTGCTATGGGATTGATATATGGAATTTTGGATATACAAATTTTACCCGTACGAAGTCGCGAGCAAAAGCTAGTTACAATACTATTTTATACAATCGTGATATAATAGAGAGCTTTCAGTCGAGTACCGTGTTTAAGCAACGAAAAGTGAGGTAGGGATGTGGGGATGGAAAGGTATATCACTATTGTATACAATAGTTTTTCTACGAGTCATCTAAAATAATACTTTTTTATTTTATTTAACTATAAAATTAAATAATTAATGAAATGTGGCACTACAATAATTCAACCATTACAGTCGACGATTAGAAAAATATACTTACATCGGTTGGTTAAAGGCATCTCGCCATACGCAGTATATATTATGTTGTAAGTATGCATAATTTCAGCTTGTTCAGGACGGACGGCGGGCTTTGGCTTTTTATGTTTCTTGTAGAAGTTTGGATTGTGCAGCTGCCCGTTTCCATGATTGTTTTTCTTAGAATTTGACACTTCGAACAAATATTTGTAATTATCTGTTGATACAATTTTCTTAGTATTATAATTTTTATCTAATTCCGATACTCTGTTAGGAAAGTCGTCAACGTTTTTGTTTTTATTTGCTGACATTGTGCTTATTTCAGTAACATCATTATCCAGATAGCCTGGCAAATACATTGCCATATCTCTCTCACTCTTCCCATTTTGGTCACTTTCAGCTTGACTTTTTCCTATGTTTGTAGTTGTTTTGAGCCAATCCTTTACTACGCGTCCTACAACGCCTACAATAGTCTCCTGTTTTTTGGTCGTTTTAGCTGTTTGTTTCTTAGGTTCTTTTTCTTTTAACTGCGTTTTAATGTTATCTTTAGCAGATTGGACTTCTACAGCTGGCTTCTTGTTTATGTAACACTTAGGTTTATTTTGTTTATTAAATGGTTTCGTAGTTTTTTTATCATAAGCGTCTTGTATCTCCCACCAATCCTGTTTATTAAATGGTTTCGTAGTTTTTTTATCATAAGCGTCTTGTATCTCCCACCAATCCTGATTAGGGCGCCCGACAGCAGACGTTTCAAATTTGGCTTTTTCTTTGCTGTTCGTTTGCTTGCCTATAGTTGTCTCGGAGTAGTTGTCAAACCAATCAAAAATAGCTGTTGTGGTTTTTTCGTGTTTTTCAAATTCAGGAAAGTCATGACCAAAGCTATCTAGCATATTGGATAAATCAAACTTTAATGTATTAGTTTCTTTTTTCCCCTTATCAGATATTTCTTCTGGATATGCAGGTTTATCGTCACCACCGTATTTAGACTTCATTTCGAAGCCGTCTGGATTCCAGGGTGTGGGCCGCAGATGCGGCTTAGTTTTCGGTTTGGTCTATAAATAACACATTGGTGTTGTTTTCAGGAAATAGGGACCGTAGTGCGGTAAGCGCTTACTTTCAAAAGGTGCCTTTTCCTGAGAACGACATGATTCAATGTATTTCGAATAACGTAGTGGCAGTGGCACCGAGTGAGTAGTGACTGACAGGACAGGGACCCAGTACCTAATCTGACACTTCAATTTTTATCCAAGAAAATAAGGGTACAAGGTGCCTTGAATAAAACTTGAAGTGTCGGATTACTGTACGGATATGATGGTCGTTCTTGTCTACGTGACAGCGTGATAAAACGGTGTCCGTCACTTTCTTTCCCACGGTGTTAAACAGTGACAGTTATTTTATCACGTGGATAAAGATGGATAAAGCTATGCATAATAGGCTGGCTGGTGGGATGTCGGTTACAGGTGCATTATAAATCTAACGACACAGAATGTAGAAACTATTTGATAGGTACAGAACTTGTAAAAACGTAGCATTTATCTAATACCTTTAAACGAGCAATTCTTGTATATTTATTTATTTATATGTATATATATTTCGGGGATCTCGGAAACGGCTCTAACGATTTCGATGAAATTTGCTATATGGGGGTTTTTGGGGGCGAAAAATCGATCTAGCTAGGTCTTATCCCTGGGAAAACGCGCATTTTATGAGTTTTTATACGTTTTCCGAGCTTTGCTCGGTCTCCCAGATATTTGTTTGTTTATAACTTTGTATGTATTCTAGTTATTTAACAACTAAGCCTAAGGTCGGAAATGTGTAAATCAATTAATTACTAATTAGATCTCGCCGACGGAAAGTTTCAGAAATTTCAATATGTTATTATTAATATGTATACAGAATCGTTACAAAAAAACAATAGTACGATACGAACCTTGTAATTTCTAAGCTGCATATTTGTGTCTAATTTGCTTGCAGGGTTCTTGAGTGAAACTTGTGGCTGGTGTTTATCTGTAAATTGCTACAAGGTTACTGTGTGTATTTGCAAGGTATAGTCAAGGTGTTAAATATGGTTGTTATATAAGACTGCAGTGACACTACATATATACCAACTTAATTACTATTTATACGCATTATACAGTTACATAGTTAGATATTAAACAATATAGGTACCTATTTTGAAAAGCTCTCAGATGTTTCAGGAAATTTTTACAGGAAACAAAGGAAACTTTAATTTTGGAAGTGAAAAATTTCGTTTCCATTCAAAAACATGACAAGTTTCCGAAATTTATCCATGTGGAAATGTTGCCATTTTGAAAACTCCAACGTCACAACATCTGTGCGGACATTGTGCCAATAATATGTATACACGTTAATATATGGGCAATAAGGTAGTGTCTACATATTTTTGGCACTTTGTCCGTATCGATGTTGTCAGACGTGACTGTACATAATAATACGATAGTGGAAACGTTTAAATTAATTTTGTATTAAGCAGAAACGTCTGCGAACGATGCTATTAAGCTTCGAAATAAATTAAAAGTGGAAAAATTCACTGTCTTGGGTGGGACTTGAACCCACGACCACTGGAAACGTTTAGTAAGAAGGTAAGAACACAACGTGTTTGTTATAAATACCTGGAGATACGTTTACCAGATTTTTTGCATTAGCTACTTGCCCAGAAACTGTACCATCCATTATTTTTTTATTAAAAGGTAACGATTGTCCCTCATATACATTTTGTGATTTTGCTCCATTCGCTACTTTTGAAGTTAGTTCAATCTCTTCAGTATCAGAATCAATATCTAATCCTTTGTCAAATTCTCGAGTTCGCTCCGATGTTGATAATCGATCCTTGTCAATCTGAATATCATCCTTGTAGTTATTATCGCTATCATTTGTTTCTTTAGCTATTAGCACAGTACTTGTTTGAAGAATTATATCATTGTTGTTTTTCCCCGGCAAACCCTTTACACGAAAGCCCATATCTTTGCCAGGTTTTAGTTGTTTATTCATTTTTTCATTATAATTTTTATTCATAGGTCTTGTTGTTTTTGTGTTAAGGATATGCATGTTATCTATCCTAGCTTTTGTTTTAGTTGCATCAACATTATTCAGCATTCTAGGTTTTATACTATAATATTTTGCTGGATAATCGTCAATTCTTACACCTGCTGGTATTTCGGATGTACTTCTAACTTCAGGAGCAGATTTATATTCAAGGTCGTCGTCTTGCATATTAATACCTAGTTCCGAGTCATTTATTTGCACAGTTATGGTTTTATGGTGTTTTGGACTTTTCGATTTAAGCTAAAACAAAATTTAATCAATTATTTCTTCGGTTAATTTTGTCATGACAGTTACTGACAGCATGACATACATACATATATACATATGGAGACCTCAGTGCATGGTAAATGTTCATTACTTTTGGTGCTTGTTAAGTTGTTATATCCAGCATAGTAGCCGGCAGCAAATACGTACTGTATCTTGTATTAAAGTACCTTTTGAATACATCAAACTAGTTTCTATGTTGCTGGATTCGTCAATCCATGCGTCCAAAGTTAAAACGGCCGTTTTTGTTTAGAGTTTATAGATTGACGAATCCAGCAACATAGAAACTAGTTTGATGTATTCAAAAGGTACTTTAATACAAGATACAGTCCGTAGCGGCCCCCTATTTTTTAAATATCTTTCGTTAAATTGAAATAATCACGATTATTAAGCAGTTGCGCTAGTGTGCACGTTGATGGGCTCTTAAACTCTCGCGTTTTGTATACATATTTAATTACACAAACGGGTCTACAGCGATATAGTTTCGTTGTTAGGGTTCCGTACCCAAAGGGTAAAAACGGGACCCTATTACTAAGACTCCGCTGTCCGTCCGTCCGTCCGTCCGTCCGTCCGTCCGTCTGTCACCAGGCTGTATCTCACGAACCGTGATAGCTAGACAGTTGAAATTTTCACAGATGATGTATTTCTGTTGCCGCTATAACAACAAATACTAAAAACAGAACAAAATAAAGATTTAAGTGGGGCTCCCATACAACAAACGTGATTTTTGACCGAAGTTAAGCAACGTCGGGCGGGGTCAGTACTTGGATGGGTGACCGTTTTTTTGCTTGTTTTGCTCTATTTTTTGTTGATGGTGCGGAACCCTCCGTGCGCGAGTCCGACTCGCACTTGGCCGGTTTTTTTTACCTTAAATTCCGACGTTTCCGCTGAGTTGCACCAGCTGTGGTCACGGAAGCTGAATTTAAGGTAAAAACAATGAAACTATATCGCGGTAGACCCGTTTGTGTAATTAAATTTCATCGTATCAATACGTTACTTAGGGACTAACCCCTTTATTCATAAACGTCTGCTAAGTTAATCAGCTGATGATCATCGTTTCTCCCTCTCTAATATGACATAACGACGATCATCAACTGATTAAGTTAGCAGCCGTTTATGGATAACGCCATAACTCTACTAATATACATAATTATTAATTGTTTGACTTACAGTGGCAGGTTTATTATAACCGTTGGTCAAGTGTTTGAACAAGGACACTTGTGTCTGAGAGAATCCAACTGAAAACAGTAAATGATACTGAAAATAGTTAAGTTAACCGACATGTAGGAACAAGGAAAAGTCAGATAAGATTTTATTTTCATATGAGTAAAATTCTAAGCCCAGCTGGTTCCATGTTTAGTCTGCCTACGTTATTTCAAACCCTGTACAATACACAAATTTAAATTGCAGTGATCGTTACGTAGGTATCAAAATAGTTCTTACGCAGTTAATGAACGGCCCCTTTATGCATAGCACTGCGGTCATTGACATATATATATCTAAGGACTAGCCTTACGGGCAACAAGAATGGAGCATGAATGAGGCCAGGCCGCGTAGCCAACGTGCCAATCGCTTACGCTCCGTAGCGATCGAAACGCAACTGTCACTGTCGCACTAATATGGAAGAGTGATAGAGAGACACAAAGCGTTTCGTTGTCGAAGCGATAGCGATTGTCAGGTTGGCTAGGCCGGCAGTACAGCGGTGTGAAAACGCTGCAACGCGATTGGTTGATGAGTTCGGATCACGTGCGCGCGGCCGCCGATTGGTCGCAACTAGTTGCGTTAGACTGCAGTGACACCGCTGAAATAGTACCATTTTTAGAGCACGTAAGGCCAGTCCTGAGATATATGTCAATGCACCTACCATTCGCAACTTGTAAAAATGCACTTCTCCCTACAAATCTCGGCTTTCCTCAGCATTCATATATCATTCTCGCTCGCATCTTCAGCAGGCACGCTTGTCTTAGTCCTGTGATAATGAACTACAGCGACCGCTAAAACGGGCCCTGAAAAAGAGCCTTCGCTTGACATTTGCTAAATGACATTAATTGTCTCGAAAATAGGGAGTATTGCTGCAATGTTTTGCCGCCAGAGTGCAGCACTAGCGACTGAAGTATACCATAGAAGAGTAATTTAGGTAGCCGCTGAGTTACGAACCCATATAAAATTTAAATTTCGAGCCTTTTCCTACTAACAAATTGGTTTGCCACATCACAAGTGAAAATCATAAACGGACGCGACTTACGCAGATCTAGAAATTGGTCGTATTCTAAATCATTTGTCGACGCGGGGTATTTGCTAGTAGTATCAGTTTTCGACCGGCCGCTGCTTGGCTTGTGCGCTTCTGTAACATAATGTATCATCTTTAATAGTTCCCAGTCCCTGTTTCACCGTGATATTGACAAGTCACCATAATTGCTGGTCTAACAAGTAAGCATTGATTGATGCTATATTACCGTTGTTACTTACCGACCCAGAGGGGCTACCGCGAAAACCGTTTTTCGCAAATTGCGGGGATCTTTCTCTTTTACTCCAATGAAGGCGTAATTAGAGTGACAGAGAAAAATGCCCGCAATTTGCGAACTTGGATTTTCGCGGTTATAGCCCAGCAATGTACAGGATAAGGATGTCACTGCCAGCAGCTGTGGCTTACTCAGCTATTTCGTCGCGTCGCTACAAGTACCTACAAGACATTAGTACATGCGGCCCACACCAATTTTTTTGTCTAGCCTTAGTTGCCGCGCACCGCTACGGAACGGACGCCTTGCGCGACCTAGCGGTCATATCTGTCGTAATATACGCGTTTTGTTAGAGTGAATCTTCTGTAAGTACCTAGTACTATTATTTATTCTGTGTTGCCAGTGAGCTTAGCACAGGAGCGCCGCAACAGTAGGTAATAGGTATCTCGACCGCGTGATAGATCACCCGTGCCGCTCGCAACGATCCTGTGTGAGGTTAGATAAAAGTTACATGTGTCAATGATCAAGCTGGTAAGGTGGTGAAATAGACACCATGCCATACACGTAGCGTCAATACATAGTCATTTGTTGGACCAGCAATGTACGGGGAATTGCCATTGTCACAGTTGTGAAGCAGGGGCCGGTAGCTACGGAATCGTCACCAAAAAGCAGGGGACGTTACCCTGGCGTGGACGATCATATACGAGTAAAAGCACCTATTGGATTACATACCTAGATTTCCAGGCTCTTTAAAAGCGGTTAGCTTGTAGAAAACACCAGACGTCGTCCGCTGAGGATTTATTTTTTTATTAAAGTCGTAATCTGACTCAAAAGCCCTGGCAGCTACGGAATCATATTCTTTTTGCAACGAGTGAAGCTTTTTCTGAAGCATTTTATCCATTATTGGCGGCGTAGTTAGCTCGAAGGGCACATCTGTGCCAAGGTGAAGATCGGCTGGAATAGATAAGGTATTGAGCGATGAACGTGCATAACAATTAATTACAATGCGCTTATGAACGTCAAATAAAGCTACACCGGCTCCAACCCTACACCTCTGCCAAGCCTCTGCCCCGAGAAGATTTAAATCCGTTGTCGTTTAATTGTTGGTTGATGTGCGATTGTTATCTCGGCTAGTCCCCTATTACGTAATTTACCAACTAACCAGAATACATTGAGTTCTCCTGATCATTGTACGAAAGCAGAGTTGTACCAGGGTGAGATGCAGGCTTCTTAAGTTTTTCCATGATGACGTCTAAATAATCAGCCGTTCCCTGCCGAGGTGTGTACATTGGATATTGTAAGGAGGAGGTGCGGAGGATGTTGTAAAGATTGGGAGTATAACTATATGTGAATCCTTTGAGTCGGGCAGACGTGGTTTGGCCGTTCGAAAATATTTGTCGAAGATAATGTAAAATGCCACTTGCATCACGTTTCGCCTTGTGCTTTTTGAATTTTCCAAAAAAACCTCTGAAGTGTTTATCAGTTTTTAAATTTTCGACTAAATTTACTTTGGCGAAAGCAACGTTTTTGGTTGAATCCTTCAACTGTGCTGTATTACTTTTAAATGAACGTGGGAATTCGGTAATACCGAAACGGATAGTGTTTTGAGTGCGAGTCTTAAGACCCCTCCGGATTCTAGGACTACTCGTTTTTGAGTCGAAATAAGAGCTACTTGATTTTTTATGAAGCCACGATGGCTTTTGAAAGTCAATCAGGCGTTTCTTAAGGGGATCGAGACGACGAAAGTTTGTAGGAATAGTTGTTATTTGTGTGCTACCGTAGTTTTCCAAACCCACATCTGAAACCAAGATAATTAAAAGTTGTGATATCTAATTAAAAATGACCTGGTTTTTAGTCCATAAAGAAGTCGGTATGTCTTAAGTCCCAGGGGCCGTCCTAACCCATGGTGGGGCCCCGGGCTCTAAAGAATTTGTGATGCAAATTTAACCAGTACTTATCAGACATATCTTTAGTCCCCTCCAGAACACATCTCCCGTTATGGGGACTGTTCAGTTCATTTCGCTTCTTGTTCCCCGAATTTCATCGCTTTTTTTGTTCCGCGACAAAGACATCGAAAACTTTACTACCTATCATTAAAATTCACGGTTCCTCGCGCGATTCGTGAAGTGTGGAACGGTCTGAAAATATTATCCCCACAATTTAACCAAATTAGAAACTTATAAACTTTCCCTAACCCAATTTACCTAAGTCTGACTGAGCACTGATGCTCACAGTATCGGTCGTGTCCTCAAACTCAGGTGATTGGTCAGTAGACTCATAAAGCTTTTCATAACGTTTAGCGACCGGCACTTGCGGGATCTTCTCTAGTATAAACTTGCCAATATCATCAACATTGTGTTGCTTGTGCGCTTCATATCGCACCCAATTCGAAAAGTTCGATCTCGCCATATCTCTCTCGAAATTTAAATAATACTTGAATCCTTCCACAAAGTCTTTATAAGACAGTTTGTTTGAAAGAAGTTCGTATGTTCTGCTGTCAGCTTGAATCGGTTTTCGACTTTTAAAGTTAGGTATTAACCATCTCTGATTGTAGTATTTTTGCGACGTTGTGACATCGTTGTTTTGATCGACTGTTCGTCTATGTCGATTTTTCTTCCATGCTGCATTAACTTTCTTTGATCCACGCTTATCCGTAACCTTACTTGTGGCAATTGTAGCTGTAGATATAACTCCAGTATTACTTTTCGCGCCTTTATGTTCCTTAATACACGACGCTGGAACTTCGCTCAGAAGCTTTTTTTTTGTAGGTGCAGTTGTCGGGACACATTTTTTCTTTTTGGGGTGAAGAAATTTAAATATATTTTTAAATCTGAATTTACTTTTCTTTTTTTTCTTATTCTCTTCTTCTTTACTTTCTTTTCTTGTTCGAGGCTTATTTCTAGCTTCCTGTATTTTCAAATTGTCTAAATAAACCGTTTCATCAAATTCTGTCTTTGCGTCAAGTGTCTTATCATTTGCGTATTTATTTTCTGCTTTTTTATTATTCAAGTTTTTGGGTGTGGTAGCAGTAAACCCAGAATTTTGTACCATTGTACCGTAACCGAACTCAGTGGGGAAAACCAGTCTACCAGCTGAGAATGGGGAGGTGGCCATGTGCTGTAAGTTTCTATGTTTTAGGTTCTCGAGGACTTCTTCAAGAGCATTTGTGCCGTAAGCACTAAACGGGACTCTAGTAAGCCACGGTCTGTTCTGGCTTTCTTGATATGATCTTTCCGAGGTTCGATAACTGGAATCTACAACAAAGTACTAGCTGTGTAAAAATATTTCGGTAGGTAACAAGTAAATATAACAAAACTGAGACCGAAAACTGCTAAGGTTAAGTTAACTGTTCTGTTTAAACCGATGAGACAGAAAGTTTCAAAGCGCGCATAGAATCCGGATCTGGAGCGTGGCAGTAACATATCAAAAGAAATCGATCCATTCGGCTGAATTCAGTGTGGATGGGCGGCGATAGATAGGCGAAAATCGGGTATCGTCTTGGGTCATCCCATTCGTTTTTCGTCACAATCGTCAGTGGCTTTCAATGTAGAATGAAGTGACGAAAGCAGAATAGGACTAATTTAAGAAATTAACGAAAAACGAATGGGACGACCCAAGACGATACCGAAAATCGCTACTTTATAAGTATTTTAAACGCAAAAGGAACTCTGTCTGTCTGACTGTTACTTCTTAACGCTCAAACCGCTAAACCAATAGGGTATCAAATTACCTACTCTTTATAGTTTTATACGGGTTTTAAAATAGAAATTGTGTCTAAAAATAACTGCTGTCTACGTTTCCCTATTAATCTTCTGGTGCTTATTTCATGCGTGGTGTAAAATAATATATTTTAAATACAGTAAAATACCCTGTTGAATAGTATTGAAATGAAAATTGGTATAGTGATAGTTTGTAAGTTATTTATTGTACTACAAAAGAAAAAAAAAATAGATTTACAGTGGCGGGAAGGAGGGGAGGCCTTTGCCCAGCAGTGGGACACACTAATAGGCTAATTAAAAAAAAAGATTTACAATGTAAATAAAGGTAACAACACGAGGTCTTATCGCTGTAAGCGATCTCTTCCAGACAACCTTAGGGTAATATAGCAGGATAATATAAAGAAAATAAAACTTTAGAAACAGGTAGTGCACGAATAAATTTATCAGCAGAAGTTTGTGGTTTGTGGCTCATGGAAGGACGAAAGATTCCACGCCGAGAAATTCGGAGGCAGAATCACTACATACCTAGTATAAAACAAAGTCGCTTCCCGCTGTCTGTCTGTCCCTATGTATGCTTAGATCTTTAAAACTACGCAACGGATTTTGATGCGGTTTTTTTTTAAATAGAGTGATTCAAGAGGAAGGCTTATGTATAATTTATTAACCCGTGCGAAGCAGGGGCGGGTCTCTAGTCTAGTATAAAATGAATAGATTTGGGCCACGCTAAGTTTTCTGACAAGGGTTACGTTAAGTAATATGAGGCTTATAGGGAAATGTGCGCAATAATGCCAAGTTTGTGTAAAGTTAGCGTGGCCAGTGTCTAATACATCCCTTTAGTTTACCTGAGACATCCTGTCGCGAATACAGCGCGTTAAAAGGGTACGTTAGACCATCATATGACTCTGTGTTAGTTTTACTTTTATATATAGTATCGCATCTTACAAACACCATTAAATAAAATATACTGTAAAATAAAACATTTAAGAAATAAGCAGTGAGAAGCTACAGCCTACCGCGAATATAGATATTCGAAATATCGTGATCTGCCTCTCTCGCTCTTGCCCAATCGAGCGATAGAGAGGCAAATAGATGAACAAACGGACAAATGACGTAGGCCCTCAATCTAGTCTTAGTATGCATTATGATGATGATGAATGATGATGACATAATTTCCATTGATTCGATCTCATACGATAAAATTGGGAAATAAGAGCAGAAAGAGGCTTTAGGCCCTGCGATGTCCAGAGCGGGTTGGAGACTTAAAACAGTTTAGAAGCGGTACCTTACCTACTATCTCAAGATCTAAACCAACAACAACAACACAATACTTAGTTATAAGTTTCTGGGAGTATAATACGATCTCTCCCGAATATAAAACTCACCATATAAAATTAATTAATAACATTAGAGCTCTTATATAAATTAAGTAAAATGTTTATTGAATTTTTACGTTTCATTCTTTGAAATGTCGGTCAAAGAGAATATATACCACATGTCAGTGTTTTGATTTTACGTCATTTAGAAGAAGAATTGCAATTGTTTGTGGTAAGATCGGGGCAAGAGTCTTCTTGGTCATGTCATCACACACAAACTTACCTTAAATTTAAGATTCTGGTGAAAAAGGAGTGGAGGAAACGAATTTCTATCGAGTATCGATTGCCATCGCCCGCTCGGCTCGATTCTCATCCAAAAGTTGCCAGACTAAAAATCTCAAAGTACATGCTTGTCTATGGGATAAAAATGATGTTTCATTAAAAATTATGAGCATGGGCAATTAACGTCAAGCAACACTAAATTTTAAACGTCAAAAAATCAAAAAAGCCGCAAAGGCTATTGTAGTTTATTTAGTTTTTAGTGTTATTTGTTTAATTATTATTAACATAAACTCCTAAAGAGTGCTCCAACCATAATTTAATCTAGTCTTAGTTGTATGTACGGTATTTTAGCTCGCAATTCCAAAGCAATGACCATGTTATTGTGCCATAAAACTGTTGATTGACGATCCTTTGTTTGCAACTCTCCTATTTCTGCGGCCGTGGACCAATGATTAAGTGTTTTGTGGACTAGAATACCATTATTGCGCACTGTTTTTACTTATACAGTTTCGGAAGCAGGTATTTCGAGGTTTAATCACGCTAAAATCGTCGACCATAGATTGTGGTTCGTTGTAATATTTCGTAACACTTCGCCTTGTGTTTTCGACGAGAAACATGGCTGTATTGCTCAATTTCGGCCGTGGAAGCTTTTCAAACAGCCTGAAACAGGGATTTGGTGGTAAACACATAAGATTCCAATAAGAATTATAAGGATGTCAGCAATAGATACCAAACAAGTGTGGCCCAATATTTCGAGGGATAACCTTGACGAGAAGTACGAGAAATGTCGAAATATCACCGAGGAAATATACAAGAGAATTAACATAACATTTCAAATCAAAAAGCTGGAAACGGGGACTCAAAGTGATGATTCGGACCAAAGGTATTTTTGTTTTATTTTCCTCTTGCTGAACAATATATATATATAACATTCTATTTCAATATGTTTGCTGGTCAATAATGAATGATTTAACTTACCATATTGATCTAAAATTGGCTTATTTTAGATTACTATGGGAATGGAATACACAACAATCATTTTTATTGCTACAAATAGTACATCTTAATACTTTTATATTGTCTCAAACTATCTCTTATAAAAATAATTGGATATTCCAATTGGATGAAATGGAGGCAATGGTTTTTTTGAAACAAAATTGTAATTTTTGCTAATGGGCTCTTAAAGGTATACCTTTAAGAGCCCATCAACGTGCACACTAGCTCCACTGCTAAATAATCGGGATTATTTAAATTCAACGAAAGATATTTAAAAAAGGGGGCCGCTACATACTGTATCTTGTATTAAAGTACCTTTTGAATATATCAAACTAGTTTCTATGTTGCTGGATTCGTCAATCTATGAACTCAAAACAAAAACGGCCGTTTTAACTTTGGACGCATACAACAGCAGTGGGGCTAGTGTGCGCCTTAAATGAGTAATTCTTGATTATTTATTTTATATATATTTCGGGGATCTTGGAAATGGCTCTAACAATTTCTATGAAATTTTGTATATTGGGGTTTTTGGGCGCAAAAATCGATCTAGCTAGGTCTTATCTGGGAAAAGGCTCACTTTTGAGTTTTTATATGTTTCTCGAGCAAAGCTCGATCTCCCGGATATTATTCAATAATGCAAATAAATAACATTGACATTCAATTCTGATGTTGGCTGTAATGGCAATAGGCGCTGATCAAATAGCATTATACAGACATAGGAATCCGTGGGGCAAATTTTCTTGACAGGTAGGGACTTCCTATATCGATAAACTCAATTATCGATGCTCGTTCTATATACTAGTGATGGCTCCCAACATTGTGTGTTTTTTGTAACTATTGTTTTGAAGACAAGTATGAAAATCACACATAGCCTATTTTAAATAATTGCTAGGTTATATAAAGGTAGGGCGTAATACTTATTGCACTATGAAATAGTCAATATTATCTCAACCTCTTTATTGATTGATTAAATGATTATAAATCAAAGCGAATTGAGTCATTATTTTATTTGGGGCATTATCTATGAAAAGGGACCTTATTGTCGATGGCGCTTACGCCGCACAGCGTCGCATTATATTTATATCGGAGCATCGTTAATAATGGCGTAAGCGCCATTGACAATAAGGTCCCTTTTCATAGATAACGTCACATTTGATTTTTACACTTTTAATAAAAACATATTTTTACAAGCAAATCTTTGAGTGATCACTAGTATACAGGATATCCCATAAGTGACACGTTACACTCTTTCTTTTAGGCATTCGACAAATACTGAATGGGCGTTTTTTAGGGTTCCGTAGCCAAATGGCAAAAAACAGAACCCTTATAGATTCGTCATGTCTGTCTGTCTGTCTGTCTGTCCGTCTGTCTGTCCGTCCGTATGTCACAGCCACTTTTCTCCGAAACTATAAGAACTATACTCTTGAAACTTGGTAAGTAGATGTATTCTGTGAACCGCATTAAGATTTTCACACAAAAATAGAAAAAAAACAATAAATTTTTGGGGTTCCCCATACTTCGAACTGAAACTCAAAAATTTTTTTTTCATCAAACCCATACGTGTGGGGTATCTATGGATAGGTCTTCAAAAATGATATTGAGGTTTCTAATATCATTTTTTTCTAAACTGAATAGTTTGCGCGAGAGACACTTCCAAAGTGGTAAAATGTGTCCCCCCCCCCTGTAACTTCTAAAATAAGAGAATGATAAAACTAAAAAAAATATATGATGTACATTACCATGTAAACTTCCACCGAAAATTGGTTTGAACGAGATCTAGTAAGTAGTTTTTTTTTTATACGTCTTAAATCGCCTAAATACGGAACCCTTCATGGGCGAGTCCGACTCGCACTTGGCCGCTTTTATTTATTTCTGTATCCATAATGAGATATCTTAACATTAAATCGTTATTTCTACTAAGTAGCAACGGATTGCAGATTTCCTAATTTTAACTTACTTTTTATGAGGCATCCGAAAGATGATAATAATTCCTATTTTATTGCAGGAAGGCACATGTATTGTACCATTTTTGAATCTGCATGACATGCTTAATAATATGACGTTATTTGCTCATTACTTTTCTAGTATTTTTTTTTTCACGACAGGTGGTCAAATTCGAAATTAATGTTTCGCTGTGATTTTATTTCAAGATTAAACCAGTATTTTATTGAATTTTACATTGTTTATCGACAAAATACCTCTTCAGTTATGTTAATTAACTATTCATAATGCCGTACACATAAAAAAAACTAACTTTGAGACCTTTCCGAGTGCACACTGACACTAACAATGTTAAAAACGGGCAAAATTCATGAAAAACCTTAATTTGGCAATAACTTGAAAACCGTGCCACTTTTACTGGGGTCATGTTAAGTTGGTTTGGGTCCTCTTTGCCTGGTCTACCTCCAGTGTCACTGTGACGTGTCACTTATGGGACACTCTGTATAGAACGAGCATCGATAATTGAGTTTATCGATATAGGAAGTCCCTACCTGTCAAGAAAATTTGCCCCACGGATTCCTATGTCTGATCATTAAATATGCTGATTTCAAACAAATAGGACCAAGACCAAACGTAACACAGAAACACGTCTAATATAAAATCAGAAGACCAAAACAGGTTTTCGCGTAAAAATAGACACATTTACTTACATTAAAATGCATTTAGGCGCCAGACAGTAGGTATAATAACAAACCCGTTTATAGTAAAAATAGAAATGACGATTCGTGACCAGTGCTATTTTCTACGTTAACCTCTATTTATAGATCGTAGATATACATATGTATAGTTGGTCAAACCAATTTGTCAGTAAATAAGAGCAAAAAAACTATACTCATCCTTTTCTTTTGGGTGCTAGTACTAGTGTAAGATAAAGATAGTATGATTATCTGTGTCTATGTTTGAAATGAGACAGTTCTTTGACAAACTATATACCTATCGTAAATTAGGGACACTATCCTCCTGTCATGATTCTGAGTAAAAAACAGAAAAGTGGTGTGTAGCTGCAGAGATAACTGGCCCCTGTATATAAATTTGTTTGTAGGGGGGTGAACTATATATGCAACTTTAAGTAAAATGGCGGAAATAGGTCCATGATTCTACGAACGAGCTGCCTCGCTAGGAAAATGCCGCGTGGAGCAGCTCGGCCTGTGCAGACGTGCCTCGGCCGCATTGCCTCGGGCACAGAATAAATAATAGTACTAGGTACAGAAGACTCACTCTCTAACAAAACGCGTATGTTACGATCAGAACAGATATGGCCGCTAGGTGGCGACAGCGCCACGCGCGGCTTATGGCTAGCCACCAAAATTGGTGTGGAACGGATGTACTTTTAGCTACCTGTAGCAAAGCGACGAAATCGCGGAGTGAGCCACGCACGCCTGCCTCGGGCGAGGGACGTCTCCACCGACCGAGCTGCTTAAGCTTTGGTTTCCTCCGATAGCGGTGCCGTCATATAGCGGCCGTCTCCATACAAATACTACGACATCCATATTTAGCCGTATTATTTAGTATGGAGACGGCCGCTATATGACGGCACCGCTATCCTAGGAAACCGATATTTAGCGCGGCACTTTCCTCCTGAGGCGGCTCGTTCTGCGTGGACGCGCTTACGGGGCGGGGGACATTCATTTATTACGTGCGGCGTTTATGAGGTGGAGCGATGTCTCAGACAATCTCAACAGCGGTGTAAAGGAGATCGCAAAAATCGCCAAATCCCGAGACGTAAACAAATACGAGTATTGGAAAACGTAAATAATAGTCATTTTCGATACAAGTGCGAGAAAGAGGAAATTCGAAACGAGTGGCGATAAATTAAAACACGACCGAAGGGAGTGTTTTAAATTTAAATCGACACGAGTTGCGAATTACCTATTCGCACGTGTATCGAACAACGTTTTACAGTACATATGGCACTTTAAAGTTTCGACATACGCAAGAAAAGTGCTATTTTACGTACTAGTGCGGTAAAGTAGTCCCATATGTACTGTAAAAGTTCTTTTCACCACACCAGCTCGGAAAGGGTTACTTTGCACTTCAAAAACCGATAGCAAAGTTGCATTTTATTCACATGTGAGGCAAAATAACCAAATGCAAATTTTGAGTTGTTTTCTTATGTTTGCTGATAGAATTGACTTTTAAATGATGATTTTGGATGATAAATATTTAATAACATTCATTTGGAATTGATTTGGTTTGATTTTGTTTGATATTTTACATTTAATATTTGCTTCGGATTGGTGTGGTGAAAAATTTTGTGTTTCACTTGGGGGAAAATTTTGTTTAACCCTCGTGCTTTGAAACCCTCGCAACGCTCAAGATTCCATTATTCGAACCACTCGCTACGCTCGTGGTTCAATTCTGGAATCTTTCGCTTGCTCGGGTATCAATATTAGCACGAGCGGCTAAACAACAACTTTGCCCCCTTGTAAAACAAATAACTATTGTTACAGTGACGTAATCGACAGCAACGAACTAAGCAACGAGACTGACTTGTTCGCCTGCGACAAGAGCAGCATATCCAGCAGCTCGGAGCTGGAGGCCGAGCCGCCGGCGAGGGCTGTCAACATCAACAACAACGAGGAGAAAAAGAAAGCGGCTGTCTCCCGCCGGCCGAGGAAGAGGTACTGTGTCATGTCAATTGTCAACCATTTCCGTTCATCCGACGAGGACGATTTTTCGCCAATCTGATGAAATTGTCCGATCAAATCAGGACGTGCGGACGCAAACGCCAATTTGGCTCGCTGATAATAGGGATGATGACACGTGTTGAATTTTATAACAAAATCTAGTAAAATAGATAGCAAACGAGCAATTTATCACAATAATGTGGATATTAAAATAAAATATTGAAAAATTACATAATTACAGGACCTGAAGGTTCAAAATTTAAGTTTTTTTTAACTTCCAAAAACGATAAAAGTAAGGGTACCATTCGATTCCTTACATTTCATCCAAAAAAATATTCTATAGGAACTATATACATAAACGCAATATTTTACCGACAAAAACGCAATTTTCTTGTTTTGTCCATACTACAAGATAGGCGATGACGTCACGGCCTCTGGCCATTTTGTATAGGGCGTTTCGCGAGTGAAGTGCGACTGTCGGACTTTGACTACAATTTCTGACTTTTGTGTTACTTTAATGCAACGGGTCCCATATAGACATTTGATCCTAAAAACAAACCCGATCGATTGATACCATAAAAAAAAATAGTCATGTAGCCTATTGTCGTTGTCCCCAGATTCCGTAAGCGAGTGAAGAAGCGGCCCGCGGCCGCCCCTGACTCGGACGCGTCCAGCGACTCCGCGGCGCCGCTCAGCCGCATGCTCGGGGAGCGGGTGGTGCCCAACATTGTGATCATCACTAAAGGTGAGCCAGCTGTGCTTTTGACCTTGACACGAAACGTTAGATACGTAAATCCCGGCCGAAACCCTCCTATAATTACACTTAAGGCTTCGTCACACAGGCGCGATTTCCGGGCGGGGCGTGAGCGTTTTATATGTAAAAGCGGCGCGCCCCGCTCACGCGCCGCTCGGAAATCGCGCCTGTGTGACGAAGCCTTTATAATAGTTCTGGTCAACTTTACTGCCCCACCTGCGATAGAGTTTTTAAAAGTAAGTTCGGCTTTGCCAGCCATATCAGAGCTCACACTCGTAATTAGCTAGGGTCGCCGTTGCCGATTACGGCATGGATAGCTATAACTGAAATTCAGTAAAAGCCGTTGAAAATGTCCAATAAGGTCTAGTTTCCCCTCTGGAAGGTCAGATGGCAGTCGCTTTCGTAACAACTAGTGCCTACCTCAATTCTTGGGATTAGTTGCCAAGCGGACCCAAGGCGGGAGCCGTGGCAAAATGCCGGGACAACGCGAGGAATAAGAAGAAGAATCCAAATTGTATCTACTCATCACTACATAGTATAAAAATATCTGGGCGACCGAGCTTTGCTCGGTAAACATACAAAAACTCAAAAATGCGCGTTTTCCCAGAGATAAGACCTAGCTAGATCTATTTTTCGCCCCCAAAACCCCCATATAGCAAATTTCATCAAAATCGTTAGAGCCGATTCCGAGATACCCGTAAAAAAAAAAAAAAAAAAAAAATATATATATATATATATATATATATATATATATATATAAGAAAGGTATAAGATAAAGCTTCCCGCTGTCTGTCTGTATGCTTAGATTTTTTAAAACTACGCAACGGATTTTGATGCGGTTTTTTTAAATAGATAGAGTGATTCTAGAGGACGGTTTATGTATAATTTGTTAACCCGTGCGAAGCCGGGGCGGACCGCTAGTATAATCATCATCTTCCTTGCGTTGTCCCGGCATTTTGCCACGGCACATGGGAGCCTGGGGTCCGCTTGGCAACTAATTTCAGTAATTGGCGTGGGCACTAGTTTTTACGAAAGCGACTGCCATCTGACTTTCCAACCCAGAGGGTAAACTAGGTCCGTATTGGGTTTAGTCCGGTTTCCTCACGATGTTTTCCTTCACCGAAAAGCGACTGGTAAATATCAAATGATATTACGTACATAAGTTCCGAAAAACTCATTGGTACGAGCCGGGGTTCGAACCCGCGACCTCCGGATTGCAAGTCGCACGCTCTTACCGCTAGGCCACCAGCGCTTCGGTCGCTAGTGTAATATATTGATAATGTAATTTCAGACGCAAAGCCGCGTATCAAGACGCCGGAGCGCAAGCCGTGGAGCACCAAAGACAAGGTCGAGGGCAGAGACAAGACAGACAACGCCATAGACAAGGAGAGGAGCGAGCTGAGAGCGTGCAGCAAGTGTAGCTTGTACTTCAGGGGCGAAAGAGGATTAAGGTACAGACACAAAATAGTTATTTACGATACAAGTGCGGAAAAGAGGAAATTCGAAACGAGTGGCGATAAGTTAAAACACGACCGAAGGGAGTGTTTTAAATCGACACGAGTTGCGAATTACCTATTCGCTCGTGTATCGTACAACGTTTTACAGTACATATGGCACTTTAAACTTTCGACATACGCACGGAAAGTGCTATTTCCCGCACTAGTTCGGGAAAGTACCACCATATGTACTGTAAAAAAAAATTCACCACACCAGCTGGCAAAGGGCTAGCTTGATTGTTCAAAAACTGCTAAGAAAGTTGCATTTTGTCGACATGTGCGGCAAAGTAATCAAATGTAAATTTTTAGTTTTTTCCTTATGTCGAATTGAGTTTTAAATTATGATTTTTAATGATAAATATTTAATAACATTCATCTTGAATTGATATGGTTTTATTTTGTTTGATATTTTACAGTTAGTATTTCCTTGCGTTGCTGTGGTGAAAAATTTTGTGTTTCACTTGGTGGCAAAATTGTTTAATCCTCGTGCCTTGAAACCATCGCAACGCTAAAGATTCCACTTTTCGAACCATTTTGGAATCTTTGCCTTGCTCGGGTATCAATATTAGCACGAGAGGTTAAACAACAATTTTGCCCCCTTGTAAAACAAATATCATATTTAAAATATGGCATATTTGTTTTACAGGCGCCACATGAACATGACTCACATCACTCCAGATGACCCCCGAAAGCGTGAAAGAGACAACAGTCCGGCTTAAGGTACTCACCAACGGCCAACGAGCGCTGTCTCACTCTAACACATACGTACTACAGCTTAGTCCGTTGGCCCTTTGCGACAAGCAACGATATGAAGAATTGAAGGGATGTTTACAAAAACAACATAACTGCTTAGAGCGGTTGACACTTTTTAGGGTTCCGTACCCAAAGGGTAAAAACGGGACCCTATTACTAAGACTCCGCTGTCCGTCCGTCCGTCCGTCTGTCACCAGGCTGTATCTCACGAACCGTGATAGCTAGACAGTTGAAATTTTCACAGATGATGTATTTCTGTTGCCGCTATAATAACAAATACTAAAAACAGAATAAAATAAAGATTTAAGTGGGGCTCCCATACAACAGACGTGATTTTTTGACCGAAGTTAAGCAACGTCGGGCGGGGTCAGTACTTGGATGAGTGACCGTTTTTTGCTTGTTTTTTTTTTTGCTTGTTTTGCTCTATTTTTTTGTTGATGGTGCGGAACCCTCCGTGCGCGAGTCCGACTCGCACTTGGCCGGTTTTTTTAAGAACATTGTTAATCGTTTCAGGTGTCAACCAGTGTAGTCAGTTATGTTGTTTTTGTGAACATCCCTTCAATTCATAAGATACATATTTTTTAGATAAAATGCATTTTTATCAACTTTATTTAAAACTTTCGCGTTTTGAACACATATTAACTCACAATTATAGACGGTATCGCGAAATTTTTTTTATTACCTTTATTTACCGAAACCTACTTGTTATTTGTGTCGAAACGTCGGTAAATAAAGGTAATAAAATAAAATTCGCGATAGACCCGTCTATAAATGTGAGTTAATATGTTTATCAACTTTATTACTGAAAATAAATGATTTTTGACATTTAAATCGACTAGAGTTAGAACAAGGTAGCTCTCACAGACTTTGGCCATGACAAAGTGTGGACGTGTCATCAGAAACGTCAGATTATATAAAAATATGTCCTTTATTGTGGTTATTCCACAATTTGTCTTGTCATGTCTAAGTGGGTGCAGAATTACCTTGGACGGACTCTTAAGAATCCATTTTTTTATTAGTTTATTGTCTTTTTTGTGAGACTAGATACATACACAAGTTGATAAAAATGATAGTGAAATTATAAAAAAAAAAATTAGAAAGTGAATTTCGAAATGTAA
Source organism: Cydia amplana (assembly GCF_948474715.1). Classification (NCBI taxonomy): domain Eukaryota; kingdom Metazoa; phylum Arthropoda; class Insecta; order Lepidoptera; family Tortricidae; genus Cydia; species Cydia amplana. The sequence goes on along the minus strand of NC_086094.1, from coordinate 6,789,986 downwards.
TGCCGTCTCTATCTACCATATCAGGAGACCACGTGTTGAAAGAGGACAGATATAGTAGCGATTCCGTTTTCGGTTGGGATGTTTTGAAAATCGTCTTCATTTAGGTATTTAAAAGAATATAAACTAATAAAATTATTTCTTAGGAAGTTAAACACAAAAAAATCGTTCATTGACCCACCTGTTCCTATCTCTACCGCACGTGGGCGTAACTATATTGCTGTCCCGTTCGTGATGCCGACGGAAGATGCCACTGTGCGAGCGGGACAGTTCTATAGGTATGCGCGTGCGACAGACATAGGAAATGGCGGATCAATGTACGGAATTCTTCGTGTATAGCATCCTTACTTTATTGGTATATACAGTCAGCAGCAGAAGTTGTTAAGCGGGCGAGGTGTTCAAAATTACCTTGACGCGCTCTTATTCTCTTAAGAGCCAACAGGAGAGGTCATTTCTCCATACAAACGTACTCGACTGTTTCCTCCGTGGGTTTTGAAGCTAGAGCAATGATTTTTTCAACACAGATTAATATTGTCAATATCTGTGTCGGACCGTTTGGCTTTTTTTGATATTTTTGTTTTTTAAGGCGCTAGAGCCCTTCAAAAATGGCCTAATTGACTATGCCGCAATGAGAGGCGTGGTATTCAAAACTGATATCAATTAGCCAAAAAAGCAAAACGGTCCAACACACATAATTTCATAATCATTTAGATTTCCAAATTTGGTTACGATTGGTTAAGTTTTGGAGGAGGAAACCTCGATTTTTGAGATTTTTACGCAGGATTTTTCGCCTTGTCCTTATCGCACTAGTTTTAGGAGCCGCTTCCGTTAGCGAGACGGGTATATTTACCGATAATATTTAAATCTCAGCTCCTGTTTCGTCTTAACAATAAAATCGCGTCAAGATCATTTTGAACACCTCGCCCGCTTAGCAACTGTTGCTGCTGACTGTACCTACAAATGATTTTATTATGTTCTTTTTCTACTCCAGCACTTAAATGTGTCAATTAAATGACTGACAGTGATATCTAAAGCAATGTCATTTGAATGCTTTGTCTATAGGCTCATAAGATGACTGCTAGCAGTCATCTTATGAGTATAAAACAACTGCTTTATTTTTTTTAAAGATACAAGTTCCGATCATCTTGATTGAAAGAGGTATGTTTTCATTTACAATAATAACTCTTTTTTTTTTTAATAATAACTCAATTTTTTTTAAATAATAACTCTTTTTTTTTAATAATAACTCTTTTTTTTAATAATAACTTTTTTTTTTTTTTTTTGCTGCAGCTGTCATAGAAAAAGTAATGTATGCAACAGCTCATAATTGGTTCTTAAAATTCTCGGGTCTTTTTTTACAAAACTCGACTACGTCTCGTTTTGTAACTTCGACCCTTGAATTTTAAGAACCCTTATTATATCACTGTTGCATAAACTACTATTTAAATTCCCTAAAGTAGAGACTACGAAAACAGAATCGCGTATACAGACTTAAATGTGCGTTCGGCTTTTATTTTAATAAGTTTACGTTTTGTACGAACTTGCATTCATTATACAGGGTGTCTCATTTAAATCGGTCAGTATGGGAAAGTCTGAAACTATAAGACATACGAAGATCTATTCTTAGGAACCATGTCATCGATTTTAATAAGGAAAAAAACTGCATTCATACAATAAAAAAAACCTGTACTCAGCTCGGGAATCGAACCCGGTTGTTTTGAAAAAAAAAACTTACACTATTTCTATTTAGATATCGATTGTGTAGGTCTTAAGCAATAAATTTTACTATGAAACATGATGTCTAAAATGAATAAAATGCATTGTTTTCATATTCTTTAATTTATTTTAGCAAGTGTTCGAAAATGACCACCGCCTTTTTATTATGTTGAGTACAGGTTTTTTTTTTATGTATGAATGCAGTATTTCTTCTTATTAAAATCGATGACATGGGTCCTAAGAACAGATCTTCGTACCTATGTCTTATAGTTTCAGACTTCCCCATACTGACCGATTTAAATGAGACACCCTGTATATTTCGCCGACCGCACCTTTAACTTTGTTTTAGTTGTAACGACGTTTTGTTTCCTAGTATTAAGGATTTCGGTGTGATTTAGGACGTTTTAAAAATGGTTGAAGTGATATGTGGAATTGAAGCATTTACGGTTAGTTCGTGCTGTCTTGATTTGTCAAAACACTGCTTTTATTAAAAAAGAAACAATATTAAAACATTATTTTTGAGAATTTAAATCAAGAATTGAGTTCACAAATCAATATGGCGGTCTACGGAAAAATACGGAATTTTCCACAGAGCAAACCACTTTTTTTAGGGTTCCGTACCCAAAGGGTAAAAAACGGGACCCTATTACTAAGACTTCGCTCTCCTTCCGTCCGTCCGTCCATCTGTCACCAGGCTGTATCTCATGAACCGCGATAGCTAGACAGTCGAAATTTTCACAAATGATGTATCTCTGTTGCCGCTATAACAACAAATACTAAAAATAAAATAAAATAAATATTTAAGGGGGACTCCCATACAACAAACACGATTTTCTTTTTGCTCTATTTTTTGTTGATGGTGCGGAACCCTCCGTGCGCGAGTCCGACTCGCTCTTGGCCGGTTTTTTTAAGCTTAATATCATCGTTGGTAGACGTTTCTGCTTGATACAAAATTAATAAAATGATTTCCAAGACAGCGCGAAAAAACCCCGTGGCAGGGTCAAATATCTGTGATTGAAGGCATAATGTGATCGTAGTTTAGCTCGATGAGCATGGGCTTGCCATAGACAACAACTTTACTGTACATATGGTGCTACTTTCCCGCACTAGTGCGGGAATAAGCACTTTCCGTGCCTATGTCGAAAATTTAGAGGGCCATATGCACTGTAAAACGTTGTACAATACACGTGCGAATACGTAATTCGCAACTCGTGTCGATTTAAAACACTGCCTTCGGTCGTGTTTTAATTTATCATCACTCGTTGCAAATTTCCTACTTTCCGCACTTGTATCGTAAATAACTATTTTGATTGGGACGGGGAAATTAATAAAAAATCCTATGTTTACCCTTTGACCGCCAAAGACGTCAAGTGACGCTCGCGGCTACAACCCAATATCAACCTTCGTGCATTCCGACAAGGTTCACAATCACGCGTCGCACTCGATAGGCGTGGCGTTCAAAGGGGAGAGAGTAGAGTACTACTTACGTTGAAGTTATTATTATCTGTGCGAGATAATTAAAACTGGGCCATTTTCTCTTAGCATGTCATTGTATTAAAATGTTATTGTTCGATATGCTAAGCATTTTAACATTTTAGAAAAAAAAAGTATTATGTAAGAGTCAGACTCGCGCTTGGCCGCCTTTTAAAAAGGCTATAAATGAAAAAAAAACATTGTCTATGGCAAGCCCGTTAATGAATAGAATTGGCCGTTTTTCAGTACAAAAATTATATTTAAAAATTAGTGTTTTTAAAATTCGTCAAGAAAAATGTCTATCTCTTTCTAGTTAGTAAAATAAGGCGAGTTTGGAGTGAGCACTGATTTATTTAGGCTGGCAACACTATTAAAAAAAATCCACTGCGGCGTATGGTCAAATTGAATAAAACTTTTGGCCATAAAAAAAATATTTCGCGGTTATAGCCCAGACTTGACTTATCTAAGTCTGGATTATAGTAAAAATGTATAAAACCTAAAAAAATATAGTCTAAGTGGCTAGCTAGTCTAGCTCTTGTTGTGCGTGCAGCGGGGCGGGGCGTGCGGCGTGCATGGTAAACAAATGCGCACGTATAGGAGCGGCCTTAGTGCACGCTGCTCACATCACGCGTGAGCCCACAGCCACGCTGCACGCGTCGCCGAGCGAGCGTCCACTCAGGCCTTACACTAAGGGCCACCCCACATCTAGCGTCTTTCGAGCGTCGGCGTCAACAACTCTATGGCCGAACGTCGACGCAACGTCATTTTCCATAGCGCTGACCAGACGCCGACGCTCGAAAGACGCTAGATGTGGGGTGGCCCTAACACCAGCCTCGATAAGTCGGTCCTATACGAGTAGTTAGAACTTTTGGTACGACGGTGTTTTTTGGATGTTAAAAATGTTGCGATTAAAAGTGTTTTTTGTTGTCTATGCTAAGGTGTTGCTAGTAAGAAAAATAATTAGTTTTAATTAAGTTTCCCATACTTTATGTATGTTCTTTTTTAAATTATTGGTGCTAAGTAATTATTAATTTTATTGAAAAATATTGTATGATTATTTCGCTCTGCTTGTCTATACAGTGGGACAAGACTAAAATGACGATAAAACAAAAAAATAACGAATTAACTATCCATTTTAAAAATGTTAATAATTAATGTTGCTTTCTGGCGATATTGCAAAAGTTCCTTTTAAAATGTACGAAAATTTAAATTGGGGTCGCCAGGGTCTAAATAAATCGAAATTTTATGTAATGTAATTAATCGACGACCTCTTATCAGTAAAATGAGATGTTTGTATTTAAACGATCTGAAACTTTTATAACTAAATAATATTTTTTACGTCTCCGACGCTACGCGTGAAGAAAATCTCACTTCCTGGCCAAGGCAAGACGTAAAACTTTAGACAAACCACGGGCGGTAATTCGTAAAGCCCCAGATCGCATATTTATGGCCCTCGCCTTCGGTTCGGGCCTCAAACACCTGCGATCTGGAGCATTTACGAATTCACCTCACATACCATCACCACCACTCTACATACCTACATACCATGAAATTCTATACTGACATTTGAACTATATAACATTATTGATAGCATGTTTAAAATGGTCCCTTTAAGTCTTGTCGCACTGTATATTTGATTTTAGCTAGTCAAAAGTTTTATTGTGAAAATGGAAAGGTAATAGATAAACGTAGATAATTAAGGATCTGCTCTGCATTAATTAATGAACATTTGGCGTTGAATATTGATACAAGTTTTATAAAATGACTTTGCTTTCAATCGTGATGGTCGCTTTTATAATTTATCGTGGAAGTCCACGACCACAGCACGTTTAACGTTATGCCTATGTTGCCACGTGCAGCGGGACATAGGTATACAGGGTGCCCAGTAATTAATGGATAACCATCTAACCACCAACAGGGCACCTTAGGCTGGTCCAGAAAATGCACTTATAGGTCTAGTAAAAGTTTCGTGGTTTTCGAGATAATCGAACTTTTCTGTCTTTTTTAATAGCTAGCACCATACTTCAAATTTAGAATGTGCGATTATCTCAAAAACCACGAAACTTTTACTAGACCTATAAGTGCATTTTCTGGACCAGCCTAAGGTGCCCTGTCGGTGGTTAGAAGGTTATCCATTAATTACTGGGTACCCTGTATATGATGATGATGATGATCCTTCCGGCCGATTTCGGCCATGGCGATAGACTCCTAGTTTGCTCTGCGCTCGTGCGCCCGAAGATGACTGACGTAGCCGATCTTCGAGGTGAACCCCCGCGCACATTGATAGTATATATATAACTAGCGACCCGCCCCGGCTTGGCACGGGTTAACAAATTATACATAAACCTTCCTCTTGAATCATTCTATCTATAAAAAAAACGCATCAAAATCCGTTGCGTAGTTTTAAAGATCTAAGCATACAGACAGACAGGGAAGCGACTTTGTTTTATACTATGTAGTGATTATATATATGATCGTGATGATGATTCGATCGTTGTTTATATGATATAAGTCTAATTTAACGGACTTTTCTAATGAATGCCTGCAAGAAAATAGGAATATAGATATATATATTTTTTGCCTCTACTGTCCCAATCCGCATTGGGCTAGCGTGGGCACTATAGCCCAAGCCCTCTTGCGCATGAGAGGAGGCCTGTGCCCAGCAGTGGGACGTATATATGCTCAAATTATTATTTACTATATACAGTTACAGCGACCATTTTTTAGTTTTATTGGAAACTGGGTTTTTCTATAATTTTAAGGTATTATGTTGTTTTAATGAATAGGATTAAACGTTATGTTACATGAAAGAGTATGTTGTTTTTAAAACTTGTATCAATTTTTGAAATATTTTCATTGGCCTACTCTTCATCAGTAAAGTGACAATGTAAGGCGGCCTGTACAAATAATACCTATTTAACACATTCATTGCCACCCAGCCAAACAAGACATCCGCGCCAGGCCACAAAAATTTCGTCATATAAAGCTGTAGTACCACGATCCCGACTATCGGGTCGTCCGGCCTGGGAACGAAATCATAAAATACCCGATAGCATAGAGAAAAAAATACATAGAGTGCTCACTCCATACATCTGTTTTAGTACCAAAAAGACTATTAGCATCGAGTAGCGGAACTATCAGTACTGCTACATCTATTGTCAAGTAGCAGTACTGATAGTTCCGCTACTCGATGCTAGATGTAGACACTGAAATTAATAGTCTGAACTGATGTATGGAGTGAGCACTCTTGTCTTACTATATTTCTCTATGCCGATAGTCGGGTTTTCGGCACTGAATGTGTTAATTATTTCACTACAACTGAATTCAAATACATAATCCCAAGTTATCTAAAGTAGGAAATAGGCGTGATTATCAGAGATGCGATTTATTTGAAATAGTTCTATTTAAAATGCAAAATACCTATTTTGTATTTTGCATTTAAATGCCTTTTAGTAAAAAACATTTTGTATTTTATTTGAAATACTTTTCGAGATGTATTTTGCATTTTTAATATTCATTTCAAAATGCAAAATACTTTGTGATTAAGTTTAGCCAACATTACCAGTCAAACAAAATTAAATGAACGAATGACGCTTGTATTGCCGAATTTGACCGATAGAGGCGCCTGCTAGCCATGCGCATTGCGCGCCCTTTTTTTAGGGTTCCGTAGCCAAATGGCAAAAAACGGAGCCCTTATGGATTCGTCATGTCTGTCTGTCTGTCTGTCCGTCCGTATGTCACGGCCACTTTTTTCCGAAACTATAAGAACTATACTATTGAAACTTGGTAAGTAGATGTATTCTGTGAACCGCATTTAGATTTTCACACAAAAATAGAAAAAAAAACAATAAATTTTGGGGGTTCCCCATACTTAGAAAACTGCAACTCAACATTTTTTTTTTCCTCAAACCCATACGTGTGGGGTATCTATGGATAGGTCTTCAAAAATGATACTGAGGTTTCTAATATCATTTTTTTTCTAAACTGAATAGTTTGCGCGAGAGACACTTCCAAAGTGGTAAAATGTGTGTGTGTCCCCCTGTAACTTCTAAAATAAGAGAATGATAAAACAAAAAAAAAACATATGATGTATGTACATTACCATGCAAACTTCCACCGAAAATTGGTTTGAACGAGATCTAGTAACTAATTTTTTTTTATACGTCATAAATCCCCTAAATACGGAACCCGTCATGGGCGAGTCCGACTTGCACTTGGCCGCTTTTTTTTCTTCTTTGGTCAGAGTGCGCGCCTTATAGCCGTTTAGACTCGCGGCGCGTCTCGTGGCTCGCCTCGACACACTCGCATTCGGCTTGTCATTCGGTTATAAACCTTATGCCGTGCCGTTAGTGTTTAAATTATATTAGCTCGACGAGCTTGCGAACCACGAGAGTCTAAACCGGCTATTATGTCTGACTAGTGTCAATGTCAAACGAAAACGACGAACATTATCTATTCTATGGCTATTCTCATGATAAATACCTAAAATAAATAAAAATATCTGAGATTTGGTCAAAAGGTATTTTATTTTGAAAAAGTATTTTGAAAATACCTATTTTGCATTTAGCATTTGAAATACAAAACGCAAAACTATTTGGTATTTTGCATTTGAAATAGTAAATCTGAAAAGTATTTTGCATTTTGTATTTAAATGCTTTTTTAAAACCATTTTGTACATCTCTGGTGATTATATGTATGTATGTACCTAAAATAGTACAGAACATTGTAACAAAAATACATAGCACTGTACTGTACCTACTTTGTATTAACTGGATTGTCGTTGTATTCCCATTTGTCCCCGCCGGGCACAGATGTGTTCATATAATTCATATAAATCATTCCCATGTGGCCCCGCCTCATGTATGGCTATGGCGGCGGTCACGTGGGGCGGGTACAAATGGGAATACACCGGATTGTCAAATGTTAGCGCTGGACATTCTAGTTACGCATATACACCGCCATCTACTTCGGCTTGTTTTAGTTTTGTTTTTATTATTGGGTCGGGTTTACCCCAACCCAATGTTTTTTGGTTTACAAAAATGTCTACAATCTTACCCTACCGATAGAATAGGAATTCTGGTGTATCTGATTTTGGGTTATGTAATCTATAGTACAGATCGCCTTTCTCTGTTTAAATAGTCTGGTATTATTTGCTTTTTAAAATGATCTCTGTCCGTGTCATCAGATCTTTGGGTGCAATCATTGTGTTGCCATATTACTGTAAAACGCTATTATTAATTTGCTTAAGGAAAAGAATCTATTTTTATTTGTCATATGATTATATGCTACTATTAAGTATATTATATTAGTAAATGTTCCTTTGATGTTTGATTTTATTTTTACTTTTATTCATAAAGGTCACACCCCACACATACTTTTAAGTCCAATTTATAGTTGGTCAAACCAATTTGTCAGTCAGTAAGAACCAGGAAAACTATACTCATCCTTTTCTTTTGGGTTCTAGTACTAGTGTAATGTAAGACAATAGTTATTTGTACAACAAGAGATCAAAGTTTGATATTTCTTCGAGTGCTTATTTTGAGTCCCGTGCAAGCGAAAGATTCTATACTACTACTACTAATTTAGAATCTTGAGCGTAGTAAGGGACTCAAAAGCGCACGAGATGTAAATAACTTTGATCTCGTGTAGTTCACAAAACTTTTCACCTCAGCAGTGAGAACATATTAGAGAATCCGAAAAATGTATTCCTTCTTCATCACTTACCTCTATTAACTCATGTTTTCTTAAGATATACCAACAATTAAGTTTTCACCTCAGCAGCTCGAACAAGGGTACTTTGCTACTTAACAAAATCGCATTTTGCTCATTTTGTCTCACTCAGTAAGCAAAATGCGATTTTGCTCACTGTTTTTAAGTAGCAAAGTACCCTTGTTCGAGCTGCTGAGGTGAAAAGATAATTATGATTCTCTCTGTTTGAAATGAGACAGTCCTTTGACAAACTATACAAGCCATTTCATGTATAATAATCCTAAAGCCAAGGGATACACTAGGGCACAAAAAATGGTGCACGTATCGATAGAATGGTGGCTGTACAAACAGATTACTGTGTTATCGTCTTTCCTGTAGACATACACAAGAGTTAAGGGCTATTAAGGTTAATTTTCTTATTTAACCCTTATCCACGTGAAAAGGTCCTCCTTTTATTTAGAGAACTATGATAAAATCATTACTTACATGCCCACAAGCTGTTAACTATTGCCCACCGGAGAGAAAACTAGTGTGTTAGCGCGAACTGTACATTTTTCTCTCCTGTGGGCAATAGTTAACAGCTTGTGGGCATGTAAGTAATGATTTTATCATAGTTCTCTAAATAAAAGGAGGACCATTTCACGTGGATAAGGGTTAAATAAGAAAATTAAACTTTATAGCCCTTAACACTTGTGTACGTCTACAGGAAAGACGATAACACAGTAATCTGTTTGACCGTTAAATACAAAAGTAGCTTAATCTCCGCTTGGTCACCTAATCCCAATAATTATAACTCCTATGGGTCATTTAACCTTTTGGACGCCAATGACCGATATATCCGCACCGTAGGTTCAACGCCAAAGACCGATTAATCGGTCACAGACCATAGAGCAACATCGACCTACGTGCATATACATAAAGTTCAACTTCAGTTTTGACACTTCAATGACGTGGCGTCTGAGTGACAGCTTTTGTGTTTTACACGGCGTGGAAAAGGTTAAAAAAGCCAGCTGCAATGGTATAAAAAAATAAAACGCAAAAGTAAAGAGTCTCAACTTTTATTCTCTCATTGATTCGAGATTTCAGATATTATCCGTTTCATGATTGTACCACAAAACACTCAAGCATACACAGGTGTTCGCCCGACCAACTTGAAACCAACTATCTTCACCAACGCAAATTAAATGCAAAAATGATTATTTATTCTTTACTCTCCCTAAGGCACCTAAGTCCACATAGATGTAAAAATAAATCTGACACCAACGCACACAAATAGCGAAAGCAAAGAGTTGTGTCTGTGCGAGTTACCTGTAAGCATAGGTGCCTTAAAAAGTGCGTTTAACAATAATGTATATTAGTTCAAGTGGTCGAGTCTTTTACAGACTGCTTGTACAACAGTCACACAAAATGCCAATTACACTTAATCTAAACATGTTTAGAAGCATGACAGAAGAGAACAATTTGTAAAAACATGTTACAAAATTTGATTGAAAGAAAAACGAATCGCAATGTCATGTGTTTACAAATTATTATTAGAAAGAAGACATTAGTCCCTTATTAATTCTTATTAATATTTATTTCTTGGCTTTTTTGCGCCAGTATTATGCTCAAAAAGTGAAACATTATTGATAAGATTTAATCACAGAGTTTTACTAGCTACTAAGATTTTTGGACATTTTTTTTACATTTTTTAAGACACATTTTCACCTCACTCGCTACACACGATACATGACTCTGTTTAGGGCTACGTTTAAAAAATCTTAGAAAGATTTTTTTAAGCGCAAGCGGCGTGCGTCTTTAAAGAAGCGGAAAAATGCAAACCATAGACACGCCGCTCACGCTTTCACATTTGTTTTTTTTTATTGTTGTCTTCTCCGCGACAGATTGAAAACATTACCTGAGATCATTTTTTTTATTTTTTCAAAGATTTGTAATTTTTTTGTCATTTATTTGTTTATAGCTAGACATAATTATGAAATAATCGAAATATTTTATAAGAATTATTATTAAGCTATAAAATAATGTAAACAAATGAAAATAATAATGCCAACGTTTTAGATTAAATGTTATGAAATTTTGAAACTCTTCAGCTGAGAGTTAGTCAGTGGTATTTAAAGAGAAAAAATATATTAATTATGATATAATAGTAAATAATTTACTGATCATGTACACTTCATTTCGGTGGATATCGTTACGTTCATACACGCCGTCTCGCATGGGTATCCTTAACAACTACGCAATATGGAATTTTCTTTCAACATTTTCTTATAAAAATCATCACAGTAGAAAGCTATGGGCGACGCGGTCGCCGCTTACTCGAAATAAAAACTATTAATTACAATTAAATTTAATAAAGCTTAAAAAGACTGATATTAGTTTACAATAACGACTCGCCCATACAAGCGCAATCAAGGAAAAAAATAAGAAAGGAAAGTTTAACTTAGATGTAATTATTAAAGTATATATTCGCTCTTGTGGCCTCGTCTCTGGAATAAGCGACGCCCGGGACGCATGCAATAAACGAAATTCTATAATACTCCAAAAATGTCAAGACAAATTTCGACTTGAATTGCACTATTTAATCTTAAAACTGTAAATTTGTAGAAAAATTACCTATTCTCGTTTATAAAACGTTAAAACACGCTTGCACTGGCACTCGACCATGTCTTAACCGTTAACTAAACTATACTGCCGTCTCCTGCGACATCTCACTGCGCTCTGCCCAAAAACTTCGTTATTTATACAGAATAACACTACATTCGCTTTTAAGAGTATCAAAACAAAAATAATAATAATCCGCCTACACAGTCAAATATCGTAAAAGACCACAGTTCACTTTAAATACTCATAACACATCTTTCGGGATCACGGACTTTTGACTATTTTTCAAAATTGGGATCACATTCATCCTGTTGACATCCAAGCTGCCTAATACCAGGAAACTAACTACACTCAGGTACTAGGGACTGCACTATTCTGATAGAATTTTCAAAAACATAATTTTACACATTTAGGAACTAACTCATTCACCAATCTGGTTGTATTTAAAGATAATGAGAAAGTTTTAAAAGAGTGCAACCCCTAGATACACGACCACTTAGGACAGTGCCGGCCATATTTTAAGACTACGACTAAGGGCCTCGCGTCCACATCAGATCATTAAAAACATCTATAATAAAATATGTAACATTGTTATACTCGGGTACAGTCGTGATAGATCGCTAAAGTACCCCATTTAACCCATACATTATGGCTTGGCTGGGTCGCCATGTGAACTGTTAACTAAGTAACTTTAGCACTGTACTGTGTTGGTGTTGGGAGCGTTGCGTGTTGTTACATGAGTTGCATGTTGGTGGCGGCGAGGCCCCGCGGCGCGGGTGCTCGGCGCTCAGTGGTCGCAGTAGACGGGCAGCACGGGGCTGCGCGGCCAGTCGGACGTCTCCTCGTTCTCGCTGCTTTCGCTGCCGGATCTGTTCGAGGAAATCATGCTATTAGCTTATTTGCTTTCATAAATCACTAGCGACCCGCCCCGGCTTCGCACGGGTTAACAAATTATACATAAACCTTCCTCTTGAATCACTCTATATATTTAAAAAACCGCATCAAAATCCGTTGCGTAGTTTTAAAGATCTAAGCATACATAGGGGCAGACAGACAGCGGGAAGCTACTTTGTTTTATACTATGTAGTGATTTTGTACGTGTCGAAATTTGGACAGGATAGGAGACAGTCCAACTAAGGCAACGCCGAGTTTCATATCACAAGATTGTTATTGTGTAAATGTATCTCTTCACCATTCAATGTCCTGTCGTATGATTATGACACCATTTTGTTTAATACTCAAGACTCAATTTGGTGTTTCTACGTGTACTTCTTTTCGCTAAAATTTATGATTAAATTAGTCTCAACTGGAGCTAATCAAATAAAACGTTAACCTTTTGGACGCCAATGACCGATATATCTGCACCGTAGGTTCAACACCAAACGACTTACGTGCATATACATAAAGTTCAACTTCAGTTTTGACACTTCAATCACAGGGCGGACACGCCATACATCAAAAATGATTTGCGTTTATATGTGTGCGCGGCACGTCTGTACACGCGTCATTGAGTTTCTGACGGAATCCTGACATGCTCTCATGCTGCATGACTTACGCACACATTCATGTCGCGGCCTGTCGCGGGCGAGGTAATCCGAGTCGGGGCGGGGCGGTGCGTGTCCGTTCTGTATGATAATACTATTACTTATTCTGTGCTTCAATGATGTGGCGTCTGAATGACAGCTTTGTTTGACACGGCGTGGAAAAGGTTAAGGTCGGCTCTATAAGAACAAAGCTAGGGTGCATGTACCTGTTCCTGTTGGGCGTGGCTTCCACAGCATAGTGTTGCTCCTCGATGGTGGGTAGCAGCGAGCCCAGCCGGTCCGTGGGCCGGAGCACCTGGGTAATAACATTTACAGTTACAATCTTTTTTCTTAGCAGATATATGACGATAAGAAAATTCTATGATTATGATTACTGTAATACTGACATATTTTATGATATGAAAAGTCACATTTTAACACATTCATTGCCACCTATCCAAACAAGACATCTGGGCCAGGCCACAAAAATTTCTTCATATAAAGCTGTACCACGATCCCGACTATCGGGTCGTCCGGCCTGGGAACGAAATCATAAAATACCCGATAGCCGGGTTTTCGGCACTGCATGTGTTAACTTCGTAAAACAAATCATGTTAATCAGAAATCATAAATTGAATTATACACACAAGTTCAACACCCAGTAAAGTATTAATACTAATTTTATTTTTGTGGTTGTTTTTTTTCTCGTTATGAAAAAATTGGTATAGTGGTGTACCTTGAGCGTGCGCTCGGAGAGGCGCCACACGAGGCGCTGGCGCTGCGGCGCCGCCGCGCGCGCCTCGTAGCGCGCCAGGACGTGTTGGACGCGGCCTCGCGTGCTCACCAGCGACGCGTCACACATCTGCAAGTTCAACAAATATTCCTGTTATTACTACTCGTAAAACTTTTATAAATGGGAACATTCGGACGAAACGAGCCACAAATTCACACGCAATTTCGAACGCCTCGAGTGAGGTACGTCTGTACGAAACGAGTCGCTTTGAACGATTTCCTCGCTTTCTGCGTGGACTCGACTAAGTATAAGGCCTGAGTGGAGGCTCTTTTTGGGCGTGCAGCGGGGCGGGGCGCGCGGCGTGCATGTTGAACAAATGCGCACGTATAGGAGCGGCCTTAGTGCACGCTGCTCACATCACAAGTGAACCCACAGCCACGCTGCACGCGTCGCCGAGCGAGCGTCCACTCAGCCCTTACACTAATAAGATACGGCGCGCTGAATAAATCATCCTCACAGATGGCAAAGATTTAATAGTAGTTCTGCCGACCTAGCCAAGGTGACAATCGCTATCGCTACAACGAAACGCTTCGTGTCTAACACTCTTCCATATTACTGCGAGTGATAGTTGCGTTTCGATCGCTACGGAGCGTACGCGATTGGCATGTTGGCTACGTGGTCTAGGCCTTCTTTCAATTACAGAACCCTCAAAATAGTTTTTCCTAAACCCCATAAGCCAAGAAGTGCATATACTTGGAAAAATTCGACCTATGCCGTTGTGACCCGGTGGCCGAATGGCAACAGGCACCTGCCGCGATAGTAGAGGACGCTGGTTCGATTCCAGCCTGGAGCACTGGAGGCCTGGGTCAATTTTTCTTATACATCGTTTTTTTTTAGCATTAGAAATAAGGTAAACAATCTTGATGTGTCTTTTAATTGAAAAACACATTTAAAAAATAAGTTACGGTAAATATGTAACAATTATGAATCTAATACGATCTTTTATATTCTTCTGCTTTCATAAGTAATAGTTATTGATTTAAAAAAAGTGTTTTTCAATTAAAAGACATGTCAAAATCGCTTACCTTCTTTCAAGTTTTTTCTAATGGTAAAAAAAAACGAACTATTGGCAAGGTGCGCAGTCGGTGGAGGGGGAAGTGGCGCTGATTGTCACAAACACAGGTAATCTTATGGAACGTCTGCCATTAGTACTAGCGGCAGCCGCTTGAACTAATTTTACTCCATAAGATTTAACGTAGAAAGTCTGCCAAAATGAGGGCAGCACTAGTCGTGCACCTAGATTGATTGATTGATTATTTATTCATAAAACATAATGTTTTACATGTCAGATAAGGTACATAAACAATTTATACACTAGATCTTAGGTAAAGTCTATTTTTTTATTCGGTAGACTGAAATGACAGCTAATTGTATGAATATGAAATGTCATTTCATACTATTAATATTACTATTCATATTATTCAGTCTACCGAATAAAAAAATAGACTTTAGATAAGTATTTAGCGAATAGTATATGACTTTTGATCAGTATTTTCCAAGTTTGAAGCTACATACGTTGCAGTAGTGCTGCAGCTGTGCGCCGACCTCGAACAGCTGGTAGGCCCGGTCGGGCAGCGGCGCGCCGCGGGCCAGCTCCACGAGCCGCTGCTCCAGGTGGTGGTAGAGCAGGAGCAGGGCTATACATACGTTGCAGTAGTGCTGCAGCTGTGCGCCGACCTCGAACAGCTGGTAGGCCCGGTCGGGCAGCGGCGCGCCGCGGGCCAGCTCCACGAGCCGCTGCTCCAGGTGGTGGTAGAGCAGGAGCAGGGCTATACATACGTTGCAGTAGTGCTGCAGCTGTGCGCCGACCTCGAACAGCTGGTAGGCCCGGTCGGGCAGCGGCGCGCCGCGGGCCAGCTCCACGAGCCGCTGCTCCAGGTGGTGGTAGAGCAGGAGCAGGGCTATACATACGTTGCAGTAGTGCTGCAGCTGTGCGCCGACCTCGAACAGCTGGTAGGCCCGGTCGGGCAGCGGCGCGCCGCGGGCCAGCTCCACGAGCCGCTGCTCCAGGTGGTGGTAGAGCAGGAGCAGGGCTATACATACGTTGCAGTAGTGCTGCAGCTGTGCGCCGACCTCGAACAGCTGGTAGGCCCGGTCGGGCAGCGGCGCGCCGCGGGCCAGCTCCACGAGCCGCTGCTCCAGGTGGTGGTAGAGCAGGAGCAGGGCTATACATACGTTGCAGTAGTGCTGCAGCTGTGCGCCGACCTCGAACAGCTGGTAGGCCCGGTCGGGCAGCGGCGCGCCGCGGGCCAGCTCCACGAGCCGCTGCTCCAGGTGGTGGTAGAGCAGGAGCAGGGCTATACATACGTTGCAGTAGTGCTGCAGCTGTGCGCCGACCTCGAACAGCTGGTAGGCCCGGTCGGGCAGCGGCGCGCCGCGGGCCAGCTCCACGAGCCGCTGCTCCAGGTGGTGGTAGAGCAGGAGCAGGGCTATACATACGTTGCAGTAGTGCTGCAGCTGTGCGCCGACCTCGAACAGCTGGTAGGCCCGGTCGGGCAGCGGCGCGCCGCGGGCCAGCTCCACGAGCCGCTGCTCCAGGTGGTGGTAGAGCAGGAGCAGGGCTATACATACGTTGCAGTAGTGCTGCAGCTGTGCGCCGACCTCGAACAGCTGGTAGGCCCGGTCGGGCAGCGGCGCGCCGCGGGCCAGCTCCACGAGCCGCTGCTCCAGGTGGTGGTAGAGCAGGAGCAGGGCTATACATACGTTGCAGTAGTGCTGCAGCTGTGCGCCGACCTCGAACAGCTGGTAGGCCCGGTCGGGCAGCGGCGCGCCGCGGGCCAGCTCCACGAGCCGCTGCTCCAGGTGGTGGTAGAGCAGGAGCAGGGCTATACATACGTTGCAGTAGTGCTGCAGCTGTGCGCCGACCTCGAACAGCTGGTAGGCCCGGTCGGGCAGCGGCGCGCCGCGGGCCAGCTCCACGAGCCGCTGCTCCAGGTGGTGGTAGAGCAGGAGCAGGGCTATACATACGTTGCAGTAGTGCTGCAGCTGTGCGCCGACCTCGAACAGCTGGTAGGCCCGGTCGGGCAGCGGCGCGCCGCGGGCCAGCTCCACGAGCCGCTGCTCCAGGTGGTGGTAGAGCAGGAGCAGGGCTATACATACGTTGCAGTAGTGCTGCAGCTGTGCGCCGACCTCGAACAGCTGGTAGGCCCGGTCGGGCAGCGGCGCGCCGCGGGCCAGCTCCACGAGCCGCTGCTCCAGGTGGTGGTAGAGCAGGAGCAGGGCTATACATACGTTGCAGTAGTGCTGCAGCTGTGCGCCGACCTCGAACAGCTGGTAGGCCCGGTCGGGCAGCGGCGCGCCGCGGGCCAGCTCCACGAGCCGCTGCTCCAGGTGGTGGTAGAGCAGGAGCAGGGCTATACATACGTTGCAGTAGTGCTGCAGCTGTGCGCCGACCTCGAACAGCTGGTAGGCCCGGTCGGGCAGCGGCGCGCCGCGGGCCAGCTCCACGAGCCGCTGCTCCAGGTGGTGGTAGAGCAGGAGCAGGGCTATACATACGTTGCAGTAGTGCTGCAGCTGTGCGCCGACCTCGAACAGCTGGTAGGCCCGGTCGGGCAGCGGCGCGCCGCGGGCCAGCTCCACGAGCCGCTGCTCCAGGTGGTGGTAGAGCAGGAGCAGGGCTATACATACGTTGCAGTAGTGCTGCAGCTGTGCGCCGACCTCGAACAGCTGGTAGGCCCGGTCGGGCAGCGGCGCGCCGCGGGCCAGCTCCACGAGCCGCTGCTCCAGGTGGTGGTAGAGCAGGAGCAGGGCTATACATACGTTGCAGTAGTGCTGCAGCTGTGCGCCGACCTCGAACAGCTGGTAGGCCCGGTCGGGCAGCGGCGCGCCGCGGGCCAGCTCCACGAGCCGCTGCTCCAGGTGGTGGTAGAGCAGGAGCAGGGCTATACATACGTTGCAGTAGTGCTGCAGCTGTGCGCCGACCTCGAACAGCTGGTAGGCCCGGTCGGGCAGCGGCGCGCCGCGGGCCAGCTCCACGAGCCGCTGCTCCAGGTGGTGGTAGAGCAGGAGCAGGGCTATACATACGTTGCAGTAGTGCTGCAGCTGTGCGCCGACCTCGAACAGCTGGTAGGCCCGGTCGGGCAGCGGCGCGCCGCGGGCCAGCTCCACGAGCCGCTGCTCCAGGTGGTGGTAGAGCAGGAGCAGGGCTATACATACGTTGCAGTAGTGCTGCAGCTGTGCGCCGACCTCGAACAGCTGGTAGGCCCGGTCGGGCAGCGGCGCGCCGCGGGCCAGCTCCACGAGCCGCTGCTCCAGGTGGTGGTAGAGCAGGAGCAGGGCTATACATACGTTGCAGTAGTGCTGCAGCTGTGCGCCGACCTCGAACAGCTGGTAGGCCCGGTCGGGCAGCGGCGCGCCGCGGGCCAGCTCCACGAGCCGCTGCTCCAGGTGGTGGTAGAGCAGGAGCAGGGCTATACATACGTTGCAGTAGTGCTGCAGCTGTGCGCCGACCTCGAACAGCTGGTAGGCCCGGTCGGGCAGCGGCGCGCCGCGGGCCAGCTCCACGAGCCGCTGC
This sequence comes from Cydia amplana, assembly GCF_948474715.1. NCBI lineage: Eukaryota > Metazoa > Arthropoda > Insecta > Lepidoptera > Tortricidae > Cydia > Cydia amplana. The sequence goes on along the minus strand of NC_086094.1, from coordinate 6,771,661 downwards.
TCCAGGTGGTGGTAGAGCAGGAGCAGGGCTATACATACGTTGCAGTAGTGCTGCAGCTGTGCGCCGACCTCGAACAGCTGGTAGGCCCGGTCGGGCAGCGGCGCGCCGCGGGCCAGCTCCACGAGCCGCTGCTCCAGGTGGTGGTAGAGCAGGAGCAGGGCTATACATACGTTGCAGTAGTGCTGCAGCTGTGCGCCGACCTCGAACAGCTGGTAGGCCCGGTCGGGCAGCGGCGCGCCGCGGGCCAGCTCCACGAGCCGCTGCTCCAGGTGGTGGTAGAGCAGGAGCAGGGCTATACATACGTTGCAGTAGTGCTGCAGCTGTGCGCCGACCTCGAACAGCTGGTAGGCCCGGTCGGGCAGCGGCGCGCCGCGGGCCAGCTCCACGAGCCGCTGCTCCAGGTGGTGGTAGAGCAGGAGCAGGGCTATACATACGTTGCAGTAGTGCTGCAGCTGTGCGCCGACCTCGAACAGCTGGTAGGCCCGGTCGGGCAGCGGCGCGCCGCGGGCCAGCTCCACGAGCCGCTGCTCCAGGTGGTGGTAGAGCAGGAGCAGGGCTATACATACGTTGCAGTAGTGCTGCAGCTGTGCGCCGACCTCGAACAGCTGGTAGGCCCGGTCGGGCAGCGGCGCGCCGCGGGCCAGCTCCACGAGCCGCTGCTCCAGGTGGTGGTAGAGCAGGAGCAGGGCTATACATACGTTGCAGTAGTGCTGCAGCTGTGCGCCGACCTCGAACAGCTGGTAGGCCCGGTCGGGCAGCGGCGCGCCGCGGGCCAGCTCCACGAGCCGCTGCTCCAGGTGGTGGTAGAGCAGGAGCAGGGCTATACATACGTTGCAGTAGTGCTGCAGCTGTGCGCCGACCTCGAACAGCTGGTAGGCCCGGTCGGGCAGCGGCGCGCCGCGGGCCAGCTCCACGAGCCGCTGCTCCAGGTGGTGGTAGAGCAGGAGCAGGGCTATACATACGTTGCAGTAGTGCTGCAGCTGTGCGCCGACCTCGAACAGCTGGTAGGCCCGGTCGGGCAGCGGCGCGCCGCGGGCCAGCTCCACGAGCCGCTGCTCCAGGTGGTGGTAGAGCAGGAGCAGGGCTATACATACGTTGCAGTAGTGCTGCAGCTGTGCGCCGACCTCGAACAGCTGGTAGGCCCGGTCGGGCAGCGGCGCGCCGCGGGCCAGCTCCACGAGCCGCTGCTCCAGGTGGTGGTAGAGCAGGAGCAGGGCTATACATACGTTGCAGTAGTGCTGCAGCTGTGCGCCGACCTCGAACAGCTGGTAGGCCCGGTCGGGCAGCGGCGCGCCGCGGGCCAGCTCCACGAGCCGCTGCTCCAGGTGGTGGTAGAGCAGGAGCAGGGCTATACATACGTTGCAGTAGTGCTGCAGCTGTGCGCCGACCTCGAACAGCTGGTAGGCCCGGTCGGGCAGCGGCGCGCCGCGGGCCAGCTCCACGAGCCGCTGCTCCAGGTGGTGGTAGAGCAGGAGCAGGGCTATACATACGTTGCAGTAGTGCTGCAGCTGTGCGCCGACCTCGAACAGCTGGTAGGCCCGGTCGGGCAGCGGCGCGCCGCGGGCCAGCTCCACGAGCCGCTGCTCCAGGTGGTGGTAGAGCAGGAGCAGGGCTATACATACGTTGCAGTAGTGCTGCAGCTGTGCGCCGACCTCGAACAGCTGGTAGGCCCGGTCGGGCAGCGGCGCGCCGCGGGCCAGCTCCACGAGCCGCTGCTCCAGGTGGTGGTAGAGCAGGAGCAGGGCTATACATACGTTGCAGTAGTGCTGCAGCTGTGCGCCGACCTCGAACAGCTGGTAGGCCCGGTCGGGCAGCGGCGCGCCGCGGGCCAGCTCCACGAGCCGCTGCTCCAGGTGGTGGTAGAGCAGGAGCAGGGCTATACATACGTTGCAGTAGTGCTGCAGCTGTGCGCCGACCTCGAACAGCTGGTAGGCCCGGTCGGGCAGCGGCGCGCCGCGGGCCAGCTCCACGAGCCGCTGCTCCAGGTGGTGGTAGAGCAGGAGCAGGGCTATACATACGTTGCAGTAGTGCTGCAGCTGTGCGCCGACCTCGAACAGCTGGTAGGCCCGGTCGGGCAGCGGCGCGCCGCGGGCCAGCTCCACGAGCCGCTGCTCCAGGTGGTGGTAGAGCAGGAGCAGGGCTATACATACGTTGCAGTAGTGCTGCAGCTGTGCGCCGACCTCGAACAGCTGGTAGGCCCGGTCGGGCAGCGGCGCGCCGCGGGCCAGCTCCACGAGCCGCTGCTCCAGGTGGTGGTAGAGCAGGAGCAGGGCTATACATACGTTGCAGTAGTGCTGCAGCTGTGCGCCGACCTCGAACAGCTGGTAGGCCCGGTCGGGCAGCGGCGCGCCGCGGGCCAGCTCCACGAGCCGCTGCTCCAGGTGGTGGTAGAGCAGGAGCAGGGCTATACATACGTTGCAGTAGTGCTGCAGCTGTGCGCCGACCTCGAACAGCTGGTAGGCCCGGTCGGGCAGCGGCGCGCCGCGGGCCAGCTCCACGAGCCGCTGCTCCAGGTGGTGGTAGAGCAGGAGCAGGGCTATACATACGTTGCAGTAGTGCTGCAGCTGTGCGCCGACCTCGAACAGCTGGTAGGCCCGGTCGGGCAGCGGCGCGCCGCGGGCCAGCTCCACGAGCCGCTGCTCCAGGTGGTGGTAGAGCAGGAGCAGGGCTATACATACGTTGCAGTAGTGCTGCAGCTGTGCGCCGACCTCGAACAGCTGGTAGGCCCGGTCGGGCAGCGGCGCGCCGCGGGCCAGCTCCACGAGCCGCTGCTCCAGGTGGTGGTAGAGCAGGAGCAGGGCTATACATACGTTGCAGTAGTGCTGCAGCTGTGCGCCGACCTCGAACAGCTGGTAGGCCCGGTCGGGCAGCGGCGCGCCGCGGGCCAGCTCCACGAGCCGCTGCTCCAGGTGGTGGTAGAGCAGGAGCAGGGCTATACATACGTTGCAGTAGTGCTGCAGCTGTGCGCCGACCTCGAACAGCTGGTAGGCCCGGTCGGGCAGCGGCGCGCCGCGGGCCAGCTCCACGAGCCGCTGCTCCAGGTGGTGGTAGAGCAGGAGCAGGGCTATACATACGTTGCAGTAGTGCTGCAGCTGTGCGCCGACCTCGAACAGCTGGTAGGCCCGGTCGGGCAGCGGCGCGCCGCGGGCCAGCTCCACGAGCCGCTGCTCCAGGTGGTGGTAGAGCAGGAGCAGGGCTATACATACGTTGCAGTAGTGCTGCAGCTGTGCGCCGACCTCGAACAGCTGGTAGGCCCGGTCGGGCAGCGGCGCGCCGCGGGCCAGCTCCACGAGCCGCTGCTCCAGGTGGTGGTAGAGCAGGAGCAGGGCTATACATACGTTGCAGTAGTGCTGCAGCTGTGCGCCGACCTCGAACAGCTGGTAGGCCCGGTCGGGCAGCGGCGCGCCGCGGGCCAGCTCCACGAGCCGCTGCTCCAGGTGGTGGTAGAGCAGGAGCAGGGCTATACATACGTTGCAGTAGTGCTGCAGCTGTGCGCCGACCTCGAACAGCTGGTAGGCCCGGTCGGGCAGCGGCGCGCCGCGGGCCAGCTCCACGAGCCGCTGCTCCAGGTGGTGGTAGAGCAGGAGCAGGGCTATACATACGTTGCAGTAGTGCTGCAGCTGTGCGCCGACCTCGAACAGCTGGTAGGCCCGGTCGGGCAGCGGCGCGCCGCGGGCCAGCTCCACGAGCCGCTGCTCCAGGTGGTGGTAGAGCAGGAGCAGGGCTATACATACGTTGCAGTAGTGCTGCAGCTGTGCGCCGACCTCGAACAGCTGGTAGGCCCGGTCGGGCAGCGGCGCGCCGCGGGCCAGCTCCACGAGCCGCTGCTCCAGGTGGTGGTAGAGCAGGAGCAGGGCTATACATACGTTGCAGTAGTGCTGCAGCTGTGCGCCGACCTCGAACAGCTGGTAGGCCCGGTCGGGCAGCGGCGCGCCGCGGGCCAGCTCCACGAGCCGCTGCTCCAGGTGGTGGTAGAGCAGGAGCAGGGCTATACATACGTTGCAGTAGTGCTGCAGCTGTGCGCCGACCTCGAACAGCTGGTAGGCCCGGTCGGGCAGCGGCGCGCCGCGGGCCAGCTCCACGAGCCGCTGCTCCAGGTGGTGGTAGAGCAGGAGCAGGGCTATACATACGTTGCAGTAGTGCTGCAGCTGTGCGCCGACCTCGAACAGCTGGTAGGCCCGGTCGGGCAGCGGCGCGCCGCGGGCCAGCTCCACGAGCCGCTGCTCCAGGTGGTGGTAGAGCAGGAGCAGGGCTATACATACGTTGCAGTAGTGCTGCAGCTGTGCGCCGACCTCGAACAGCTGGTAGGCCCGGTCGGGCAGCGGCGCGCCGCGGGCCAGCTCCACGAGCCGCTGCTCCAGGTGGTGGTAGAGCAGGAGCAGGGCTATACATACGTTGCAGTAGTGCTGCAGCTGTGCGCCGACCTCGAACAGCTGGTAGGCCCGGTCGGGCAGCGGCGCGCCGCGGGCCAGCTCCACGAGCCGCTGCTCCAGGTGGTGGTAGAGCAGGAGCAGGGCTATACATACGTTGCAGTAGTGCTGCAGCTGTGCGCCGACCTCGAACAGCTGGTAGGCCCGGTCGGGCAGCGGCGCGCCGCGGGCCAGCTCCACGAGCCGCTGCTCCAGGTGGTGGTAGAGCAGGAGCAGGGCTATACATACGTTGCAGTAGTGCTGCAGCTGTGCGCCGACCTCGAACAGCTGGTAGGCCCGGTCGGGCAGCGGCGCGCCGCGGGCCAGCTCCACGAGCCGCTGCTCCAGGTGGTGGTAGAGCAGGAGCAGGGCTATACATACGTTGCAGTAGTGCTGCAGCTGTGCGCCGACCTCGAACAGCTGGTAGGCCCGGTCGGGCAGCGGCGCGCCGCGGGCCAGCTCCACGAGCCGCTGCTCCAGGTGGTGGTAGAGCAGGAGCAGGGCTATACATACGTTGCAGTAGTGCTGCAGCTGTGCGCCGACCTCGAACAGCTGGTAGGCCCGGTCGGGCAGCGGCGCGCCGCGGGCCAGCTCCACGAGCCGCTGCTCCAGGTGGTGGTAGAGCAGGAGCAGGGCTATACATACGTTGCAGTAGTGCTGCAGCTGTGCGCCGACCTCGAACAGCTGGTAGGCCCGGTCGGGCAGCGGCGCGCCGCGGGCCAGCTCCACGAGCCGCTGCTCCAGGTGGTGGTAGAGCAGGAGCAGGGCTATACATACGTTGCAGTAGTGCTGCAGCTGTGCGCCGACCTCGAACAGCTGGTAGGCCCGGTCGGGCAGCGGCGCGCCGCGGGCCAGCTCCACGAGCCGCTGCTCCAGGTGGTGGTAGAGCAGGAGCAGGGCTATACATACGTTGCAGTAGTGCTGCAGCTGTGCGCCGACCTCGAACAGCTGGTAGGCCCGGTCGGGCAGCGGCGCGCCGCGGGCCAGCTCCACGAGCCGCTGCTCCAGGTGGTGGTAGAGCAGGAGCAGGGCTATACATACGTTGCAGTAGTGCTGCAGCTGTGCGCCGACCTCGAACAGCTGGTAGGCCCGGTCGGGCAGCGGCGCGCCGCGGGCCAGCTCCACGAGCCGCTGCTCCAGGTGGTGGTAGAGCAGGAGCAGGGCTATACATACGTTGCAGTAGTGCTGCAGCTGTGCGCCGACCTCGAACAGCTGGTAGGCCCGGTCGGGCAGCGGCGCGCCGCGGGCCAGCTCCACGAGCCGCTGCTCCAGGTGGTGGTAGAGCAGGAGCAGGGCTATACATACGTTGCAGTAGTGCTGCAGCTGTGCGCCGACCTCGAACAGCTGGTAGGCCCGGTCGGGCAGCGGCGCGCCGCGGGCCAGCTCCACGAGCCGCTGCTCCAGGTGGTGGTAGAGCAGGAGCAGGGCTATACATACGTTGCAGTAGTGCTGCAGCTGTGCGCCGACCTCGAACAGCTGGTAGGCCCGGTCGGGCAGCGGCGCGCCGCGGGCCAGCTCCACGAGCCGCTGCTCCAGGTGGTGGTAGAGCAGGAGCAGGGCTATACATACGTTGCAGTAGTGCTGCAGCTGTGCGCCGACCTCGAACAGCTGGTAGGCCCGGTCGGGCAGCGGCGCGCCGCGGGCCAGCTCCACGAGCCGCTGCTCCAGGTGGTGGTAGAGCAGGAGCAGGGCTATACATACGTTGCAGTAGTGCTGCAGCTGTGCGCCGACCTCGAACAGCTGGTAGGCCCGGTCGGGCAGCGGCGCGCCGCGGGCCAGCTCCACGAGCCGCTGCTCCAGGTGGTGGTAGAGCAGGAGCAGGGCTATACATACGTTGCAGTAGTGCTGCAGCTGTGCGCCGACCTCGAACAGCTGGTAGGCCCGGTCGGGCAGCGGCGCGCCGCGGGCCAGCTCCACGAGCCGCTGCTCCAGGTGGTGGTAGAGCAGGAGCAGGGCTATACATACGTTGCAGTAGTGCTGCAGCTGTGCGCCGACCTCGAACAGCTGGTAGGCCCGGTCGGGCAGCGGCGCGCCGCGGGCCAGCTCCACGAGCCGCTGCTCCAGGTGGTGGTAGAGCAGGAGCAGGGCTATACATACGTTGCAGTAGTGCTGCAGCTGTGCGCCGACCTCGAACAGCTGGTAGGCCCGGTCGGGCAGCGGCGCGCCGCGGGCCAGCTCCACGAGCCGCTGCTCCAGGTGGTGGTAGAGCAGGAGCAGGGCTATACATACGTTGCAGTAGTGCTGCAGCTGTGCGCCGACCTCGAACAGCTGGTAGGCCCGGTCGGGCAGCGGCGCGCCGCGGGCCAGCTCCACGAGCCGCTGCTCCAGGTGGTGGTAGAGCAGGACGAGCGCTAGCTCGCTGGTGCGCGCGTTGGCGCAGGCCGCGTCGCACACAACTATCTCTAGCAGCTTTAGAAGCTCCGCCTCCTGGAAATTAAAAAAAAAATTACAATCGTTTGGATCAAAGTAGCGAGCGATTTTCTTGAAAATTAACGTTCTTGGGAGTATTTTGACGACCGGTCTGGCCTAGTGGGTAGTGACCCTGCCTGTGAAGCCGCAGTCCTGGGTTCGAATCCCAGTAAGGGCATTTATTTGTGTGAGCACAGATATTTGTTCCGAGTCATGGTTGTTTTCTATGTATTTAAGTATTTGTATATTATATATATCGTTGTCTGAGTACCCACAACACAAGCTTTCTTGAGCTTACCGTGGGGCTTAGTCAATTTGTGTAATAATGTCCTATAATATTTATTTATTTATTTTCATAAAATTGAGATTCCAGTCTCTAAACATATTTCAATGTTGATAAACCAAATTTTGTACGATTTTTCTTGGCTTAATGAATGTATGGTTTTGTTTTCAGTAGCAGTACCAAATAATTTGGCACGACAAGCCCAATCGTATCAATCTGGATTGAAACATTCTGAACTTTTGAACCCGGGGGCACACTAGAATTAAGATAAATCCATCCATACACTTTTGACTTTTCGATTGTTTCGTTAGCCACCTCGGTAGGACTCCCGCGTCAGACCTAGCGCGCGGATCACAGTTTGAACCGAAGACAGGCGTGGCTCACTCCATAATTTCGTCGCGTCGCTACAAATACCTACAAGTACATACGGTCCACACCAATTATGGTGTCTAGCCATGATAGTTGCCGGGCACCGCTACGGAACGGACGCCTGCTCGTGCTTGTCATATCTTTCGTAATAGACGCGTGTTGTTAGAGAGTGAATCTTCTGTACCTAGTACAATTATTTATTCTGTGTCTGAGACCATCATCACAATCATTTTAGACGTTTAAGCAGGCGGGTCTCACTCCGCGATTTCGTCGCTTTGCTACAGGTATTTAAAAGTACATCCGTTCGGCCCCAATTTTGGGGAAAGCCATAAGCCGCGCGTGGCGCTGTCGCCACCTAGCGGCCATATCTGTGCTGATCGTAACAGACGGGTTATGTTAGAGAGTGAGTCTTCTGTAGTTAGTAGTATTATTTATTCTGTGGTTCAAGCCAACTGTCTGGACCAGGGATATTACGGAGCTCCGTTTCCGTTAAGTCGGAACTTCCGTCTGGTATTACACATCCGTTTCTGTTCCGGTTCCGTTACTTTTGAAACGGAAGTTATATCGGATGTCAATGCTTAGCGCGGCGGCGGGACATGAGCGGTGTACATAAAAAAAAAACAGGTTTATACCAGTCATTCGCTCATAGCCCCGCTTGCCACGTGCTGCAGTAATTAGATGTTCTGGTTTATCCGTGTTTTTGAATTTAAAGTACGTATTCGTATGTGTTGTGTTGTGTAATGTATACCTACTGATAGTACTGACTCGGGCTCCGGTTCTGGTTCCGATTCCGTTTCTGGTTCCGATAAACTAAATTTATAACATCCGGTTCCGCTTTCGGTTCCGATAAAACCACATCCGTTACATCCCTGGTCTGGAGGCTCACCTCTGGTGGCGCGGGGCAGCAGTGCGGCTGCAGCAGCTGCGCGAGCAGCCGCAGCCAGTCGCGCGCGGTGACGGCGCGCGTGCCCGCCGCCGCCGCCAGCTTGTCCGCCACCACGCGCGACATGCGCGCCACGTCGCCCGCCGTGCACGCAGACTGGGAGATCGACACTGGAAAAAAAAACTAATTGTAACGTCTATGGTCACAGATATCGAACTGACAATCGTCTTTAAACAATCAACCGACTTTACAACACTATTTAATACGTTTTTGACAAAAAAACACAGACAAGAAATCATCCAGACTGAGCATAGTAGCTGCCACAAATATACGGTAGTTTTACTCCATTTTCGAGTCAAAGTGTGTTTGTGTGACGTCCGTGTCTTTGAACGGACCAATCACGGCACGGGACTCGCTCGCCTCGTCCCCCGCACCCCAGTATTTTTGGCAGCATCGGTTTCATGAAAGAATTGCTCTAAACTCCATCTAGAGGATTCCTAGTCTATGCAAAAAAATAATTTTGGTACAAGCTTTTATCGCTGACTGTACTTTTCTTTCCATAGACAACTATATCATCAACTACTTACTCATCGAGACAATTCTAAAAACCCCAAACACAAATTAGTTGCGTTGTTTATGGCCACCTCCTGTCTCCATCATCAGATCAGGTCCATGGTATCATAATATTGCATTGTCACCCGACTTACACACTCATTGTAAAGCGGGAAGTGAGTCAAATTTAACTTGCAAGATTTGACCCGTACAAACATACATACATAGTACTTGTAAAATACTATCATTTATCACATCACTAAATCACTAAATCGGGGTCACTGATTGGCGGCGGAACAGCAAATACACGAATTATTTCAGAATCTTTAGATCTTATCATTAGACTTGGTATCAATGGGGAAAGACTGGTTCTGTAAGGACCAGCCAGTCCGCGTAGCCAACATGCCAATCGCTTACGCTCCGTAGCGAACGAAACGCAACTCTCACTGTCACACATACGGAAGAGTGATAAAGAGACACAAAGCGATTGAATGGCGAAGCGCAAGCGATTGTCACCTTGACAGGCGTGGCTCACTCCGCGATTACGTCGCGTCGCTACAAGTACCTACAAGTACATGCGGCCCACACCAATTTTAGTGTCTAGCCATATTATTTGCCGCGCACCCCTACGGAACGGACGCCTGCTCGCGCTTGCGCCACCTAGCGGTCATATCTGTCGTAATAGACGCGTTTTGTTAGAGAGTGAATCTTCTGTACCTAGTACTATTATTTATTCTGTCACCTTGGCCATAGAGAAAAAAATACATAGAGTGCTCACTCCATACATCAGTTCAGACTATTAATTTCAGTGTCTACATCTAGCATCGAGTAATGGAACTATCAGTACTGCTACTTGACAATAGATGTAGCACCGACCGGAAAGTCTTATCTCAACAGCATAAGACTTTCCGGTCGGTGCTACATCTATTGTCAAGTAGCAGTACTGATAGTTCCGCTACTCGATGCAAATGCTAAGTCTTTTTGGTACTAAAACTGATCTATGGAGTGAGCACGCTATGTATTTTTTTCTCTATGCCTTGGCTAGACCGCCTGTTATCTCTGAAGCCATGTCACTTACCCAGTTCCTCGACGGACACCTTGCGAGCCTCTTTAGTGTGCGCGGCGTGCTGGTCGATGGCTATGTTCATGCAGGCCACGGTGATGCACGGCACGTGGCACGGACGCACCTTCATCTTGGTTAGGAACCTGTACAACAATATATACATGTCAGATACAAGCTATGAAACTACACACTCATTATCACTACATAGTATAAAACAAAGTCGCTTCCCGCTGTCTGTCCCTATAAAGCTTAATCTTTAAAACTACGCAACGGATTTTGATGCGGTTTTTAGGGTTCCGTACCCAAAGGGTAAAAACGGGACCCTATTACTAAGACTCCGCTGTCCGTCCGTCCATCCGTCCGTCCGTCTGTCCGTCCGTCCGTCCGTCCGTCTGTCACCAGGCTGTATCTCACGAACCGTGATAGCTAGACAGTTGAAATTTTCACAGATGATGTATTTCTGTTGCCGCTATAACAACAAATACTAAAAACAGAATAAAATAAAGATTTAAGTGGGACTCCCATACAACAAACGTGATTTTTGACCGAAGTTAAGCAACGTCGGGCGGGGTCAGTATTTGGATGGGTGACCGTTTTTTTGCTTGTTTTTTTTTTGTTTGTTTTGCTTTATTTTTTGTTGATGGTGCGGAACCCTCCGTGCGCGAGTCCGACTCGCACTTGGCCGGTTTTTTTATAGATTGATTCAAGGGCAAGGTTTATGTATAATTTGTTAACCCGTGCGAAGCCGGGGCGGGTCGCTAGTTAGTCATAAAGCTGAAACCGACTACACACGTGGTCTCATAAAGTTTTAAGTCTTAGTGTATTGTTTGTCATATTGTCATTAGTCATAAAACTGAAACCGTTAACTTTCAGGATTTTCGCAAGGTTATCCTATACAGGGTGGATTTTCTTTTTGGGTCAGTGAGGGCAGCTACCAGATCCCGTGCTGCTACGAGAAAACGGTCTTAGAAGACCTTCCCTCGATTTCAAATTAATGAAGATTGGCTTTTACAGATTTTGAAAAAAACATACAGGGTGCGAGAAAAAGGTCATTTTTGACAAACTTTTTTTTTGATGCCAATCGATCCCATTCCTATTCAGGATCAAAAGCTTGTATGGAACCAAAAAAAAAATTCCGGCTAGAAAAGCCACAAATCGAGGAAAACTTTTCCCATACAATTTGTATGAAAACGAAAACTTTTATTTTTCACATGCTATTTTTGTATGCCAATCGATTCCATTCCTATCCAGTATCAATAGTTTCCTAGGAGTCAACTTTCGATAATGTACTAAAAAGCCACAAATTAATAAAAACTTTTGCATACATTTACTATGGAGAAAACGTGAAATTTTATTCACAATTTTCTATCTCGCCCATCAGTCTTACAGCAATGTCTTCATACAGTATTATGATCCTTAAATGTAACAGGACTGCCCTCACTGACCCAAAAAGAAAATCCACCCTGTAGATAGGTTAAAATAGGTTAGGTTTGTTTTATGGCAATCCTGAAAAGTGACGCGTTTCTGAACCATATGAATTATGACTAACGAAAATGCACACAATACATTACGGCTTAAAACTTTTTGGGAAACAATAGAGACCCTTTACACACTCATTATGAAGCATAAAAATCTTAAGGTCCCGCGAGCACCTCTACTGACTTCTATCCTACACCATTGTATATTGTAGTTGTACAACATTTTAAAAGGTCCTGTTTTCAGCAGTTTATGGTGGTAACGTTTATAATCGGTTGTTCCTCTCTGCCATTTTGACAGTTGTTTGTTAGAAAGAGAGAGAGATCTGCAAAGTTTTATGAATAGGGGCGTTAAGTCTGTGGCATTAAAGGCCAGAGCACACCGACCGAGTATGCGTAGACGTCCATTTGTGCAAAAATGTTGGAGCCGCACACGCACACGTCACGCAAGCGGTGTGCCGTCTCTCATAAGGACCTGTATATTACAACGCTCACGCGTTAAGTGTGACATTCTCACCTGTCGAAGAGGCTGACGGCGTCTATGAGCACCTCGGTGGGCAGGTCGTACCACACCTTGAGGCAGCGCATCACGTGCGCAGCGCCATCGCGGGCCCCAGTTGTTACTTCCCCGTTCTGCAAACAATTAATACACTGATTTAAACATTCACGATTTTTACACATTATTAAATTGTACAATGGGACTTAATCGCGTATCTAAGCGTATCCTAGTGCGCAAAACGTTCAAGCGGATAAACAAGACCAAGTGCGGGTAGTTCGAAAAACTCGCGCGGTTAGAAGATGCTGATGCCAACTTAAGCCAGTCTTCTCCGAGACCACGGGGACAACGCCGTCCTCGAAACGTCGGAGGTAAATCTTAAAACTTAGATACGCGATTAAGTCCCGTTGTACAATTTAATAATAATAATACATTAATCCATCACATTGATAAAATCCAGGTTTGACAGGTTTGGACCGAGGACGCTACTCGTCACTTACGCAATGGAACGTCATTAACAAAAAACTATATGAAGGTCAAGCTTACAAGGCATACTATATAAAAAACCGGCCAAGTGCGAGTCGGACTCGCACACGGAGGGTTCCGCACTATCAACAAAAAATAGAGCAAAAACATCGTGTTTGTTGTATGGGAGCCCCCCTTAAATATTTATTTTATTTTTAGTACTTGTTGTTATAGCGGCAACAGAGATACATCATTTGTGAAAATTTCAACTGTCTAGCTATCGCGGTTCATGAGATACAGCCTGGTGACAGACGGACGGATAGCGAAGTCTTAGTAATAGGGTCCCGTTTTCACCCTTCGGGTACGGAACCCTAAAAACATTGGATTCTTAGCACCGCGCACAGTACATGACCTCCATAATACGAGTAGAAACTTTTCGCGAACATTCCTTATCCATAGATTTTGAATACCGAAATTCAAACAGGTTTATTGTCAACCAGCATGCGTAAACAAAATTCAACTGAATTTTAAAACGTCGTACAAGCCAATGTCGTTCATAGATACATACAGCTTTTTGAAATGTTCGTATGTCGTCTTCGAAAGACCTCGATTTAATGCAAAATGGTGAATGTTTAAGGCTGAATCGGTGGCGTTTAACATTGCCCTTCATGGAGCGTTTTTGTTGCTCGATTTGAAACCGTATTAAATAGGTTATAGAGTCGAGTTTTGATGATGATGTCGGCTAGGAATCGGTTTCGTGTGTTCTGTGATGTTTGATCGCTTCCTATGCGGTCCGGTTGTATTAAGTAGATTTGTTTATATAGTTGTAAACTATAATCAGGAAGTTTTGAGGTCTCTAGCTAAACAAAGGCCAGGCCTAAATAGCTTGTCCTTGTTTCATACTTAATTACGGATCAATGTACCTAATATTCGAAAAACAAGATATGCCGTCACCGCCATAATCGTTTCAAATAATTTGCATAGGTTTTTTAAATAAAATAATGCAGGCTACCAAAGTGCAGTATCATGTCGTCAAAGGCTCACCAGTAGACTGGGAAGACAGTAACACCATTTTGGTATGAGATACTTTTAAATCATTAGGCGACAGTCAAGACTTGAATATTTAGGTACATTGAAGACGATTGTCTCGACGGCTAAACATCCAATTAAAGAGGGAATATCATGCACTAATTTGGCCCCTAAAGTCGTCAAACATAGAATCTTTATCTTTTAACACATTCAGTGCCGAAAACCCGACTATCGGGTATTTTATGATTTCGTTCCCAGGCCGGACGACCCGATAGTCGGGATCGTGGTACTACAGCTTTATATGACGAAATTTTTGTGGCCTGGCGTGGATGTCTTGTTTGGCTGGGTGGCAATGAATGTGTTAAAGTATCTACACTGTTTTAAAGTTACTTATTTATAACAGGAATTCCTCACAGTCAGGATAGCAGACTTGTTGGTCACAAACTTGCAGTGGCGGCGCGTCCATAAAAGCCGATTCCCACCGGCTTGCCTGTTTTTGGACGTTTGATCAGAGTTGTAAAGGAAATATGTAAGCCAAATTAGCCCCGGCTTGCCTAGGGATATGTTTGACGAGCCGCCACTGAAAGGTAGGTACTTATTTACTTATAACAGGATAGCAGACTTGTCGGTCACAAACTCTGGTTGCGAGGGCGTATTGGCAAGGTGCGAAGTCGGTGGAGGGGGAAGTGGCGCTGATCATCACAAACACAGGTAATCTTATGGAGTGGCCGCCATTAGTACTAGCGGCAGCCGCTTGAACTAATTTTACTCCATAAGATTTAACGTAGAAAGTCTGCCAAAATGAGGGCAGCACCAGTCGTGCACCTAGCGAATAAGAGCGTAGGGTGTAAGCTAGGTACCTCGGACTCATTAGGCAGACACAGTCTCGGCTGGAACTTGTGTTCCATTTGCAGGTACTCGTTGAGCGTAGCGTAGTGCTCCTCCATGGCGCCGGAGGTGGACGGGCTAGCATCCGGGTGCCTCGCGCCCGCTCTCTGCATCGTCGGGCTGAAGGGTGAATCGGCACCTGTACAGTTAGGAAGTTAAAACTATTGCTATTTGAAGTAATAGTTTTCTAAAGGGGCCCACTGATTACCAGTCCGCCGGACGATATCAGCCTGTCAGTTGTTTGGAGCTGCCTTTTGCGTTTAACTGACAGGCTTAATATTAATATCTTTCGGATCAGGGATGTTGCGAACATCCGCATCCGCATCCGCAACCGCGGAACATCCGCGTTATTTTCAACATCCGCATCCGCATCCGCATCCGCATAAAATCGATGCGGAGCTTATGCGGATGCGGATGTCGAACAAGTCGGTACAGGAACGTCTTAGCGGCGGCGTAAGTGCTAGGTAATTTCGTCATTACCTATAACGAAATCGTCTAGATCCAGAAAAGTCGGCGAAGTTACTGTTTATTAAATATAACGCACCTATATTCTTGCTCAAATACTAAACGTTTGGTTTTTTTAATAAAAAAATACTAAAAATGTAATATTTGACGTTTTCTAAGTACCTAATCTTGACATCCGCATCCGCATCCGCATCCGCGGATGTGAGCCCTTAAAAATCCGCATCCGCATCCGCATCCGCGGATGTCAAAAAATCTGCATCCGCAACATCCCTGTTTCGGATATCCAATATTCTAAAAGCAGAATCTCGTGCGTTGCGACTCGCGCGAGGGCACGATAGGAAAACAAACTTTTGCTGCCGGGGCAAACAACATTAGCTAGAGTTACTACACCAAGGCGAATCTAATGCAACTAAATTAATGCTTCCGAAATATTACGGCGGACGTGTTAACTATGAATACTATGATTTTTGTGATTGCGCAAGACTCCTAAATTCTTGCAACGTTAGCAACTTAGCACGCACGGTTTGCGACGTGATAATTTCGGATAATCGAAAACTAATTCAGAATACTGGAAAAAGAAAGTAAATTAATATTTTTCTCGATGCGGGCGTGTTGAGCGATCATAGTTGATCTATTTATGAGATGCAGACACAAATAATAAATTCCATTGTTTATTATAGTTATTGCCTTTATATTTAAACATAGTTGGCGTCTCAACAAATATCTAGGCGCCCCTATGTCAGGTATTAATAGCGTACCTTGAACAATAATAAACAAATTGACATTCGCTAAGGTTACGCATAAAATAATGTACAGCTCATTTATTTTATACTTATGACATAATATCATCGAAATATTGATTACACTCACTCAAAAATGTCGATAGATTTCAGTCTCCAAATTTAACTACTTTTGGTTTACAAAATTTTTAAATAATTAGATTGTGACTTGTAAAGAACCCTTTCGCGGATAGCAGAATGCGGAGTGCCTATCTCAAACATAAAAATGCAAATTTCGTTACTTGCCTTAGTGTTTTTCATGAATATTGAACGTAGAGCTAGAGAGGCAGATAAAGACTAGACTAGAGTGACGGTAAAAACATGGATTTGATGTATTCAAGTACCAGGAGATAAGAATTGTGCAACAACTCAAACTCACCTAACTTAGTGCAGAGGGCAGCAGCGGCGTGAAGTCGTTGTATGTGCCTGCACCGATTCCCCCTTCGTCCGTCCCGAGTGCGCGACCGGGCGCGGCGGCCCTAGTACCTGACGAGAGAGAGCGGTCAACACAGAGCGGCCGGGGCCTCTGAGCGATGACCAGGAGGGCAGGACGTACAAGAAACCCTCCCTTGTTGGGCGAGGAATAAAGGAAAAGGATTTTATTTAGGACTAGATCAGTAAGTACTGGATAGATCTAGGATGCGTTTGGGACTAGGTTGGGATTAGGTTCAGTAAGGTTACCGAGTCAATGCCTTGTTGAAAGACTATTGCTCAGCCGCCTTCGCTCTCTTTATTGTCAGGACTATACACCAGCGGTTGAACACTGATGTAGGGCAGGCACTGAACTCTAGCGAGACACAGTGCACACAGCAATGCTTTAAGGTAAATTTAAGGCCCGGTCTCCCTTGACCCTCTAGTATACACCGGGTTAGTACTAACCCTTAATACTACTTTTAAACGAACGTGAGTTCGTATCGGGTCGCTTGACAGGGAAATGTACAATGTTTGGAACTCTGTATGAATATCTGTAAATATTTAAAACATGAATATGACGATGTGATGTGATCAATGTGGGAGAGTCGGTCAACCAGTGTCTTCGTGAATATATGTTATATTACTTATTTTTATTTTGGAGCGCCGCCTTGTTGTTAACAAACAATGCAATGGCAATGGACTTTGACAATAGAAAAAAACTGTATGACATATTGACCTACGTTTTACATGTTTTACACAATATTTGTATTGGTATACCTACATTCAGAAATTTCAGATTAAAAACCGTATTAATATGAGCAATAATATCTAGATATTTAGTCGAAAAGTTCGTTGATCGAAAATACTATAAAACGAAATGATATTTTTAGGATTACATATTTCTGAAATCATATTACTTCCGACGTAAGTTATTTTGGTCGCCTAGTAGGCTTATTCTAATTGTAATAAATAAATAACAGACATGGATTTGATCTGGCTTGTTATGGACATAATATGTCAGTGTCAAAAGGGTTATTACAGGCTTAATAAGCCACATGGTCCGCTTAGCCAGTTTTGATGCTGGCTGTATGTTCTATTTTTTAAATTTTATCACATACCCGTAATATATTGGGTTAATAACATTTGTAACATATGACATTGACAGTACGAAGGTTATTCAGATTGTGAAATATAAATATAGTATCACCTAAACAAGAAATCATCGTTATATTTGTTATTTACACTATTAAAGCGTCGGTTTGTCGCACAATCTGCTTTGTTATGTATACAAGAGGGTGCAATTTAGCTTGAACATACTAATGGATAATAAAATATTATTCATAATAAAGATTAAAACCAGAATGATGCCGGTTTTAATACATAATTAGAATCTACTTTTATCGTAATTTACGATATGTCCATTGAAATGGATAACACTCCCACTTTCATATATCAAAGTACGTACTGTTTATAGTTAGAGTTAAATTCAGGGTAAACTTAGTAAATGAGATAATATATGTACATTTTAATTGATTTCAAATATTGCGTCGTAATTATTGATTAATTAACGTAATGTAGCATAATTCAGTGCAAAAAAGATAAAATAAGCATGGACCAACACGTGCCCTGCGTATGAAACGTCATACATATGTTCAATCTATATATATTACCGTTAATAGGTACTATTGGCTATACGAAGTTCATGAAGGGGTGCGTATGAAACGTCATACATATGTTCAATCTATATATATTACCGTTAATAGGTCCTATTGGCTATACGAAGTTCGTGAAGGGTGGCGCAAACGACGAGGCATACATTTTTATATATACTTATAGAAATATAGTTAAACCGTTTAACTGAGGCAGCTGGTAAGAAGTTATGGCCAGCGACGGACTGGAGGCTAGTCTGCATGAAGCTGCATTATGTTAAACGCATTGACGTATAATATCTAATGTAGAATTCCAGCCAATCGTGCAGTCTAACGCGACTAGTTGCGACCAATAGCGCGCGTAATGCGAACTCGTCAACCAATCGCGCGCGTGATGCGAACTCATCAATCAATCGCGTTGTAGCGATTTCACACCGCTGTACTGGCCCCTGTCATGTCTCATTATTAGTGCCAGCCAGTCCCTAGATATCTATGTCAATATTGTCAATGGTTAAACCCTTATAAACAAGTGACATACGAATGTGGTACGTCACTTGTTATGATGTTTCGTTGACGTTCGTTTACCGTAATATTTAACACGTTAGCGTTTATGAGTTAAATAGGTAAACATGTCAAGTTGTCATTTATCGAGGACTTTAATAGTTAAGCTATTTGGATATACAGTCAAGGAATTTGATTATTTGCCACTTCGTACATTTTCAAACTTGTCACAGGCTCAGTGACAATCATTTAAAAATACATGCATATTATGTGGGTGAATCAACTTTTTTTTGTCACTCTGTAAACCCTTGTTATATTTGAAATACATATTGTTTTATGGCAGTCATAGGCCCTTTCCATAATGAGTCATCTACTTAGCATATCAGTAGAACGTAGTATGACATTTCTTCTAACAAACTTTGCTACTATAGTCACCTAGCTGACGGGACAGAACAACATAAAAAAAAAACTTGTTCCACTCGTGTGACAAAGACTCAATTTCCATACATGGTTGTGTTTTCATGATTGTGTATTATTGACTAGTGTCTGCTATTGACGTATGTATGTGTTTAATTAAGCTACGTATTGAGGGTATCAACAGTTGGCGATGAACCGTGTTCCGATAGCGAGTCGATGACTCTAGCTACCAATAAACTATGCAAAACAACTTATGTAAATTGGAATGTTTTCAATGGCGTCCTCGACCAAACTTTCAGTGCAGGCATAAAAATCATGTTTCGGCTTAAGGTTCAGTTTTGCCCAAAACTAAACCTACAACTTTTGTAAACTTGTGATGAAATTCTAGAGGATAAACTCATATCCTGTGCCAATAAATCGGATATTAACGCTCTACTTCTTAGTGTAAGGCCTGAGTGGACGCTCTTGTTGGGCGTGCAGCGGGGCACGCTGCTCACATCACGCGTGAGTCCGACGCCACGCTGCACGCCCCGCCGAACGCTCCGCTTCGAGCGTCCACTCAGGCCTTACACTTATGGTCATTTTTTAGTGTAAGGCCTGAGTGGACGCTCGAGTTGGGCGTGCAGCGGGGCGGGGCGTGCGGCGTGCATGTTAAACAAATGCAAACGTATAGGAGCGGCCTTAGTGCACGCTGCTCAAATCACTTGTGTGCCCGACGCCACGCTGCACGCCCCGCCGAACGCTCCGCTTCGAGCGAGCGTCCACTCAGGCCACACTTATGGACATTTCTTATCATAGCTTACTAATACTTCTAGAGAATTTGAAATAGAGGCGTATTATCAAAGTAAACTTTGCAGCCACAGTAAATATACTGCCATCTTTCGTTTCGACACATGATTAAAGCTTTTAGAACGCCATTCGACTTTGATCCTTATTCCTTTCATAGAAGATCCTTTTCATAGAAAGTTGACATTGTCGTAGGGGGCTATTCATAAATTACGTCATTTCAAATTGGGGGAGGGTACGTAATTTATGAACAGCCCCTAGACATGCAGAGTTATCTTGGCTGATTCTACAATATTAAAAATAAATGGCAAGATTTCTCAATAAAATGTTTGAAAACGATATCGTAATCATAACTTCATAAGTTTGGTATTTCGTTTTCCGAAGGTTTCATTACTAATGCGTGACCTCCGAATGACGTCACAAGCGTTAAATCCCCCACCTTTGTACCGTCGCCCACATTTAACTGACCTTAAACCTTATTACCAAAATATAAGGTACACCGACGGTCAACGAAGATGCTAGTGCGGTCTCTAAACCATATCGGACGGTGGCCAAATGTACCGTTATTCTCTCTTCACCATAAAGACAGTTATAAGTTAGAACTACAATCACTCACAATTGTTATGAGTCTCTGGGCCAAGTTATATTAGATTCAGTCGTTTTTATAACGCTACGCCTAGTTACATCTTCGCGTAGAGAATTTAAACGATTTCCACAGTTTGGCTGCGGTGTCGTCATACGTCTAACTATAAGGGCACGATTTCACATGTACGATACGGACAATACATCTTAATTTACTCGATTGGTTAATCCGTTGAAAACCGTAAGTTGAAAAATGTTCATACTTTTGTTTAAGTTGCAACGAAGTGCATTAAAGTTAATCATATTATACAAGTATGAAAAGCGGTTTCTGCTTGTATACGACGCACTATTATAGACTATAGTAGAAAATGTAGAAATAACACATCTTAAAAAATAAAACCTTTTTTTTAACATTACTGAGCATTTCATAGTGCGTACATATCATAATTATTATTCCACATGTCTGAAAAATAAACTGAAATTCAACGCTTACATTATATTTCAACTTTATTACACGTGTACTAAGGTCCTTTTTCCACAAACGCCACGATAACACGTGCACTTTCACTATTCTCGCGACGCCAGCTATGCGAGTAAATAGTAAATCATAACAACAGCGAGCCGTCAATTAGGTGCGCAAGAGTTTAATGGCGCACAACGTTTGGGTTCTCACACGAAACCCGCTACTGGGTAAACAACTTGGAATTCCGTAATAACTTTGGTAAACCGAACACTGTTTATAATTATTAATTAGGTTTACGATTGTCATAATGAATCGTAGAATGTTCGTTGGTTCCTATTCCTATGTTATATGTATTATAACTGTACATTACAATTTATGGCTGCGTCATTTTCTACGCAAAATTGAATTGATTTTTTATTTGCTCGAAAAATCAATGTATGCCTATATTATGATTACAAATATCCGTAATTCCTCTAAAATCTCATCATGAGATCGGGGTTTAAACAAAATAGCGTGGAATCTTTAAAATAAACACTCAGAATACATGAGAGATCTGAAATAAAATAACAAACTTTGAAAACTAAGAGCGAATAGAGAAAATACGAATATGACGCACGTTATAGCCACGCCAATACAAACATAAATAATAAATTCACGACAGACCAGTACATACAACAGACCAGTTTTCGAAAACAATCCAACTTTCTCTAAGCTTCTATGTTTAGTCAATAGCGTTTTAATTTCGCGCACTAATTTCGTATCAAATCGCACAAATAATAATAACAAACGATAAGAGAAATTCCGTTATGTAGGTATAAGCTTAGCATTATTATTTAATTATATCGTGTCATGACATGACTCGTGACTCAATAACTGTTTTTAACGTATTCTTTACTGGCGAGTTAGGGCACTTTTTAGGTAGGTACATAAACTACCAAAATTATCTGTCATATCGTAAAGATTAGCTATCTTTATTATTGACTCGTCTATCCGAGATTACATCTTGCGTAAGACAGTTTCCACAAATGTATAGATTTCCACAGACCATACAGCAAATACTTTCCAATTCGGCATACTTTATTAATTTACATACTAGCTTGACCAACATACTGAAGACCAAGAAATTATAATTTAAAGTACGATAGATAGGTTACAAACTATTTTTATTGGTAATTCGTACTTAATCGTCCATATAAATAGTATATTCTAGTATATAATTTGTGTGTACCACAACCGTTATAATGTGTCTTTACATAACTATTGTAAACTTTCTTTCCACTCTTATGCGCGCATAGTAACATACATATTCATGCAACATAAACCTAATAAAATGGGGTTGGGGTTTTTATATGGTAATAAATTTCAGTTTTATTAGAGATAACGTCACACAAGCCCTACGCAACAGTAAAAAAAAGATGTAATCATATTATTAAGAATCAAAATACATTTGAAATGAAATAAATACATAAATACATAAATCAAAAAAAAAAAAAAATTATCAAATACATTTTACTTTTATGATTTTATTTGAAAATAGGAGAGAATTTTCGATTCCTCTTGAACTAAAATTTAAACTACTTTATGAAGTAGTTTTGTTAAAGTTTATTTGGTATCTTTCTAAAGATAATTGAACATTTTGATTGCCATTGTCCCAAAATGTCACGCACAGACCGCACCGACCGACCGTGCTATCTAATATTAGCATTTTGTTTTCGCAATATACCTATTCAACGAAAGTTGTTAAAAATAACAAATTTGTTTTTAGATAAAAATCGGTGGACGTTATTTCTTTGCAATATTTTTTTTTAATTTCGGACGAGCGTACGTTACTATTGAAAAGTTTTACAGTGCCGTTGAGAGAAAATTATCGTAAAAATATGCAAAACAGGTTCAGAACAGCAAAGTGCGACAACGCCGCTTGTCCGAATCCTTCGTTACACCAAATTATCATACGCCACGAGAAATTATGACAAAAAGACCGTTACACAAACAAAATGGCGGACGGATCACCGTTCTAATTCCGAATCGTTCTATTTCAGGCTTAATCGGCGTGAAGTGAAACTTGGTAAGTAGATGTATTCACAGAACCGCATTAAAATTTTCATACATAAAATAAAATAAAAAAAATTTTTTTTGGGGTTCCCCATACTTAGAACTGAAACTCGTGTATACGTGTGGGGTATCTGGTTTGAACGAGATCTAGTAAGTAGTTTTTTTTAATACGTCATAAATCCCCTAAATACAGAACCCTTCATGGGCGAGTCCGACTCGCACTTGGCCGCTTTTTAGTATTTGTTGTTATAGCGGCAACAGAAATACATCATCTGTGAAAATTTCAACTGTCTAGCTATCACGGTTCGTGAGATACAGCCTGGTGACAGACGGACGGACGGACAGCGGAGTCTTAGTAATAGGGTCCCGTTTTTACCCTTTGGGTACGGAACCCTAAAAAGTAGCATAGTGACAACAGTTTGAAAAATATATGTGCATAAGCAGTAAGACCCTTTTCTTCTAGTTCTGGAAAGCCACATATTGCGATATAATAAGTTATTTATTCGAGAAAATACTTATTAGGTGTGCCCCCATGAAAATGTTTTTAAGAATTATCAAAATAACAGTCATTTCTGCAGAAATACCATTTTTAAAAAGAAAGTTCTCTATTATTGATACTGTAACAAGGCCATTGATTGCGTAATTGGAACCATTATCTTATTGTGGTGTCCGCTTACTATATACAATACCTTCCACGTGTAAGGACTACGGCTATGTATAGGTAATATGTATGTATGTGTGTATATGGAATGCGTCACACGGCACGGGTCACACGTGATAAATGAGATTAGATAGATAATCTATAACTGAGAATAGATACCTAAATCAATAGTTATGCACCTACGTACTGTACTGACTTGTAATTTCATTGGAAAAAAAATACGAAATGCTTTGCCAATACCAGCAATCGTTACCATGTATGGTAAGATAACAGATAACCCCCACGGGCGTAACCGAGGCTACACCTATGACAACTTTGTCCTCGTGAACACTGCCGAATACGGGAGATCCGCTAGTTTCAAATTCCTAAATCAAAAGAAAGAAGTATTTGAACTTTGAAGACAATCTTACACAAATCGACCTAGTCCCAGACTAAGCAAAACTTTAGAAGGCGACGATCGATATGTATATGATACTTTTTCTTGTCACTCGTTGCCATGGTTACGTTCCCCTGGGTCATATTTAAAGACTGATTTTTAGGCATTTAAATTCCCCAAACACGCTTTTTTTGTGAAACTTGTAAACGCTTTCCATTGACGGTCGTTTACCAAGCGTGTCAGAAGAAGGTGGTGTACAATGTCTTCTAACAAACTATGCTACTATTGTCTCTTGGCTGACCGGACAGAATAACAACAAGAAATAGTTGATCCACCCACATACATACTTAATATAGATAACATCCACAACTCAGGAACAAAATATTCGTGATGAACACACAAATAAATGCCCTCACCGGGATTACACCTACGGACTACACGGTGAGTTGTGTATGCCACGCCACTAGGGTTGCCAGATCGAAAGGCGCGCTATTATCGGGAATTCATATCAATTTTTCGGGATTTTGGGACTTAAGTCGGGTTAAGTTAAAAAAAAAACATTCAAATTAAAGTAATTGTATCAAGAACAACGATATTTTACATTATTGGCACTAAGTCAGGCCAGCTGCTCTGCCTATAGACGTTTTTATATAAAAATAGTATAAATGATTTGAGATCTTGAACAAACAAAAAAAAAATGTCTTCTCATTATCTACCTATATTATCATTTATCATACTTATACTTATTAGGTATCAATAATAAAAAAATGTAACTAATTTATTTCTCAGCTTGCCCTTGCCACATGTATTTTATGTTACTTTTTACCGATTTTACAATTTTTTCGCCTTTTTCACTATTTAAAGTGAAGCTGTTTTTCTGGACAATTTTCACTTTGTCGGGAATCGGGAACACATGCAAAAAATCGGGAGTCCCACCAAATCCCGACCATCTGGCAACCCTACACGCCACACATAAGGCTCCGTTAACGATTTTAGAGCCAAAATGTTAAATTGATAGATTTCGTTGTTGAAATTGTAAACATTTTGTTACGTAATATCTAAATAACAAGAATTGGTTTCTATTAGCACGTCTTCTCATCTTGCCTTTTAATAATGAGGTCTCGAGCGTGCGTCATCGGCAATATATGACGAGAAGGGGCAGTTTTTAAAAATTCATCAAAAAATTATAGTGGTAAATTATACAAAATGATGTATAAGAACAGTTTCAGGAAATATTGTAGATTGTTTAAGTATCAAAATTACGTTGAAATTAAGTCGATTTTCACGAAAAAAAATCACTTGTTTTGAAGTAATTTCTGGTGAAAATTGATTTCGTCTAACTTTCATTTACTCTTGTTCAATATCATATAGCAAAAATGTAGTCTATAAAAGTTGGAGTAGAGGATATGTGTAATACAAAATTACCATTTTTAGCAGTCCAAACTTTACGAAATTTCCAAATAAGATCGACTAAATCAGTGCTTTGCGCGCGTTTATCTAAACGTCCATCAGAAAAAAAATCATTACTAATTTAGTGAGTCTGTTTTCAAAAAAATGATCTGTACAAGTGCAAGATAAGAAGACGTGCTAGTAGATACCAGTACTTGCTATTTCTATTACGTAACAAAAGGTGTACAATTTCTTTGACTAAATCTATCAATTTTACATTTTTGCGACTAAAATCGATACCGGCCTCATAACATCAAGTATTGTCTTAGAGAAAAGGTGAAATTATTCTCAAACTGCGTAGATAGTATCCATACGCGTTTCACCTCAGTCACGCTTCGTTATTTGCCATTTTATGCATTAATAGTGCTACTACTGCTACTGATTTACAAAGTAGGAATTCGTTTGTTTTGAGATTAAGTAAACATTTAACAAATGTAGCTAGCTATTACACATTTTAACTGTTTTAACTCAACGCCAAGAGCCTTAATTTCGGTTTTCGCGGTAGCCCCCCTGCTCCAAGAACGTTTACCAAATATGTTGGCTTGTACAGTCAGCAAAACTATTAGCTTATTACCCCTGCATACTAATGTGTAACGTGACCGTGACATCAATAGGTTAAAAATATTTTTAGATTAACTTACTAACCTTAATTCAGTAATTATCTTTGTTAATTTAGCACTTAAAAAACACTTTCTTAAAACACAGATTTTCATAACTTAATAAATAAAAATGTATTATTTATTATTATTAATAAACCAACGTTGACGTTAACTTACGTTTACTGCTATAAAATAGCAGCCTACCGCAATTTGAACTTGAATTCCATAACGTCACAGAGAAGGATTTTCCTTTGGACCTTTTGAGCACATTAAATTTTAAAACGGTAATAAATTAGTATTTACGCTACAGCCATTATATACCTAATAGCGTCGAGTTAAGGTCCGATTTTGAACGCCTACAAGTCAACCGTTAACTACAATATAAATTTAAAAGGAAAATTGCGTCATGACCTCGCTATATTCCCGTAGTAAGCGTTGGCATTTTTTCCGGCAGTTTTCAGTCAGGCCGGGTGTTTTTATTATATTATAAAGCTACATGTAAGAAGTTCACTGTTTACCTCTTTCTAAAAAAATATGGTTGTGCACTGTGTCTCTCCCTCTTGCTTCGAGCGATATCTCTATCACAGGTATCGAAATTTCGAGTCGCTTGCGTACGCGCAACGTTTGCAATAACGGCTTGGTAAAGTGACGGCCGCTTGAATCATTACCGAAGGATGATGTCACGGCGACGTAAGACTATTGGCGTTTACTCAACAGTTTCTAAAGTACAGTCAGCCGCAGAAGTTGCTAAGCGGGCGAGGTGTTCACAATTACCTTGACACGCTCTTAATCCCTTAACAATAATGTCGCGTCAAGATAATTTTGAACAACTCGCCCGCTTAGCAACTTCTGCTGCTGACTGTACATATTTTACTCATTATCAATTATAATTGATTTTAATCATATATGTAGCATTTAACGAATAATTTTTATGTTACATGTAAAATTTATAACAGACTGTCAAGGTGTTCAATAATATCTAAACAAGATCATTTACATAGCTAGACTCTGACCACGCTAACTTTGCAAAAACTTGGCATAAGAACTTAGAGTGTTTGACTCCAGCCTTTTTGAGCCCTCTAATTGCCCTTGTGATTAAAATGACAAAAGGTTTGAAAAACAACTTTGCTATATGCTAATCAGGTACAAATGGTACAATACTGGATCAAACTGGCTCCAAGGCCACTCATACAAGCAGCGACACTCCAAACTGTACATAGGTGGACCTTATTACAAGAGGCATAAGGTCCACCGATGTACAGAACAGTGTGGGCAATGGTACGCGCTCAGCCTCGTTTCAAAACGATAACTGGCCCTGTGGTGATAACGTGCGAGCTTCCTAATAGGTTAAATCAAAGGTTTATAATGGGACTTTGCTACTATGAACTTTGTAATAAAAATAAAGAAACTACTGTAATTAATTACTAATTGGGCCGACTTTAATCTTTTTTTCGTTAGATTTCTATAACATTTGGTGGATAGATAGAGTTCCTTATTCTGTACAATATAATCGCCGTATTTCCTAAAAATCTTACGCTGATTTACGAAAAAGTACGATATTTAACATAACTAAACGGATAATCACATAATTTTTGAAGTGAAAACTTCTTTAGCGGCGCTGTGCAATTTTTGAGGTGGGGAAAAAATGTTTTCTGACGTTTGACGCCAATGTCTGTCTGTCTGTGGCATCGTAGCTCTCAAACGGACGCACCGATTTCGAAGCGGTTTTTTTCACGTGAAAACGAGTTTCCTTGCGGTGGTTCTCAGCTGTTTGAGAAAAATGTTTGAAGAGTAAGTATCAGCAGACAATTTCGCGGACAGAAGCTAGCATTTCAAAATTTTCAAACGTCTGTGTCTCACGGAAGCGTTGTTAATAAAACAAGTCTTGCGCAGATAATTCTGAGCACATTGTCCGCGTAGTTATTTGTAGACTGACACGCAGAAGGCCGGCACGGCAGTGACAACTGACACCTGTCCGTTTTACCGTCTGTGCGTCCGGACAGTTACGAGCTATTTTCGAACTCATCTCAACTTGGGGCCTCGTCAAGGTCTAGTGTGATGTAATCTGTGATTTAATCGGTACTCGATAAAAAGTATGTGTTAGTTAGAGAATAGGTTTAAACAAATTGCCAAACGATAAGGATTCTGGCAGCCATACCAGTAGGAGGCATTTAGTTGTATTTATCAATAAATTTGGTATTATTGGGAGCGCGTATTTATAATAGTTAATTCTCTATATAAGAACTAGTCTAGACACTTAGTAAAACTGTTTTCGTTAAGGCAATTTCGCTAATAGCTCTTTAGTAATAAGATCTAATTTCCTCTAATTTAGAAAATGACAACTAGAGCCCGTCTAAGATACTTTGCACCGATTTAAAAAGAAAGTGACAGTGTCATTATAAACGTCATATTATAATCATAGAAATTACATTTCCACGTTTTGTCGTTACAAATGCCATGCAGAGTTATATTGGTCCGACTCTATTTACGGACAACAACAATCCCATAGTGATTAGTGTCAAGTTTATATTTATATATGCAGAAGTGGACCGCTTTTAATAGTTTTCAATTAACCTAAATAATGTTGTCAACAAGTGTAATGACTTCAACAGACAATTATTCTGTAAATAGGACACGTTTGAATGTTTACGTATTCGTTTTGCTTTACTAAGTGTATGGTTAGTCGGTTCGGGGTAACTACGCTCATATGGGCAACTGTGACTACGATACAATCGTTAATTAAGGTTTAGGGACCCTGGCGCCTTTCCTTTCGATGCTTTCGATGCACGGAGCGGACGCCCGCATATTATTTCTGAATTCAATCCTTCCCAGGGTTCTAAATTATCCAGATAATTATAGTCTTTGATAATTATCCGATAAATAACGGATAATTATCCCAGGTATGGATGGTGCTATGTTTTTTTTCTTTGAATTCTTTGATAGTAAAAAGCATTTTTTTTTTAGGTTTTAAATTTTACTTTATTAAATCGATAATTATCAAGCATAAAATTCACGATAAATATCGCGATAATTTTCAAGATAATTATCATTGATAATTATCCTTTCAAACCCTGATCCTTCCAATGACAGGACATCATTCCGATTTTAGTCGCACTTTTTATTACATATATTTGACAGGCAATCTTGTACATTGTAGATGTGTGGTTATGACTGTTTTTTTACTATTTCCAAAGCCAATTAGTTCACAAAGAATTCTTGACACCTACCATCTACTAGTTTATTCACATTTTATTTCTAATACTGAAAATAACTGTCTTCTGGCATAAACAACACAGTTAAACTCACACCCACTCTAGATTCGGTCCTCTACACCTTGAAAACATTCACAATACATCACTTTATCCGCAAGTTCTGCAACCAGCTATCCAAAATCACCATACAAAATTATGAAAGATTCTGTTCTTATTAGATTGACACGGAGTGTACATTGTAATGTACGCCTACATTGGGCCTTACGAGGTTAAAATACGTACCAGTAGTACACTAACCGATGGTGATCCTAATATTTTTCAGGGTTCGAAATTATCCGCCGTCACCGTTCGGAATTAGACCGCCTGTTGTTTAACCTCTTCTTCCTGTATTATTTGTATTGTTTTCTGTAATGAGGTGTGCAATAAAGAGTATTTGTATTGTATTGTATTGTATCCAGATAATTATAGTATTTGATAATTATCCGATAAATTATCGGATAATTATCCCAGCTATTGATATTCTTTGATAGTAAAAAATAATGCATGATTGGGGCGTTTTTTTATATTTTAGGTTATTATCAAATCGATAATTATCAGGCATAAAAATCACGATCATTGATAATTATCCTTTCGAACCCTGATTTTTTTGCAATAAAGTTTACGAATTATTGAACTACCAGTCAGACATTTAATTTTATACTGTTGAAGCTTTGCGAGTGTTTAAGATGTGATACAAAAACAAAAATTTGGGCAAACGTCCATGGCTTTGACTCTCTATTACGAACTATTACGTTATTCTGTTGTAAACCTTGCGTATTTAAAAAGATCGCAAGTACAATAATAATGGGTGTTCTTGTGACTTTTCATTGGAAAATTATGCAGGTGTTGTTTAATTTTCATGTCAGTTTTCAAACATTTGCGCCAACTGTTACGTATTTTCGTGTATATTGAAGATGCGTTTTGAAAACAAGATATGTTTGCATATCTGTAGTTTTTTTTTGATATCTTAATTCTTACGTCACCAGCAGGTGACGGTTTGCTTGCAAATTATTTGCGTAACTCGTCAGAATTTACATGTTTTCGATATTCAAATGTGTTTACAACGTTTAGCTTCATTTGTTTTTATCGAAATATGGCCGTTTATCGTATTATTGAGTACGTGTTAAGTGATACAAGGTCAAACGGTATTTCTGACTTGTAACGCTACGGCTTACGTAGGCGAACAACGCGCGAAAGCGGCGCGGCGCGGCGAGGATGAAACAAACCGTTGATACGTATAGGTGTGTCCTACTCGTACGTGAGCGATTTAGACGCGAAGCGGCGCGGCGCGGCGCGCCGCGTTCGCGCGTTGTTCGCCTACGTAAGCGTCGTAAGCCGTAGCGTTATAGTGAGAATAAATTTAAAAGTATGTGACATGTCTTATTACTGGGGCAGTTCCTAAACAATGATCTCGTTTATTTTATAACGGAGAGTTAAATCAATCGTTTATGGCTTGGCTTTACCTTACAATCTATAAAAAAAATTCTGTAGTAGTTTTCACTAGGGCTTCCAATACCGGGATCCCGTCTTTTTAAACGCATTTTTCAATACCGGTATTTTTAAAGGCAATACCGGGATCCCGGTATTTTAAAAAACGAGGGAAATGTGCAGTATAAACCGTTTAAATCGATTATATTCAGCTGTATCAAAAAGCTTACTAAACGTCAGATGCATCTAGATGCATAGAGCTAGACCAAGAAACGTCTGTAACGATTTTGATAGCACGCGCAGTGAAAGTGTTATTTAAAAACGTCAAACTTCTATGAAATTAGACGTACAAATAACACTTGCACTGCATACTGCGTATGCTATCAAAATCGTTGCAGACTTTACTTGGTCTAACTCTAACTGACCTCTAGCCGTCATTTTAAGATAAGATAAAGATAAAAGATAGTTTATTCAAGTAGGCATAATTACAATGCGCTTATGAACGTCAAATAAAGCTAGGTTTTATTATTGAAACAAGATTTGCCAGATAAATATTCGGTGGTTGGTGGTGGATGAATCCTGAAGTTATGTGAGTGATGAATATGATGATAGTGACATTAACATTAACATAATTCGTTCTTATAATTTTATTCTTATTCTTATTTTTTTAAAACGAAAGAGAAAGGTAACTGTAATAATGGCAAACCAATTTTGACGGAAATTTGAAAAAAGTTGTCTGGTTGGTTAAGTTGGACTAAAAATGTGACTGGTGAGAGTGGTGAGGTGAAGTCAACAAATTGGATAAAATTATTGGCAACCTGGAGTGTGAAATAAAATTATTGCAGATGGCGGCATTTATTGTTTATTGTTGTAATAGCTTTTTGGACATATCTGGTATTCCGGTGAGCCTTTTTTAATTCCCCTTTTCAATAAAACTATATTTTTTTAAGCGATTCATATCCAATACCGGGATCCCGGGATCCCGGTATTGATGAAGACAGTTTCGGTATTAATACCGGTATTGTGAGAAGTCCGGTATTTGGAAGCCCTAGTTTTCACGTAAGCTCAGAAAAGCTTAGTTTCAATAATAACAAAAAGAAACAGCTGTTTCATACATTTCGGCGTCATATGTCGATGTATTCCTTGGAAAACCTGTTTGTTTTTTAGTAAATCAGCACAGTACCACCTACATATTCACTTCTCAGTGAAACATATCACCTGTATATACTGACTCGTGCATCAATGCAACGCGCAGCCAGATGCGAACGTGCCGCGCGATGCGCAGGCTCCACAGGCCGCCTCGTCCACTGTTTACTAACAAATCCAAACTTTATTGTACACGACATAAAGTTCAAACGATAGTAGAGTGTTGCAGTGAGTACGTGCGCGGACGCAGCGGGGCCGTGAATTAGGTCGCTTGCGAAACTGGGGTCAGGTTAGGCGGGCCTCTATTGTTTTTTGGCTACGATTAAATGCTCGAAGGACCATTTTTGGCTTTTATTACATTTTAAAGACAGGGTGTGGAAATGTCATCATAAACTACAAATTTCTATATGACGTTTATAATGCCAAAGTTGGGGCAGAGTTAGCTGATGGACTTTAGGGATTCGACGCAAAACGAATACTCATCATCATCAAAAACTGTCTTCGCTATTCAGATTTTAAGATGGCTCTACTAAGGTCCTTATTTTTCTGTTTTCACTCCACTGATGAAGCGTTGTACCTATTTGACAATTATTTATGTGACAGACGGAACTGATATTGATAAGATTGTGAATATTCACTCAACGGTCATTCATTCATTACGTAACCGTATTGATTACAGCTGATATTTTCAGGAAATTTTCGAGAATTTATCGTGTAGAACGAATGACTGATAAACAAATTACGTTTTAGATGTAGAGAAAGAACTATGTATGTAGACTATGCAGGTACTTACTTTCTACGTTTATACATTCTGTTTGTCAAACCACGTATCCTTGACATCGTAGCCTCTTTACAGCGCAAATATAGTTAATACGTAAACTTAAAATTTAAAATAAGATCCCCTATATTTCAGTATTCTCATGAGTGGCATTACAGAGAAGTATAGGGTACGTGACGCTATTTTTTAAACACTTCTGATAGTTCTGATAAAGCTAAGACGGCGATATATGGCATGATATCGTTTGATAACGTAGCTTTAAACTCAACGGTATATAATTCAGATTTCTACAGGTTATTAACACATTTATTGCCACCCAGCCAAACAAGACATCCGCGCCAGGCCACAACAATTTCGTCATATAAAGCTCCCGACTATCGGGTCGTCCGGCCTGGGAACGAAATCAAAAATACCCGATAGTCGGGTTTTCGGCACTGAATGTATTAAGGTAGCTGCTAGCTGCTATACGCGTCACGCGTCCCCGACAAATTAGGACTTTTTTGTGGAAAGCCCCCATGAGGAAATGTTCCGGACCTAAAAAAGTTAAATCCCTGGGGGCCCTGGGGCACACTTTTTTTACTACGGCTATATAGTAACTGTGTTACAATAGTATTAGCAGCAACACTTTTTTCCTTTGTTAGATCTTATATATATGCAATAAAGTTCATATTCAGTAAACTGTGTGGATGGAACACGTGTTTACGCACGAAAATCCAGCACGCATAGCTAGCGTGATGATACGTATCTCATCTCTCTATACTATACAAGTATATACATTTACGTATATAATTGTGACGTTCCACGGATAAAGGTACCTTATGGCGATCGTCACATACGTCGCGTAGTACCGCACTGTATTGGGGCGTGTTCAATAATAGCGTAAGCGCCGACCGCCATAAGGTACGTTTAGCCGTAAAACGTCGCATATTATACTATCATAAGATATGATATAATAAAATATCACCTTAACTAAAAGAAAATATTTTGAACGCGAGCTAGATTATGTTGCGATATTGAAATATAAAGTAGACTTGTTTTTGTATGTTATCTTTCACCTTGAATGTTTTTGCGCGCAAAAAGTATAAGGAAACGTGTTGAGGCCCGCCGCGCCGCCCGATAGGTTTAGGATATTAATTCAATGATTAGTACTTGCGTATAACGTTGGCTTTCAATTGAACTTATAAAACTAATGTTCTATTTTATTTTAGCTACTAGTTTCTGCCTGCGACGTCGTTTGCGTGAAATTCTACCCTATGTCCTTCCCCGGGACTCAAACTATCTCCATACCAAATATCATCGAACTCGGTTCAGCGGTTAACCTTTTGAACGCCAAACGGCGCATCCATTTGCCGTGCCACTGACGCCATGGGGGTAAAATTTAGTTTTGTGAATAAACAATGCCAACCTAAAAGTGGGGTGTTTTTCAGTAGATTTTCATCAAAAAACGATCGACGGCAAATGCCGTCTTTGGCGTCGTTGTCACGATTTTGCGTTGACGTCAATTGCCGTCTGTGGCGTTCAAAAGGTTAAGCGTGAACAGGTAAGAGACAGAGTAGGGATTTTGGGCACTAATGAAATGAAAACCGAACTTGTAATATGAACTTGTTTACAACGTTGTAGGCGCGGTTATTTTGCGTATTATTCTCGGGCATGTGACGTAGTATGTACGCAGATGGTACTGTAGGCATGGACCTAGAATATTACGGACAAAGTTTCGCTTACAACACAACTGTGATTCCAACATCCACCAGTTTCATAGTATTTACGCGTGACACACACACACATTGACAGCCCACATCCACCAGTCTGCCGTCAGACGAGTCGAAACGTCATTGAAGTAAACATGTCGAAGAAAAATATAAAATATGCCGTCATGCGTAGTTAAATCCTGCTAGAATTGTACCGATCGAAAGAAAAAAAGTCAAGGAATAACTTTTCATACTTAAGTTTATCAATTAGTACGTAAAATCACGATAATTTGTTGTTTATAAATTACCAAACTGCAAAGCAGGAGTGTGACCAGTAACATGAATAGGGTAATTTCCCGAAAGTAGGGTAATTGATACCCTTCTTATTAAATCATTATGTATTAAGAGATCATTTAGGTAAATGGTTAAATTATTGATTGTGCATTTCAAACTAGGTCGGTATGGTAATTTCCCGATACTAAGGAGCGATACTTAACGTTTGTTTGTTATGTATTATAATTTTTTTGTTGAAAACCAGATATGTTTCAAATTAAATGTATAAATTAAAAAAAACATGACGAACTGATTTCATTACGATGCTAAATATCATTAGGTATTGAAAATAATGTTTGCACAAAGTAATTGTGCAATATTGCGCATTTTCAAGACCTATAAAATCAGATACGTACACACCAAAAGGTGTAATAAAAAATTATTGTCTAACGTAAAACTATCCTAATTTTTTATTTGAAAACAAGGACGATATTAAAAGTAATTGTTTCACCATTAGGGGAGAATTTGTGTTACATGGTAACACTCATCTACACGCACAGATTCAAACCGTCCGCCATTGCAGTGTCACAGTTTGGCTTAGGTGACAGTCCGTCCGTAATATTATAGGTCCATGGCTGTAGGTAGATATTGATGTTTATAAGTTTTAATAACTTTTAACTTTAGCTCGTTTTTGAGTCTAGGACTAATAGGACGTCATATTGCATACATGTATTGTGTATTATTTTTATTTTTATTAAAACTTTCGAAACATTTCCATCAAAAAGCCAAGACCCGAATCAAGACTCGATAAAAACGCACTTAAATTGGTTCATCAGTTAGAGAGCTACGTCGCTCTAGGCCAGTGGTTCCTAACCTTTTCAGTCCGGTCACCCCTATGACTAACTAGGGAACCTGATTTTACCCCTCCTCCCAATGGTAATAAAAAAATAAAACGTGTACGTTTGTTGTATTGTTATATTAGGTTAGCTTATTACCACCATAAAATACCAGTTTTACCCCCACGGGGGTAATTAGGTTAGGAACCACTGCTCTAGGCCTCCGAGGGCCTACCGGAAAACACGAAAATCGAAATTTCGTTATTTACCTCCCTATCGTTCGCACGAGATAAAGAAATTATCGATTTTCGTGTTCCGCGGTAGGCCCTCTGGGCGGACCTTAAAGTGATTCATAAGTAGGCCGGAAGTGGTCAAGCCAGTCTGCAGGAAAGCAGATGCGCAATGGAAAGGCTTCGAAAACCGATGCCTGCAAACGGGTTTGAGGCTGCAAAATGCAATTTTACTCACGCAAACTTCACAAATTAGTTTAAAATTCCACAAATTTATGGGACAGTCAAGTGTAAAAATATGGGTGCACATATTATAATCCAGTAACTTTGTCGAATGTTGTAACCTGGCTCTTTTGCGTCAAATCCGGTAGTTCTGATTTTTTGCAGACTTGTTTATGATGTTGGCCCAATGAATAATCCAAGTTTGTGACCTCGAGCGCCGAGCTCAACTTTGTCAAAAATCGAAAGAACCGCGAATATTAAATACTTTGTTAATATTTATGACTTTATCAGACATTGTCGTTGGTCAATATTACATACAAAATAGCCAGGGAGGCTCGCGGGCCGCAAGTGACAGGTTCACGGGCCGCAGGTTGCCGACCGCTGCTCTAAACCATTTATGACATCATTAAACAGCGAACGCGAAGAACAAGCAAAAAACAATGAGTTCGCGAAACATACACCGTCTGATAAAATTAACTGCCTATTCACACGTACATACAGATTTCTAGACTAGACAATGGTCGTGAGAACTACAGTCAGAGATAAGGCAATAGACTGTCAAGTCGCATGTTTTGTCATTTTTGTAACGCCATTGCCATTCTTTTGGGACCCTGAAAGAGCCATAGTACGTCCAAAGAGCTGAGATCCTAACGCAAAGAACTAAAATCGAAATGTATTTATTTGCTTAGTGCTTACTCTTTATCGCTCGAATATACAGTGTGGAAAGATAAGTCGGGCCCTGGAGGGAAACTACCTTAAATCCTTAAGCTGGCTCATTTTACTTAATGGAGACATTCCTTTATTTTTAAAAAGAAACAAAACTGCATTCAAAGTATTTTTCTTTTTTCTTCAATTTGGCTTGTCTAAAAAAATCTTGAGTAATAAATATTAGATTTTATGGATATTTTGTACGACAGACGAGTTTAAGACCTAATGTTTCTTGGAGAAATGTTATCATTAACATTAACTGTATCGACTAGTAGAATAAAATTGCCAGTTTTTATTTTTTGGAATTTTTAGTCTGTTCGAGTCCCGGGCGAGGCAAGCGAGTTTTAAAAAATCTTTGAATGCAGTTTTGTTTCTTTTTAAAAATAAAGGAATGTCTCCTTTAAGTAAAATGAGCCAGCTTAAGGATTTAAGGTAGTTTCCCTCCAGGGCCCGACTTATCATTCCACACTGTACAAGGGCGATAGAGGGGCAGATAATTAAATTTCGATTTTCGTGGTAGACGTTCTGCTCTTTGCCGACCCCTGCCCTATGCCCTCAAAATGGAATCATTCAAGGCTATGCACCCCCTTTATGACCTAATGTGACTCAACAATGATGAGAAACGCAACTTGTTTCGAGACTGACAGTTTTCGCGTTAATTGTCAACCTGTAATATCTGTTTGGCTGTTTCTAACCACCTTAGCTAGAAAGAGACACATCATTACAGGTCTTTTATAAATCCCAGTCTGTATAATTTAATTGCTGCTGACGCACACTAACGCTGATTATTAAATACATTTAGAAATCAATCTAAAATGAACTTTAACTCGCGTAAATAAGTCTTCTTTTCATTTGTTTCGCGCCGATTCGTTTCAGTTTTTAAAGGGGGAACTAAAACAGCCTTATTCTATTGTAGGTAAGGTTTGCAATCGTAAAGCAATGTTGCAGTAAGAGAAGTAATGCTTTATTTTTTACGCGTTAAGGTGCAGATTTCATTGTGGTGCATGCAACAGCTGTGTGCACGGTCGAAGGGTGTTGACCTTGGTGTATCCCTAACCTCTGTGTAAGGCCGGTTGCTCACTACTTATGTACAAAATGCAGTTGCTATGGCAATAGACATCACAATGTAAGCTCTATGCGTCATGCATTTATATGTAGTTTGTCAAAGGACTGTCTCATTTCAAACATAGATAGAGAGAATCATATGTACTATCTTTGTGTCACACTAGTACTAGCACCCAAAATAAAAGGATGAGTATAGATTGTTTTGTTCTTATTTACTGACAAATTAGTTTGACCAACTATATTTATCTAAGTTATGCATTTTAGGAAATTTTTAGATTAGTTACGGTCTCATTTTAAATCGACATTCTGAAAGAACATGAAAATTGACAAGACAGCGATATAAAAACCGGAAAGTAGCCCCTGAAATACCGACTATACCTACGCTGAACCATTGACGTATAATATCTATATAAGGACGGGCTAATGGGGCACTAAAAATGGTACTAGTTCAGCGGTGTCACTCACGAATTCCAGCCAATCGTGCAGTCTAACGCAACTAGTTGCGACAAATAGCGCGCGTAATGCGAACTCGTCAACCAATCGCGCGCGTGATGCGAACTCATCAACCAATCGCGTTGTAGCGATTTCACAGCGCTGTACTGGCCCCTGTCATGCCTCATTATTATTGCCCGTAAAGCCAGTCCCTAGATATCTATGTCAATGCGCTGAACTTATTTCCGAATACGGAAAACTGCGTGTGTTAGCTCACGGCAAACTAAGCTGAAAGTAGCGTAACTGCGTAATAAGTCCACCGGCCACCTGTGTAAACACGCATTGTGTCGAGTTTTCGGATGGGACCGCGTCGTTTTACACATACAATCAAGGGCGTAGCCAGCCAGTGAACTAGGGGGTGGCGAGTTGATAGGCCTGGGGGGGGGGGGGGGAGAGCAGAGGCCACAGAGGGGCATGCATAAAATTTGAGCTCCAGGGTGGGGCAGCTGCCCCCCCTGCCTGTACCTGCCTACGCCCATGCATACAATGCTGTTTTCAGAAGGCTTACAGGGGCCTTACCATGATGTCTTACTGCGATTCTGTTTAGGACCTAAACTGATTTGCTAAGGGACGGAGTTATAAGACTTATGTAGCTCCCTCCTTTAGCGATTCAGTTTAGGTCCTAAACAGAATCGCAATAAGACATTATGGTTTCATGGTAAGGCCCCAGGTTATGTTAGCGGGGTGTAAATAGCGATTAGGTTCTAGTTCCTACCCTAGATAATCTATATATATATCTAGATTTTTATTATTGTATGTATGTTAGTTTGTAAGGTATGTATCTATGGGCCTTAGTTGCCTGATATTAAATGATATTTGATTTGATTTGATTTGATAAACGTGAAAGACCTGACTGACTGACTTAAATCAACGCACAGCCCAAACCGCTGGGACTAGAAAGTCCAAATTTGGCAAGTAGGTTCCTTATAAGGTCTAGGGGCCCACTAAGTAAGGATTTTTCAAAATTCATCCCCTAAAGGAGTAAAATGGGGGTCCAAAGTTTGTATGGGGAAAATATACTAATCCACGGGTACGAAGTCGCGGGCAACAGCTAGTGCGGTATAAAAGGAGTGTTTCGTGTTAATACCATAGTTTGTTGTAAGACAAACTACAAACGAGAAAGTTTACAAAGGTTTGCTTTGACTAAATAAATACCTATAGCTATTTCCAATATATTTGGCTATTTTAACCAAGTGTCCCTACACAAAACGGGGTCAGATAAAGTAGTTTACAAAACATTTGCCTCACTTTCGGTCATAAAATGTTTTAAACAAACGGTTATCATACACAGTCACTGCCTTTTGGTTCTGAGCGGTGTTATCACCGTCCCAAATGCTTATCAGCATTATAGTCGGATTATTGAAGGTTGTTCATTAAAAAGCCCTTTTATGCTCAAATAGCCAATTTACATTTTTAATTTATTGATTCCATTAGCCATATTAAATGAGAATAAGTAATAGTATTATCATACAGAACGGCCACGCACCGCCCCGCCCCGACTCGCATTACCTCGCCGCGACATAAATCTGACGGACTTCTGGCATGCTCTCAGTAGAGCGACTTACGCACACATACACAATGACGCGTGTACAGACGTGCCGCGCACACATATAAACGCAAATAATTTCTGATGTATGGCGTGTCCGCCCTGTGCCAATGGCTAAGATGTATTCTATTTAATGATATCTACCCCGACGAGAACTACTATAGTAAGTACAAGTTTCACGCACAACTACACTTAAGTTGCAAAAATATGGGTAATAAACGCACAGTAAAGTGCAAAAATATGTGTGCATACAACTAACTCAAAAATATGTCCCATAATTCTTAATTTGCTGAGATAAGAGATATGGGACACATTTTTGAGTATGATGAGTGCACCCATATTTTTACACTTGACTGACAAATTTTATAATACAAAGCTTCTACTATAGTTCGTTTTTTTTAGCATTAGAAATAAGGTAAACAATCTTGATGTGTCTTTTAATTGAAAAACACATTTTAAAACAAAATATGTACAATTATGAATCTAATACGATCATTTATATTCTTCTGGTTTCATAAGTAATAGTTTTTGAATTTAAAAAAGCGTTTTTCAATTAAAAGACGTCAAGATCGCTTACCTTCTTGCAAGTTCTTTCTAATGCAAAAAAATGAACTATAGCTCTATGTCCATGCCAAGTTTGTTAAAGCTGACCTATATTTACACATGTTAACGACTTAAGTTATAGTTGGAGATAACAAAATGTTGAACTTTGTACACTGGGCATCATGCTCATTAATAAATTATAGTTTGTCAAAGGACTGTCTCATTTCAAACATAGACAGAGAGAATCATACTATCTTTGTCTAACACTAGTACTAGTACCCAAAAGAAAAGGATGAGTATAGTTTTTTTTGTTCTTATTGACTGACAAATTGGTTTGACCAAGTATAAGTGCCTAGCGGCCTATCATGGCAAAAAATTAGCACACAGGTTACACACAACCTTAACAAATTACTTTTTATTCACCAAAACGTTTCTCAACGCTCTATTGATAGTTGAAAACCATATAAAAATCCATTCAGTAGTTTTTGAGTTTATTGCAAACATACAGACAGACAGACATGGTGGGGCACTTTATATGATGTAGCAATAGGCAGTTAAATTTATAAATAGAATTAAGTATTAAAATAAACTGTAGCTTCAAGTCATGTAAAATGAATTAAATCACGGTGCGCATGTGCGGCTTCACAAGACTTACGCTATGTCTATGACATTCATTGCCACCCAGCTAAACAAAACATCTGCGCCAGGCATTGAGGTATATACAAGAGACGACATCTCGAACAAAATTTTTCCGCACCTCAGATAAGTGCATGCATGCATGCAAAGCCGAAAATTGTTAATAAGGATGCCACGAGTATTTTTAGACTCCGTTAAACAATGTTGCATACAATACTTTTTCTACGACCAAACATTTACTTTGAAAACTAAATAATAGTAAATCAACAGTTATTCCATTGCTTACCGGTGAAATGTTATTCCATCCCTTTTATTATATTTTCTTGTGCTATTGTTGCAACTTTTTAACACGCACAAAGGCATTTTTTAATTTTTAATTTTTTTTTTAATTTTTTGTACATGTGTGGCATCTCGTCAGTGGTTGGTGACGTACTAAAAGCAAAGAAGTGCATGCGCTTCTCTGAGGTGCGGAAACATTTTGTTCGAGATGTTGTCTCTTGTATATACCTCAATGGCGCCAGGCCACAAAAATGTCATATAAAGCTGTAGTACCACAATCCTGACTATCGGGTTGTACGGCCTGGGAACGGAATCATAAAATACAACTCCCAGGCCCAGCCAAACTCAAGAGAATACAGTATGGTTTCAAAAAAATGGAGTGTTTCCATTAAATCATACTTTGTTTCTTTTTATTTTTAGTTACAAGTGGCCACCAACCGTATGGTCAGTATTGTTTCTATGTTAAGCTGAATATTCGCAATTGCAAGTGCCAGTTATTAGAAATGTAGCCGCCCCATTATACCAAAATATGTAATTATTGAAAGTGAAAATGTTAAATATTTATGTTTAATTTGTTGAAAAATAAAACATCTTCAGTTATATTACACCTATGACTAATAGGTACCCAAGGATGATAAAACATTGAGCAAATATCTCAGACAAGTTTGAACAAGTTCTTTAAAAAACTAGATATTTTTAGAAATTTGTTCAAAATATACCTACGTTTTTTTTATAAGAAAATTCATATCTATTAATACAGCCTCAAAGAAAATTCTCGAAATCATCAGAAATGTGAACAACTTGTTACTAGGCGCGACTTTCTACCTACTAGGTACCTACGTCGCAGGCGCTGTTGAAGTCAAACAGATTTCACCTACGTAAAAGGGGCTCCGAGTGACGATTATGCAAATTTATCCAAGTAAACACTGAATAACTGACGAAGACGACACTGGTTGACCCAAAAAACGAGTCCTTACGGTTGTAGTGTACGGTTGTATTTAGGTTAGGTTCCGAACAAAGACAATTTTCAAACTAATCACAATGAAAATGATGGAAATAATTATGAGAAATGACAATTTAGGACTTACCCGGATGCCTCCGTGATAATTTTTCGCGTTTAAAACACCCTATGAGCGGATAATTTTTCTGTTTCCACCTCGGATGAATAAGACTGAACGCTTGACAGATGACTGGCCGTCCAAAAAGATGGAGGATGGTAGCCAAATTACGTCACTCGGCGGGAAATACAAAAATCGTCATTTCACATACTTTTAATTAAAATATAGTAAATTATAATTAATAAATATGTTTAAAATAGGCTTAAAATTATGAACTCACCTCATGAACTGAAGATTTATGTGGATAAGTGACAATTTCGTGAGTTTTGCTAATACATCTAGATGGCTGGTATCAATCCGATTCCGTGCGCTGTTGCCAAATGGTTATTGCATCAGAAATTTGAGAACGTTCAGATTTAAACATTTCAAGACACTTGATCATAACTTATTGTTAATTCCACAATAATAATGTTAAAGTATCTTTCCAACAAGAAAAAACATCAAAATATCAACGCAAGTATTACTTTTCGTTGTCCCAAAACTAGTATGGCGGAACGGCAACGTCGCTCAGCTTGAATCACTTTGAATTTATTTGAACAAAGAAAATCTGACTTTTATGTTTAAAATCACTATTAGTTAATAACTCAAGTTTACTAGTTTAAAACTACAAACGTACAAAATGATGTCAAAAAATAACTACTTTTATTTTATATGATAGTTGATAGTTATCGCTAGAAAGTGTAAAAATAACTGAAATCGAACGAGCTTGTTTTCGTTTGGGTAGGAGTAAACAAACAAAGACGCGGTGTTGCCATACTCCGTTCAAAAAAGCTACTAAAACTACTAGTGGTGTTTCTAATTTGTTTGTTTGTCGTATTGAAATTTGTATGTCGGGTTTGTATGTATGTAATCATAATTCTTTATTGCAACCATGAACTTACAATGAGCTTATAGCTGGTCAAGCAGATATTGTTAGTAGAAAAAGGCGGCAAATTTGAAAAATGTAGGCGCAAAAGGATATCGTCCCATAAAAAATTTGAATTTCGCGCCTTTTTTTACTGACAAGATTTGCTTGACCAGCTATAGGTCTGAGTATCTAAGATTTTGTTTTCCATTTTTATAGTTTTACAAAATTTGAATTGACATACAATCCATAATACAATCGAATGTGATTTGTAGAGGAGAATAGCCAGACAGACATATAGCCGTATCCAGACGAGCTGGGCAAATCGACCGATTTGGTCAGGAAAATAATTGGCGCCAACCTCATCTAGCGTCCACACATACACAATTTAATCACCAATTTGCATTCGGTGCATTTCATAGATACTAAATCTTTGGATTCCTCCGAAAACGGTGC
The DNA here is from genome assembly GCF_948474715.1 of Cydia amplana. Classification (NCBI taxonomy): domain Eukaryota; kingdom Metazoa; phylum Arthropoda; class Insecta; order Lepidoptera; family Tortricidae; genus Cydia; species Cydia amplana. The sequence continues at coordinate 6,728,608 of NC_086094.1, read as the reverse complement.
CGTAAAGCTTTGGATTCCTCCGAAAACGGTGCCGTCATATTACGGCCGCTATATAGCGTTGACTGACGTCACTTGAACGTTGTCTATGTAAACAAGATGGCGCGGTTTCCTAGACGGCGTTACGTTACGTTGATTGTCAACGTAACGTAAGATGACGGCCGTCATGACGGTGTCGATAGTTTCGTGAACGTTTTATTAGATAGCGGTGACGCCATTTTGAATAAATGACACGAGATTTGAATAAATGATTCCGTACTACGATTATTTTCCTCTTCTGATGATATTTCATCCTCCAAGTAAATTATAGATGATCAAGCAAATCTTGTTAGTAGGAAAAGGCGCGAAATTCAAATTTTCTATGGGACGTTGTCCCATCGCGCCTACATTTTCAAATTTGCCGCTTTGACCTTGGTGGATGACGGTGTGTTATGACGCCGTGGTACTTTCCACATGTCGCCACCGTAAAGACGGCCGTCTTTTGCGGCCGCTATATGACGGCCGTCATATGACGGCACCGTTTTCGGAGGAATCCAAAGCTTAAAGACGGCCGTCTTTTGCGGCCGCTATATGACGGCCGTCATATGACGGCACCGTTTTCGGAGGAATCCAAAGCTTAATATGACGGCCGCTATATAGCGTTGAATGACGTCACTAGAACGTTGTCTATGTAAACAAGATGGCGCGGTTTCCTAGACGGCGTTACGTTACGTTGATTGTCAACGTAACGTAAGATGACGGCCGTCATGACGGTGTCGATAGTTTCGTGAACGTTTTATTAGATAGCGGTGACGCCATTTTGAATAAATGACACGAGATTTGAATAAATGATTCCGTACTACGATTATTTTCCTCTTCTGATGATATTTCATCCTCCAAGTAAATTATAGATGATCAAGCAAATCTTGTCAGTAGGAAAAGGCGCGAAATTCAAATGTTCTATGGGACGTTATCCCTTCGCGCCTACATTTTTCAAATTTGCCGCTTTGACTTTGGTGGCTGACGGTGTGTTATGACGCCGTGGTACTTTCCAGTCTTTCCACATGTCGTCACCCTAAAGACGGCCGTCTTTTGCGGCCGCTATATGACGGCCGTCATATTACGGCACCGTTTTCGGAGGAATCCAAAGCTTAACTTCGAAAATTGGCATTTTTGTGTCCGCACCTGCTGATTTTATCGGGGAATTTCATCAGATTGGCGAAAAATTGTCTCGTATGGACTCCGCTTACTAAAGATTATTGCCCTCGTTGACAATCAACGCCGTCTAGGAAACCGCGCCATCTTGTTTACATAGACAACGTCAAAGAGTAAAGTAAGTGCTGGTTGTCTATGTCACTACTGTGCGCCTTTGACAGCAATATTCTTATGCGAGTGCAATAGAGATAGCAACAGGTGGGTCAATGTACGAAAATCTATCAGAGGGGCTACCGCGAAAACGTTTTTCGCAAATTGCGGGGATCTTTCTCTTTTACTCCAGTGATGAAACATTGAAGTGTTTTTTTTTGTAAAATATGAGTTTGAGCCGAAATACCAAAACATGTGTCCATTAATTTTTCATTTTCTCTAACATATAATCAAATCAGTTATTAACTATAGGTGGTCAACCAAATCTTGTCAGTAAAAAAAGGCGCGAAATTTAAATTTTCTATGGGACGATATCCCTTCGTGCCTACATTTTTCATATTTGCCGCCTTTTTCTACTGTCAAGATCTGGTTGACCAAGTATGTATGTATGTATGTATATACTTTATTGCACATATAAATAAAAACACGAGAAACATAGTTACAGAGTAAATTAAATACAACAAAGGCGAACTTATCCCTGTATGGGATCTCTTCCAGTTAACCTTTGAGGAAACGAATAAAACAAAACAGAAGTAACGATGAATGACAAGCAAAACAATAGTGTACAATCACTAAAGTTAATGAAATGCAAGTTTTGAATACACATTGTTACAAATAATATACATAAACATAAATAGAAATACTTAAATAAATAAAAATAAAGCGTACATATATAAATATAACCTAAATTAAATAAATAAATAAATACTCAATATATATCATAAAACAAATAGATATGAGCTCGAACCAGAAAAGTAAAGGAAACAAGTATAGCAATTTGTTTTAACAAAAAGTAACTCTCTACAGAACTTACAGCGTTTGGTCACTTTTCAGTACTTAGGAGGACAATTTCTCCCAATTTGGACATGTAAAAATGAATACGTGTCTGTTATTTTAGAAATTTAGACTACTCGTATAACATATATAAAAATAAATCAAATCGGAGCCGGACAGATGGGCACCTTTCCTTGAGTTACAAAATAATTTGAATAGTAGGTTTCTTCTTACTTGTAGCAACACTATGTACTAGATACTAAAGTTTTTCATTTCCGTCAGTAGAAAAAAAGCGCCAAATTTTAAAAATGTAGGCGCGTAGGGTTATTATACTTGGTCAACCAGATCTTGACAGTAAAAAAAGGCGGCAAATTTGAAAAATGTAGGCTGCGAACACTGACTTAATATAAAAGAAATAGACACACAAAGCAGAACAAAAACGTCAAGAAATGTGGATCCCAATGACGTTTCGCACCATTTGCATTGATGATAAAAACGCTTACGTAAATTTTGAGTCAAGATAAATGTTTCGTACAGAAAAGAGCTTAATGTCGTAAGCATTAAGTGTCAAATTTGCAAACATAAGTACCAACACTGTTAAAAAATTTAGTCCGATGGCACTAAACGTAACGTATTTACGTCAAACAACGTCAAACGAGAATAATGAACGAATGGAGTCACTTTGGTACACTTTAATATGTATTACTGTACAGGAAAACCAATAGAAGTAATAAATAAAACAAATTTAATTTAATCGGGAGCTCAAATAAAATTAATTCGTGGTTCAAATTCAAACAAATTAAATTTTTAATTCGTAAGTATACGTCTTTAAATACTAATTTCCTTGAAATAAATTCTACTTATTAAATAACTGTGTATCTAAGATCTACATTTACTCATAGCGCGGGTGTACGGGGACATTTAGATACTGATTGGATTTTTTTTATAAAGTCTACCTATACTTTATAAAAAAATCCTGTGTCACTGTGTTCCGACAGGTTTAGCATTTACAGTTAGTCGATATAAGCCCTTATTGGTGGTGTATATGTCGGAAACAGGGAAATGGCCCGAACACACAAGTGCCGTTTTGCCTGGTTTAAAACTGCATCACCCCTATCTCTTGCTATAATTAAATAGCAGTCCACTTTGCACGTCGCATAGGTTTTCTTGGAAATCTTGAATTTAAACATAATATTATTTCTTATGAATTCCATATAAAAATATAAAAAAATATTGACCTCACATCGACTCATTAGATTTTTGTTCCTTAACATCCCTTCTTTGGTACTAACAAATTAATTTATTCAAAACCATAAAATTACCACCAGATTACATAAATTATGTAATGCTATCCAAAGAACTAACCGAAAGAAATACATTCCATCCTTTTTCCTTGTTTTATCATTGTTATTTTTACATATTTTAACGGCACATTTCGTAATTGTTGACAACTTCACATTTGAGCGTTTCAAACAAGACTAAACGAAAAAGTAATGCATGATCTGTTTTGACATCACTTTTGTGGGGCCATTTTTGGCGGCTGATTGGGTATCCAGTTCTTTATACTATATCAATGGCTGCGAAGGGATATCGTCCCATAGAAAATTTGAATTTCGCGCCTTTTTTTACTGGCAAGATTTGGTTGACCAGCTATATGTCCCATCATAGAATTACCCCCGGTTTAAACTCTCGCGCGAGCCACGAGACGAGCCGCGAGCCGCGCCACGAGAAGCGAGTCCACCGTTTACACTCGCGTTCGGCTTGTCATTCGGTTATAAACCTTATGCCGTGCCGTTAGTGTTTAAATTATATTAGCTCGACGAGCTTGCGAGCCACGAGACGAGCCGCGAGCCCACCGCTTACACTCTCGTCTGTCAATCTTCAAAAGTGCGACCAAAAATGAAATGCAAGTGTAAGCGTAAATTGTCTAGATGTGAGATCAAAAATAGTGATGTCATGTTACAACATATTACTAATCTGTCGGTGTTTGATTGCTTTATCGACTACTTTTTCAAATGTGTTATTTTAAACGTTAAAATTCTACGACATTATGATGTATAAAATAACACCTGGACTGCGTGTGCTATCAAAATCGTTACAGCCTTATCTTAGTCTAACTCTTACTGTGTTGGAAGGTGAAGTTTAAATTTACTGCTAAACATCTGCACCTTCAAAATGGTACTTATAATAATCGTTATTATTTGAAGTAGGTTATAAAGGTTAATATCTTAATTATGTCTTGTGAAGAAATGATTACATATATAGCTATTAATATACCGACAAGTTATCGATACTGTCATCTGAACATTTTGTCAAGCCCTAGCGTAAAGTAACAGTTTGTTTTTACACAAAATATTTTAAATTATTGAGTAATATGATAAAATATTAGCACACAAAGGAAGAAAAACTTATAATCAACTGTATAAACCGGCTTCTTACACTTTTTATGCTGTTAATTTGACAAAATATCGTTAAGAAAATTTCGCTCGGAATATCATTATTCCTTTGAAATGAGTATTTGCTAGGTTTATTTGGCCCCGTGACACTGAAATCCGGTACACTACAAGACACATAGATGGTAGTATCTTCATTGTATTACTTTATCAAATAGTTTTCTTCCGAATTCCGGACGTCTGCGGCCGTCATCAAACTCAAAAGTGGTCACGTTTTCTCATTGGTAGTCTGACTCTTTCGCACTCATGGGATGTTCATATACGTGATGGCTTCCCTTTCGCACACTTCAGCTGTCTGTCAAGCGCGAGCGCGAAAATGACAAGTCTGTGTGTCCCATAGAACATTTGAATTTATCTACTGACAAAGTCGTTTGACAGGCTATACCATTCAAAATAACAACCAAAAAAAAATATCCAAAATTAATGGTTTAAAAATATAAAATTTTAATTAAAAAAAATATAGTCTGTCAAACACCTAATTTCAGTCGCTCTAACTCAAGCGCGAGCGCGAGAATTACAAGTCTGTGCTCTAACTAGTATCGTGGGACTATGGGGAGTAGAGAATTAACAAAATCTTATGTGTGAAAAAGTTTTATTCTATACTTTCTTTACTATTTTCTACCGTACCGGCCGTACCGCCGTGATATCATACAAATATGTGGCATACGATATATCATTTAAAACATTATATGCTATGACTTATGACAAATCATCCCATGGTCATTCGAAGCATGATTATTGGATGATTTTAGGGTGGGGCCTGGGGTCAAAAATAGATGACGTAATTTATGAACAGCCCCTAGGTAGTGTAGTATTTTAATAAACTTAACTGAATTTGATGCCTAACAATAACACTAGCACAATATGTCAACATTATCTTGAATAAAAAGGCACTTTCTAAAGTTATCACCAACAGTTAATATTATGTATGTATGTATATGAAAAAACATAAGCTTGGAACTTAATATTCTACATAAAAGGGTCAGAACAGAATTTAAAGGAGGGTGGGCAAATTGGTCTAATGACCAATAAGGACAAGCAATATGTCACTGGATAGCTTATTCTAAGTTTTAATACTTTTACTATGGCAGATAGTCCCAAATCTTTGTGTGAAAAAAGTTATCACCACAAAAAGTAGTGTGAGTTTAAACGTGACTGCAATAGTTTTTTTTATACTAAGTTCCTGTGTCGCAATCATTAAGGTTTTGTTATTGTGGATGATTTGGTGTCACGATATTTTAGTTTTTTATTCGTTTTCTTATGCTTTTTGTGTCATAATTTTTTTTTATCAGAGATTTGAGAAGTCTCGTCATACAAAAAAAAACCGGCCAAGTGCGAGTCGGACTCGCGCACGGAGGGTTCCGCACCATCAACAAAAAATAGAGCAAAACAAGCAAAAAAACGGTCACCCATCCAAGTACTGACACTACTGACCCCGCCCGACGTTGCTTAACTTCGGTCAAAAATCACGTTTGTTGTATGGGAGCCCCACTTAAATCTTTATTTTATTCTGTTTTTAGTATTTGTTGTTATAGCGGCAACAGAAATACATCATCTGTGAAAATTTCAACTGTCTAGCTATCACGGTTCGTGAGATACAGCCTGGTGACAGACGGACGGACGGACAGCGGAGTCTTAGTAATAGGGTCCCGTTTTTACCCTTTGGGTACGGAACCCTAAAAATGGAGTATATAAAAAAACCTCTCCAATGGTATTATGTCGCTTATTCTTATTGGTTCATAGGCCAGTGTCCATACAAATCTGCCCATCCTCCTTTAATAGTAAAATCATAATCAATTTATATCCAATATATAAAGATGGAAAACATTAACAACTCTTTATAAATATTTTATAATTAGGCATACAATCTAAATATATTTAAAATTAAATATTAAGAAACACTGTAATACTACTTATTTTTCTAAACTAACTTACCTTAACATAGTTTTATCCGAAAATCACGATCCAATTTAGATATAATTGAGAACAAGTTTATTCAAATTACAATAAAAAACTACACATTGTGTTGTATACTAAAAATTGTATAACTGTATAATATATAAAGGCATATGGGTGTTTTTAGGGTTCCGTACCTCAAAAGGAAAAAACGGAACCCTTATAGGATCACTCGTGCGTCTGTCTGTCTGTCTGTGCGACCATTTATCTCCCCTTTATCTCCGAAACTACTGGGTCTAACATTAAAAAAAAACACAAAATTAGTTCTTTACCTATAGATGACAGGAAACCCTATTAGAAATGTGCAGTCAAGCATGTGTCGGACTTAATGTACGGTACGGAACCCTTGGAACGCGAGTCCGACTCTCACTTGGCCGGTTTTTTAGGGTTTTCTTGTCTGTCAGTCTGTGTAGTCAAACCCTTTTATCTCGGGATCTGGAAGTGTGTGCAAGGGCCCGTAACAGGCGTGGCTCACTCCGCGATTTCGTCGCTTTGCTAGAGGTAGCTAAAAGTACATCCGTTCCACACCAATTTTGGTGGCTAGCCATAAGCCGCGCGTGGCGCTGTCGCCACCTAGCGGCCATATCTGTCCTGTTCGTGACAGACGCGTTTTATTAGAGTGAGTCTTCTGTACCTAGTACTATTATTTATTCTGTGCCCGTAAGATTGTTACTGCCAATTCAGTGCAAATTTAGCGTGGTCGGAGTCTATTTAACTTTAAAGAAACTCTGTATAGAAGTCTGAACTAGCTTGTCCGACGGTGATTTCTCCATCTTCGTATATTTCCTCTTCATTGGAGTAATATCTGTCTCCGGTTTAGCAATGTTACTGCTCCGTAAAGGCGAATATTTCAACACATACTGTTTATAACTCTTCACCTGAATTTTCTTGGATTTCTTAGTTTTGGACTTATTTCCATCCCTTAGCTTTATTTTCATTCTTACATGCTTCTCTCTTATTTTCTTGTCAAGTTCTTTTTTTTTCTTCATCTTCTTGGTTCTCTTCTGTCCTGCTTTGTCCGGATCTAATGCTTTTATTTTCAGTTTAATTCTCTTATGTTTCACACCATCCTTCTGTTTACCGTCTCTCTTTCGTTTCTTACTAACTTCTTTCATTTCTAATTTTCTTTTCTTAAATTTTCTGTCAGTCAAGTCATCTTTCTTTCTCTCTTCATTCGAATGCTTCACACTTTTGTCCAGTACCTCGTTCAGGTACTGGTCTTTAAAACTCTCAACGTCCATATCTACCTCAGTGTTTAAAGGTTCTTTGTCCAACGGACTGAATTTGAACGAAAACATCTTACTCTTAACAGGACTCAAATCTAAGCTTTTCACAAACTCCTTTTCCTTGTCGCTCCCTATTTGCAGTACGTCTATGTTAACAATCTCATCTTTCTTCGATATTTCAATGGAGTCTTGTTTAATGTCCACCATTTTGAGCTTCTTCGGTGTGTCGATGATTGGCAAGCTGTCTTCACCGTCAGCTATAAATTCTGGAGCCAATTGGAAGGTGCTAGATGACGATTCGCCATCGCTTTTATCATCGTTATTATGATTCATATTGTTTTCTTTGTCACTCGAGTTTCCATCAAGTATATCAGATTTTTCTTCTCTATTTTCATGTTGATTTTCACCGTCTTCATCAACTTTCATTGAATTTTCTTCTGTATTTTGTTGAACCTCTTCATTCGTGTTAAGTGTTGGCTCCATAAATTCCTTCACTTCCTGTTGAAAAAAAAAAACATTAGTGCATCAAGACTAAAATTATAACTGCGAAACTTATGTCGATGTCGATAAAAGTATGACATGACACGTGGGTACCGTTATCTATTACCTTTAATCGAGCAATTCGTGTTTATTTATTTATATATATATTTCGGGGATCTCGGAAACGGCTCTAACGATTTCGATGAAATTTGGTAGGTATATGGGGGTTTTCGGGGGCGAAAAATCGACCTAGCTAGGTCTTATCTCTGTGAAGACGCGCATTTTTGAGTTTTTATATGATTTCCGAGCAGAGCTCGGTCTCCCGGATATTGTATTCTTTAAATATTGTAATTGTTTTTACAATACAATGGCTTGCCAAACTATAGTTATCAACCATAGACTAGGAATCCTCTAGACGGAGTTTAGAGCAATTATTTCATGAAACCGATGCTGCCAAAAATACTGGGGTGCGGGGGACGAGGCGAGCGAGTCCCGTGCCGTGATTGGTCCGTTCAAAGACACGGACGTCACACAAAGACACTTTGACTCGAGAATGGAGTAAAACTACCGTATATTTGTGGCAGAGGGGGTAGCGCTACTATGCTCAGTCTAGAGGATGTCTTGTCTGTGTTATCAACACTTACTTGGTTCATGTCGGTAGTGATGTCACAGGATTTCTTGGGCGAGTTCCACTCCCTCAGCGGGTCTTTGCTCTTGTGGCTCTCTTTGAACACATTCTTGAACAGGTCGTCCAAGATCTCACTGGATACAAATAAAATACAATACAATTACTCTTTATTGCACACCTCATTACAGAAAACAATACAAATAATACAGAAAAGAAGAGGTTAAAAACAGGCTGTCTTATCCTCTAGCCCAGTGATTCCTAACCTGGGGGTAATTACTCCCGTGGGGGTAAAACTGGTATTTTACGGGGGTAATAAGCTAACCTAATATAACAATATAACAAACGTACACGTTTTATTTTTTACTACCATTGGGAGGAGGGGTAAAATCAGGTTCCCTAGTTAGTCATAGGGGTGACCGGACTGAAAAGGTTAGGAACCACTGCTTTAGCCGCCCAGAGACCTATAAAAAGGTCCATTCCATCCATTCCAGGTTCCATTCTAATTTGAACTTTGCGTTGACAAAATAAAATTTCATTTTGCTTGGCAAAGTTTGACATATGGGCGGCTAGAGGTTATCGCAAATACACATACAATAATACACTCAACTGTATACTCACTGGAACTGGAAGAGATCCCTTATAGGGATAAGTTCGCCTTTGTAGCTAAACTTATGTGAATTTCATGTGAACCTGTACGGATATGATGGTCGTTCTTGTCTACGTGACAGCGTGATAAAACGGTGTCCGTCACTTTCTTTCCCACGGTGTTAAACAGTGACAGTTATTTTATCACGTGGATAAAGATGGATAAAGCTATCCATAATAGGCTGGCTGTTTTCGTACAATAGTGATTTACTACTACTCACTTGACAATCTTCTTCTTCGCACTGAGCGGTCTCGGCTTGCTGAACCTCAGCCGGATCCTCTCCAGAACATCCCCGGACAGCACCACGTCCCCCCCCCCCCCCTCCAGGCAGGTCTGCTCGAGGAGCTTGAGCGGGGAGAGGAGCTTGGACTCCAGCTCCCGGAGGGCCGGGGCGAGGAGTTTGGGCCGGCGGGGGGTCTTCAGGTTCAGGTCGAGACGGTTGGTGGGTCGGGCTGGAAATATACTTTGAAACTTTAATTTGAAAAATGTAGGCGCGAAGGGATATCGTCCCATAGAAAATTTGAATTTCGCGCCTTTTTTTACTGACAAGATTTGGTTGACCAGGTATAGTTATTTGTACAAGAAGAGATCAAAGTTTGATATTTCTTCGAGTGCTTATTTTGAGCCCCGTGCAAGCGAAAGATTCTATACTAGATTTACGAGCGTAGCGAGTGAATCTAATTTAGAATCTTGAGCGTAAGGGACTCAAAAGCGCACGAGATGTAAATAACTTTGATCTCGTGTAGTTCACAAAACTTTTCACCTCAGCAGTGAGAACATATTAGAGAACCCGAAAAATGTATTCCTTCTTCATCACTTACCTCTATTCACTCATGTTTTCTTAAGATATACCAACAATTAAATTTTCACCTCAGCAACTCGAGCAAGGGTACTTTGCTACTTAAAAACAGTGAGCAAAATCGCATTTTGCTCATTTGGTCTCACTCAGTGAGCAAAATGCGATTTTGCTCACTGTTTTTAAGTAGCAAAGTACCCTTGTTCGAGCTGCTGAGGTGAAAAATAAATTGGTGTTCTTGGAATGCAATCTATGGAAAGATAACATTATAAATGTCAGTTACTCCAGTCAAATTGAAGGGATGTTTACAAAAACAACATAACTGGTTGACACCTGAAACGACTAACAATGTTCTTAAAAAAGTGTCAACCGCTCTAAGCAGTTACATATGTTGTTTATGTAAACATCCCTTCAATTGTACACTCATAGTACAGTCAGCTGCAGAGAAAAGATACCACCCCTGCATATAAACTTCTATGTAGCGGTGGTACCTTTTCTCTGCAGCCGAGTGTACATTACGATACAAGTGCGAAAAATAGGAAATTTGCAACGAGTGGCGATAAATTAAAACACGACCGAAGGGAGCGTTTTTAATCGACATGAGTTACGGTACATATATTATATAGTGCTAATCAGGGATGTTGCGGATGCAGATTTTTTGACATCCGCGGATGCGGATGCGGATGCGGATTTTTAAAGGCTCACATCCGCGGATGCGGATGCGGATGCGGATGTCAGGATTAGGTACTTAGAAAACGTCAAATATTACATTTTTAGTATTTTTTTATTTAAAAAAAACCAAACGTTTAGTATTTGAGCAAGAATATAGGTGCGTTATATTTAATAAACAGTAACTTCGCCGACTTTTCTGGATCTAGACGATTTCGTTATAGGTAATGACGAAATTACCTAGCACTTACGCCGCCGCTAAGACGTTCCTGTACCGACTTGTTCGACATCCGCATCCGCATAAGCTCCGCATCGATTTTATGCGGATGCGGATGCGGATGTTGAAAATAATGCGGATGTTCCGCGGTTGCGGATGCGGATGCGGATGTTCGCAACATCCCTGGTGCTAATGACCGCACTAGTGAGATAACTTTCACGTAATATATTAGCACATACGTGACTATGTCGAAAATTTAAAGAGCTATATGTACTGAAAAACGTAGTACGATACATGTGCGAATTTCCTATTTTTTGCATTTGTATTGTAATAATAAAAAATTGACTAATTGACAGCTCAAATATCAAGGTAACAGGGAATTTACATAATTTAAAAATAATAACAAAAACAACTTACATTCAGTCTTGATTTGAGTTTCGTGAGCCGGCAAACTTTGTGATGAACTTGAAGCACTGAAAATGTAACAAATATGAGTTAAATTTTGAGTTAAAAAAAACAATTAAAATTGTAATCTGTTTGTTTCGCTAGAGGTTTGTTCGGTATGGAGCAGGGATGTTGTGGATGCCGATTTTTTTGACATCCGCGGATGCGCATGTCAAGATAGGTAAATAAAAAACGTCAAATATTACATTTTAGTAATTTTTATTAAATAAACCGGCCAAGTGCGAGTCGGAATCGCGTTCCAAGGGTTCCGTACATTAAGTCCCACTCACGCTTGACTGCTCATTTCTAATAGGTTTTTTTGGTTAATGACTAGATTACCTAGCAGTCTAGCACTTACGCCGATGCTAAGACGTTCCTGTACCGACCTGTTCCACATCCGCATTAAACTCCGCATCGATTTTATGCGGATGCGGATGTTGAAAATGAAGTTCCGCGGTTGCGGATATTCTCAACATTCCTGGTATGGAGCAGGGATGTAACGGATGTGGTTTTATCGGAACCGAAAGCGGAACCAGATGTTTTAAATTTAGTTTATCGGAACCAGAAACGGAATCGGAACCGAAAACGGAACCGGAACCAGAACCGGAGCCTGAGTCAGTACTATCAGTAGATATACATTACACAACACAACACATACGAATAGGTACCTTAAATTCGAAAACACGGATAAACCAGAACATGTAATTACTGCAGCACGTGGCAAGCGGGGCTATGAGCGAATGACTGGTATAAACCTGTTTTTTTTATGTACACCGCTCATGTCCCGCTGCCGCGCTAAGCATTGACATCCGATATAACTTCCGTTTCAAAAGTAACGGAACCGGAACAGAAACGGATGTGTAATACCAAACGGAAGTTCCGACTTAACGGAAACGGAGCTCTGTAACATCCCTGGTATGGAGATAGTTGGAGGCCCGGGGAAGGGCATAGGATAGTTTGTATTGATGCACATTGAATATATGATTATGATTAATCATCATCATTGAACGCAGGCGGAGTTAAGCGCTGGTGGCCTAGCGGTAAGAGCGTGCGACTTGCAATCCGGAGGTCGCGGGTTCGAACCCCGGCTCGTACCAATGAGTTTTTCGGAACTTATGTACGAAATATCATTTGATATTTACCAGCCGCTTTTCGGTGAAGGAAAACATCGTGAGGAAACCGGACTAATCCCTAAACGGGCCTAGTTTACCCTCTGGGTTGGAAGGTCAGATGGCAGTCGCTTTCGTAACAACTAGTGCCTGCGTTTATTCTTGGGAATAGTTGTCAAGCGGACCCCAGGCTCCCATGAGCCGTGGCAAAAAATGCCAACGACACACAATGGACAACGCGAGGAAGATGACTACTATATATAAATTATAAACTGAAATAGATGTCATATATTAAAGAAAGAGTGACGAAGCCCTCCAGTGGTGAAGGCCGGATTCGAACCGGCGTCTTTAGCAATCCGGGCTAACGCCTTGAACCCTTTAGCCACCCCGCCGCATATAGTCGAGAAATTGGGACGTGTTCGACCGCGGCGGGTGGCCAAGGTGTTCAAGGCGTTAGCATCATTGAACACAGGCGGAGTAGCGGGCATGAAGCTAGTTCTGGTATACCTGTGTGCGTGGATCCCGCCCTTGGTGCGGCGCAGCGACATGCGCGCCGGCATGACGGGCCCGCTGCGCGCGCGCGCCTGCGCCTGCGCCTGCTCCGCCAGCATCACTGACAACACACAAACTAGGATCAATAAATCGGCAGATACAAGTACAACTATAGTTCATTAATGGGGTTGGCCGGTCGAAGTATTTAGCAGATGGCGCCATTATAGCTTGCTCGGTCAATGCCTAGAATTGTGTCAAATATTTGTTTTTTTTTAATGCCTCGGATGCCAGGCCTTTAAGCCAAATTTCATAGAAAAAGGGGCAAGCTATGATGGCGTCATTTATGCAAATCTTTGATAGTTGCCAATCCCATTGTAAAAAATATATAAATAAATAGCTGTGTAACTTATTTGAACAATAAAATAAATAAATCAACTTTGTTTTGATACTAGTATGTTTTAAGATGACTCCGAACTTGTGGTATTGGTGAGTTTCATTGAAATATTCAATTTCCAAAAAGAAAGTGTCCTATATTTCTAGTGCAATTTTCTTGAAATTTCTAAGATTTTTTTTAGTTTTTAGGGTTCCGTACCCAAAGGGTAAAAACGGGACCCTATTACTAAGACTCCGCTGTCCGTCCGTCCGTCTGTCACCAGGCTGTATCTCACGAACCGTGATAGCTAGACAGTTGAAATTTTTACAAATGATGTATTTCTGTTGCCGCTATAACAACAAATACTAAAAACAGAATAAAATAAAGATTTAAGTGGGGCTCCCATACAACAAACGTGATTTTTGACCGTTTGAAGTTAAGCAACGTCGGGCGGGGTCAGTACTTGGATGGGTGACCGTTTTTTTGCTTGTTTTGCTCTATTTTATGTTGATGGTGCGGAACCCTCCGTGCGCGAGTCCGACTCGCACTTGGCCGGTTTTATTTGGAAACTTTCCGCAACTTTCACATCTGTATGTTTTGATCGAGTCCTGCGGAATGGAGTTAGCCAAGCGTCGGGGCTAAAATTTGGCGATAACCCGTCTCGAGGACGCGACATCACGTCGACAGAAAAGTTATTATGAAGACACGATATTATACACGTGACTAGTTTACAAATGTATGAAAATTCGAAAATTAACCACTTAAATTTAATATTTTTTTGATATCGTTTATGCTTAGTATGCCTGGGACTTGAGGGGTATAGTGATGTTTTCAGATGATATTTTTTGCTAGATAAATAAATAAATAAATATTTTTTTTTATAAATAAATATTATAGGACATTATTACACAGATTGACTAAGTCCCACGGTAAGCTCAAGAAAGCTTGTGTTGTGGGTACTCAGACAACGATATATATAATATACAAATACTTAAATACATAGAAAACAACCATGACTCAGGAACAAATATCTGTGCTCGTCAGACAAATAAATGCCCTTACCGGGATTCGAACCCAGGACCGCGGCTTCACAGGCAGGGTCACTACCCACTAGGCCAGACCGGTCGTCAAAATTCTAGTCGAATATGGACAAGAGTTACCTTCGGCGAGGCGCGCCTCGAGGCGCTCCACGTCCCGCGCGGCGGGCGCGCAGGCGGGGCACAGGGCGCGCCGCGCGGCCCCGCAGCCCGAGTGCAACCCCCAGCTGCCGCACAGCAGGCACAGCTTTATATCCCAAGTGCTGCAAACATTTATATACTTTGTCGAAGGACTGCCTCGTTTCCCTTTTCATACATATCCATAGATTTCCAAGGTCCCTTTTCATAGATAACGCCCCAATTATCCTTTCGAACCCTGCTTACCCTTGGTCGTCGTGGCTCCGGCCGAAGGGGCACTTGCACTCCGCCGCAGCGCACGACGCGTCCCGGTGGTATATCTCAGCGAATGCATTCTGCTCCAACTCCCAAGCTGCATCCCTGCAATAAAACATGTTGTTTTTAGGGTTCCGTACCCAAAGGGTAAAACCGGCCAAGTGCGAGTCGGACTCGCGCACGGAGGGTTCCGCACCATCAACAAAAAATAGAGCAAAACAAGCAAAAAAACGGTCACCCATCCAAGTACTGACCCCGCCCGACGTTGCTTAACTTCGGTCAAAAATCACGTTTGTTGTATGGGAGCCCCACTTAAATCTTTATTTTATTCTGTTTTTAGTATTTGTTGTTATAGCGGCAACAGAAATACATCTGTGAAAATTTCAACTGTCTAGCTATCACGGTTCGTGAGATCATAAAGTAAGTATAGTATAGAGTAATCGGCCCATACAAGCCTCGCTTAGTTCCACAAAAATCCAAGAGATGTCACTCAGAGCACCATTGGGCCTAAATATATATTTGTGTTATTTCAAATCTTGCCAATTTTTAAATTAACATGTATAGTTCTAATTTATTTAGCATATTACAACAAAAACCTTTTAAAACATCCATTTACACATAGTAAATCGACGCAGAAAAAAATAAATAAATAATGGCATGAACTATTCTAAGCGCCATCTATCGCATTACTAGACAGTTAGTTTCTTGCCGTTGTAACACACTAAATAGCTCGATTGTTTGAGAAAGACTATCAATAGATGTCACTGTAGTAAATCCTCATACTTTATGATCATATCACAGACAACATATCAACATTATTAAGTAATAAATAATATAATTTTTCTCAAAAATGGACGGCAAAGTCGACGTTGCCGGTTAAAAAATAGGTCGCGAAGTGTGTAGTTTATGGTCATTCTAAAAATTAAAAAGTTAAAAACATTGCTGTATCGATTTCGGGACTGCAATGTTGCATACAAATTCCATTATTAAACGAGTTCCAAACTTTTTAAAACTTTAAATGGCCATATCAAATGAAGGCATAGGTCCATTAAACAGCCGAACAGATGATCAGCACTTATTATTAATATAATGTTGGTACCGCGACTATTTAGGTGTCTCAAATACGTTGGCGTATTTTCAGCAGAAAAATACACTTCTATTTTTTTTAAAGGCGGCAAGCAAATCTTTTTAATGGTTTTACTTTTCTCTGTGAAAATTAGAACGTTGCTTCTGTAAAATATCTCTTGCACCATTTTTGAGAAAAGCACTATATATGACTCGGCTGGAAGGCTACTTGCTGGCTTCGGATTCAATTAAACGGACTCCCAAGGTCGTCCGTTTAAAACGAATCCTCAGCTTGCAAGTAGCTACTTCCGAACCTCGACAATAATGTACTATTTTTCTTAGAAACGTGATAATAATTAAAATATATTAAACCTACATGGTATCATCAGCCACACTGTTAAGTGTTAACTGTACCGATGTACAGTTAGGAGTGTTGCTGTTTGTATATTAATTTACTTAACCTTACGCATTACAAAATTGTCCTCATATAGCTATACATATATTTTAGGACAGTCTTACACTAATCGACCTACTTGGTAACAAAACATTGTAAATTCTTGAGTAGTTTGAATAGCAGGGCAGGTGACAAAAACTTGCTCAAAAGCATAGAAGGTAGCATCCTATAGAAGTGGTGTACGCGTGCCTCCGTGAGGGACAAAACATGTAAATTCGACCAATCATAGCGTCGCATTGCGCCGCTATGATTGGTCGAATTTATTTGTTATGGTGGGCAACAAATGAATTCGACCAATCACGGTGGTCAATTTACGGTGGGGAATAAAACAAGATGTGAGACTGTGACAAGGACAAACAATAATAGCGCTTTCGCTGCTACTCCTACTGAAAGATACATAAGACTATCCCGTTCTGTCAGTTATCCCCTGCTTCTATTCATGCTCAAAAGAGAAGAGACATCCGACATTTAAAAAAATATCCCTATATGTATGAGAGCAATAATACAATGTGTAAATGTAAATACATACATATCTTATATTTTATGATCATATCAAAGCTGGAAGTCCTAGGTTCGGATCCCCCTAAAAGTGTATTAATATGGTGTCCCATGGTGGTGGCCCATTTGTCCCCGCCGCCATACAAGAGGTGTGGACAGATGGGAATAGATATAGACCATTAATATATACACACACAATTAAAAAACAAATAAATGTCCTATGAGGATTTGAACCCAGGACCTCCTACTTCATAGCACATAGCAGAGCAGGGTCACTGTCACTACTGACTAGCTAGGAGGCCGTAGAAATAATATACAATTTATATATATTTAAATTAAGTACAGTCAGCGTCGTATAGTAGGTCGCATCCAAAGTATTCAAATAGTTCAGTACGCCATACAAATAATATGGTGTACCGAACTATTTGAATACTTTGGATGCTACCTACTATATGACGCTGACTGTACTTATATAACAATTAACAAATCAGACTGGCAGCCACAGTTTAATGGCTAATCTAGGATTAAAACTTTTTAGTGGCTTGCCATTATGTTCAAAACATTTAGCTTCATACCACATCAAATATTTAAGTTTACCGCCATTGCCCGCCAGCATTGAACAAATTGGTTGTTAGTGGGTAGACAAAATAAAGTCACTATCATGTTAAACATTGAATTTATTAATTGTATTTTATTATTTTTAAGAGAATCTTCATAGCATGTGTCTGTCCGTTGAAACAGGAATCAATCTCAACCATCTTCCACTCAAAATATTTTACTTGTGGTACAGTCGCCATCAGATATATCGGAGCGGCCAAGGCGCTCACAAATATCTGAACACGCCTCTATTGTCAGGGCGTTAGAGTGCGTGTTCAGATATTGTGAACACCTTGGCCGTTCCGATATATCTGATGGCGACTGTACAGAGATGCATTGACTATTTCATCTTCACTCTCTTGTTGCATACATTGTAACTTCTAGTGGCTAGAGGCTGGGTCCTGAAATCAGAAACATATTTTTTATATATAAAATGTAATAATATCACAATAAAGTTTAATACACATTGCCTTCACATTGGAGTCTGTTTGCAAACACTAACCATTGTATAGATTTAGACCAAGAAAAGTATGCAGCGATATTGATCGCCTGCGCAGTACATGTGTTATTTTAAATGTCAAACATCTTTGAAATTATGACGTACCTTTCTTCTTTCTTGCTCTAACTCTAAATACTTTGGAATCTTTTGCTTGCTCGGGTATCAATATTAGCATGGGGGGTTAAAATAAAACTTGACAATAGTTATTAGTGGGCAAGGGGGCAAAGCAGTTGTTTAACCGCTCATGCTAATGTTGATTCCAGGGCAAGCAGAAGATTTGAACTATGAGCGTAGCGAGTGGTTCGAGAAGTGGAATCTTGAGCGTTGTGAGAATTCAAGGCACGAGGGTTAAACAAACATTGCCACCTAATGAAACACAGAATTTATCACCATGCCAATGCAGGGAAAATACCAACTATAAAATACCAAAAAAATCAAATCCACATGAACATTATAAAGAATTTATAATTCAAAATCATCATTTAAAAGTAAATTCTACCAGCTAACATAAGGAAACTCAAAATTTAGATCTGATTACTTTGCCCCACATGTGGGATAAATGCAATTTTCTCATTAGTATTTGAACAATCAAGGGGGCCTTTACCAGTTGGTGTGGTGATAAATTATTTAATTAACCTTTGTATTCAAAACAAACTTACCTGAAGTGTTAATTTTTTATCAATTTTATCATTTATTGGCAAACAGTAGACACTGTCAGATTAATATGTAGGTTTTACCATTAGTAGTGTTCCGTTACTACATCGGCAATTCACGTCATCATCACAGGTCTTTTCGTCTATTGCAGACGATTTATGCATTGCTGTTTAGACAACGGGTTTGGTGATTGTGGAGGCCGATGCGTGAGCGGCACGACCTCCCACATTTTGGGCACATGTCACGCTTAGCACAGTCTTTAAAGCGCCACATCGGTCTTCCAACTTTCCTTTTAGCATACCTACGCAACTGCACCAAGCAAGACACGTCTAGGTATTCTATTCACGTACTTGTACTATAGTTCAAATGAAGCTATAATATGAAATTAATAAGTTTGTATAAACAGAAACAAAGCAAAGGCAACCAACAAACGCGGTGCCGCTTTGTGGCGACTTGACTATTTGACAGTTTATTTTTAGTGTTGCCGTTGAAAGTTCTTTCTTGTCCCTAAATAGAGCTTTTATGATTTATTATTATACAATATTATTAGTTCAAATAAAATATGATATTCCAAAAGACTACAAATAATATTATATAGTACTTAAATTCCAAAATAATGATAATTATGCCTCAGTGTCCATTTCTGAGGGCCTACCGCGAACCACGTTCGACGTGTTGCCTCTCTGTCGCACTTGTAAATTCGTACGTAAGTGTGACAGGGAGGCAACACGTCGAACGTGGTTCGCGGTAGGCCCTCAGCTTTTTTAAGGAACAGGCGTATAACATTACCCTGAAGTAGGGGACTAATTTTAAAATAGCAATAATCATTACTTGATGCCGTTTTTGACGTTTCTGTGCACGCTGTTGTCTGTCTATACTTATAGGTCACATAATTAGTGATACAAACACCTGCCTGGTCAATATACGCAAAATTAGATATATTTATTCTAATTATAACAGAAAAAGTTTATTAAAACAAACATTAAATGCTTTTGTATAATAATTTCAGGTTTGATAGGTACGGGTTTTGCCATGGGAGAAGTTGAAAAGGAACGTTATGAAAACATATCTTTGTATGTATAGGTACTAAGATGGTACAAATCATGTACAAATCTGTTGCTTAAAAATAAAAGCACGACGCGACGTTGCCAAACTGCTATGAGTTACTGCGAAGCGAGTCCAGTTTAACTCGACAACGTCGCATCGTATTGTTACAATAGGGTATTTTCGTACTAGTCAAATCAGTTACTTTTTTATAGTTATTGCAATGCAACTTGTATCGTAAATTTTTAGAAGGCACGATAAGAGTGAATTGAGCATGAATTGAGGTATTTTATCTCATTAGGATCGAAAGAGCTCGTGAATTTGAGTACAAATAACACAAAAGTGGCAAAAAAGATCACAATATAAAAAATGGCAAAAAATAGTAGTTTTCGATATAAGTGCGAGAAGTATGTCATTTTGCACGAGTACCGAGCTTTCGATTTTTCCGGAAATATACTGAGGGGCTACCGCCAAAACCGAAATTCGCAAATTGCGGGGATCTTTCTCTTTTACTCCAATGCAGGCGTAATTAGAGTGACAGAGAAAAATGCCCGCAATTTGCAAAATTCGATTTTCGCGGTTATAGCCCTGTCACTTACAACGGATGCCTTTGCTTTGATATCTGGTGGCGTTAAATTAACTCCAAAATCGTCTGAATCACTCATTTTTATTTAATAACTTATGCTTTCTTGGCAATTACTTACAAACATAAATCACTTTAAATGTTGAATAAAAAAGGCGGGAAGGGAATAAAAAAAGTTTTACTTTTAATTGCCATTTTTTTCAATGTGGATTCTGTTGTCACTGTTGTCAGCATTATGCCAATTGAAGAGAAATTGTATTATTAAAATTAATAAAATTAATTTTCAGAACATATAATTATACATGGTCAACCAGATCTTGACAGTAGAAAAAGGCGGCAAATTTGAAAAATGTAGGCGCGAAAGGATATCGTCCCATAGAAAATTTGAATTTCGCGCCTTTATTTTACTGACAAGATTTGGTTGACCAGCTATATGTAAAAAAACATGAATCTTTTGTTATTTCATTATATTGATATATATCTAATTAATTACATTTATATTAAGTGTATAAAGTGTATTGTACGAACGTCAGCTTCATTCTGTCGCGCGTTGTTCAAGTAATACTATTGGGTCTCGAATAATACTCCTTTATGCCCAATCGCGCGTTGTTCAGGTGGGTCATTTATAAGCGGGTCTCGCATAATACTCATTTATTTAAAATGTATCAATCAGATTACTTTTTAGCACTAGTGTAAAAAAATCAAACTTTACGCACGATTTGCAGCTACAAAAACTAAACTTTTTGAGCAATTGGATTAAACAAATATAAAGAAACGCTCAAGTACCAGTGGCATGGTGGCATATAGACGGACTTACGCCAGTAGTAATGTCTAATCCTTTTGCCATGCACCAATGGTAGCATGCGCAAAATTATTATGACAGGTATTTATTTTCAGCCGGTTTAAATAGTTTCGGCAAGACTTATGTAGCATTCTTATAATATATAAATATTATCATCACCACAGTATCGTTTTCCGAAATTACTTTATGGTTATACCGTTTGGCTACGCTATTTCTCTGTACCCTGCCTCTCCCTTCCCTCCCTGTACTCCTTAAGTGCCCGAACTCTCTTTACTCATACTGAAAGATACATAAGACTATCCTGTTCGGTCATTTCCTTCCACCCCTCATGCTTGATCCAGTTTTAAACTAGATTCATGATTTATTCAATACGCTATAAAGCGACATCTGTTGATTACTTCTAATCGTTGGCAACGACATATGTCTACTAACTTTCAATGAAGACGTATAGATGTCGTTAGGAATTCTATGATTTGGATGTGACACAGCGCCATCTTGTATCCATGATAGGCAACAGTGCTTTTTCAGTGACGCCATCTGGTAATGGTGCGCTTTTAGGCGGTCACATTTGAATGTATGGGATAGCAGCGTCTGTATATATGTAGTCTGTGGTGAGATACAGCCTGGTGACAGACGGACGGACGGACGGACAGCGGAGTCTTAGTAATAGGGTCCCGTTTTTACCCTTTGGGTACGGAACCCTAAAAACGGGACCCTATTTTACTAAGACTTCACTGTCCGTCTGTCTATCACCAGGCTGTATCTCATGAACCGTGATAGCTATACAGTTGAAATTTTCACAGATGTATTTCTGTTGCCGCTATAATAACAAATACTAAAAAGTACGGAACCCTCGGTGGGCGAGTCCGACTCGCGGTTATCCGTTTTATTGGTAACTATACAAGCCCTCAAAGGCAACTTTACAATGAGCGTTTAACCTGTGTATCTCAAATACTATAACTATTAAATTAAAAACCCCTATGTTATAATTATAAACCTATCAAATGGGTGAATCTAGTTTTTCTTGTCACTCGTTGCCATGATTACGTTCTCCTGGGTCACTCTTTAAAACCTGATTTTTAGGCATTTAAATTCACCAAACACGCTTTTTTGTGATACATACTTATAAACCCTTTCCATTGAGGGTCGTCTACCAAGCGTGTCAGAAGAAGGTGGTGGACAATGTCTTCTAACAAACTATGCTACTATTGTCTCTTGGCTGACCGGACAGAATAACTACAAGAAATAGTTGATCCACCCATTTCATGCCAAAAATGCTTTACATTATTTTGGCAGAGCTGATACTCTTCAAACTGCTGGATCCATTTCTATCAAACATAGGTAATAACCACCGCAAGGAAACTTTCACGTAAAAAAACCGCATAGAAATCGGTCCATCCGTTTGAGAGCTACGATGCCACAGACAGACATTGGCATCAAACATATATAACCCCTCTTTTTGCGTCGGGGTTGTAACCCTTTACCGCATACGAAGCCATATATGTATGTTGGATATGATATTCAACTCTATTGACAGCTATTAAAGTTCAAATTTCAACAAATATTTTTAGGGTTCCGTACCCAAAGGGTAAAAACGGGACCCTATTACTAAGACTCCGCTGTCCGTCCGTCCGTCTGTCACCAGGATGTATCTCACGAACCGTGATAGCTAGACAGTTGAAATTTTCACAGATGATGTATTTCTGTTGCCGCTATAACAACAAATACTAAAAACAGAATAAAATAAAGATTTAAGTGGGGCTCCCATACAACAAACGTGATTTTTGACCGAGGTTAAGCAACGTCGGGCGGGGTCAGTATGGGTGAACGTTTTTTGCTTGTTTTGCTCTATTTTTTGTTGATGGTACGGAACCCTCCGTGCGCGAGTCCGACTCGCACTTGGGCGGCTTTTTTTATTACATGCAGTAAGGGATAGTAAGACTTACCGGTCCGGCAGATAGTATCCTTGCTCGCAGACCGCATCGTAGAAGTTGTCTTTGTCATTGCACAGCGGGCACTTCAGGTAGTGCATACCCGCGCTTAGTGCCATTCGCTGAAAAACATATATAATAAAAAAAAAATTGTGACAAGACTGCAGTGAAATAGTTATTTGTTTTACAAGTGGGCAAAGTTGTTGTTTAATCTCTCGTGCTAATAAGGATACCCGAGCAAGCAAAAGATTCCAAAATCGGAATCTTGAGCGTTGCGAGGGTTTCAAAACACGAGGGTTAAACAAAATTTGCCCCCGAGTGAAACAAATTCTTTCACCACACCAACCCAAAGAAAATATTAACTGTGAGGTATCAAACAAATTCAATCCAAATCAAATCCAAATGAATGTTATTAAATATTTATAATTCAAAATCATCATTTATAAGTCAATTCTACGAGAAAATGGAAGAAAACAACTAAAAATTTACATTTCATTACTTTGCGTCACATGTGAATAAAATGCAACTTTCCTATCAGTTTTTGAACAATCAAGAGAGCCTTTACCAGTTGGTGTGGTGATAAAATATTAGAGCTTAAACTCGTAGATGAGAAAGGAGTAACATAGAAATACATCTTAAGTTTTACAGATTATTTAAATTTGTTTTAATTTTAGCTCTGTGTATAGACATATATTCTAGTGTGACACTAGTGCACTAGCCTATAGTGACACGGACCATAGAGAAATAAGTAAAACAAGAGTGCTCACTCCATACATCAGTTAGACTATTAATTTCAGTGTCTACATCTAGCATCGAGTAGCGGAACTATCAGTACTGCTACTTGACAATAGATGTAGCACCGACCGGAAAGTCTTATGCTGTTGAGATAAGACTTTCCGGTCGGTGCTACATCTATTGTCAAGTAGCAGTACTGATAGTTCCGCTACTCGATGCTAGATGCTAATAGTCTTTTTGGTACTAAAACTGATGTATGGAGTGAGCACTCTTTTTTTTTTTTTTTTAAATGGGCTTACTCATGGCCACAGACTAGCCGGGGCGAAGACGTGGCCTACGATGGAGCGAGCCTGCCCAGAAGGTGCCTGTTCACCCTTGATTTGAAGGTTGCCGGGTTATATGAGCTCGGAAATATAGACGCCGGCAAGGAATTCCATTCCTTGGCAGTGCGCATAAGGAAAGAGAAAGCAAAGCGCTTCGTGCGGATAAAAAAATACATAGAGTGGTATTTTTTTCTCTATGCTCTACCCTAGATCCGGGGCTGGACAGACCTGGAGACAGGCGCGGTGCAGCCAGGCGTCGCGGCCGCAGCACGGCGGCCAGAAGGTCTGCGTGCTCGGGTACGCCTGCACCGGCTCATAGCAAATCACGCACACCATAGCCGGGTCTTCAGCACTCTCTGAAAAACAGGATTATGCTAATGGGTCGAAGATGGCTTGCCCTGTCAATCCATCCAATACCCACCCAATGAACCATACTTTAAAATACCTTTTCTCCAATATGCTCGGAAATGTTCACGTTATTGTAGCAAAAATAGTACCGGAAGTTCTTCGTTATTGTCAAACTCTAATTAAAAAAATCAAACTATCGCTGTCCTGTTCTAGCGGACGGGAATGAAAAAAAACACTACAGTAATAACTTATTACTGTAGTGTTTTTTACTTTTTAAAAATAAATAACGCAAACAGCCAAGCCGCGAGCCGCGTCTACACGACCCGATCAGCTATCATTTCAAGCTATAGGATAGAGTGAGATAGTAAGATAAACGACCTTACTTGTCTCGTTCTTACAAGACCGTTGTGCTCGTGTATGATCGTGCGAATACTGCTTAATAAAATCAAAGATTATTTTTATATTTTTTTAAGGATCTCATCCGTGTTCATAAAGCTTATATAGTTTGTCAAAGGACTTTCTCATTTCAAATATAGACAGAGAGAATCATACTATTTTTGTCTTACACTAGTACTAGCACCCAAAAGAAAAGGATGGGTATAGTTTTCCTGGTTCTTACTGACTGACAAATTGGTTTGACCAACTATATTGCACAATTATATTGAATGAACGAATATTGAATGGTACTGACTGGCAGAATAAGTTTGTACCCTTAACTTTTAAAAATTAATTAAAGAGGGAAATTGTTTTTGACATTTTTTGATGTGAAGGTTCGATTTGAGTGATGCTTGATGCTTAAATTATTATTATTTTACCTTATTTCCTCGCATGTTTGGAGAAAAGCACTATATACGAGGGGTGTTCAAAATATTCTCGGTATGAGAATGAAAACAAACAAGTACGAAAAGTTTGATATTTTTATTTTTCAATATACTCCCCCCCTATGTTCATACACTTAAAAGATCGATCAATTATTTTTTTTAATCCCTCGTAAAAATATTTTTTATCTTTCGTGTAAAAATGCTCCTCCACTGCCGCCTTCAATGCTTCATCGTCAGAAAATTTATTTCCACGCAGATCCTTTTTAAGATTGGGGAGCAAAAAGAAGTCGCTGGGGGCTAAGTCCGGACTATACGGTGGGTGAGTAACAGTTTTAAACCCACATTCAACAATAGCTGCCTTGGCAATATGAGCAGTATGGACGGGGGCGTTGTCATGCAGAAGCAGAATACCTTTGGTTAACTTTCCTCGCCTCTTTTCTTTAATTACATCCTTTAATTGACGTAGAATGTTAGCGTAGTACTGTCCTGTGATATTTACACCTTTTTCTTTATAATCGATTAGTAATACTCCTTCACAATCCCAAAATATCGTGGCCATGACCTTGCCAGCTGAAGGGATGACCTTGAACTTCTTGGGATGAGCTGAACCCTTAATGTGCCACTGCATGGACTCTTGTTTACTCTCTGGGTCATAATGATGAACCCAGGTTTCATCTCCAGTAACTATTCTTTGCAGCACCTCATCAGGATTTTCACCGCACAGGTCAATAAAATCGGAACAACAAGCTACACGCATGTCTTTTTGAAGCCGAGTCAGCATTCGCGGAACCCATCTTGCACTTACTTTTGACATATTAAGATGGTCATGTATAATATCATGTACGGTACCAATAGAGAGATTGGTTACTTGGGCTATAGATTTTACCTTCACTCGACCATCTTCCAATATAAGTTTTTCCACTTTATCAATATTTTCTTGTGAAGTAGCTACTACAGGCCGGCCAGGTCTAGGGTCATCTTCAATACTCTCCCTTCCGCGTTTAAACTCGCTTGACCACTTTTGAATGGTAGATAAAGAAGGAGCAGACTCACGGTAAACACAATCCATTTCCTCTTTTATGGTTTTTTAATTTTTACCCTGTTTTGTCAAGAATTTTATCACGCATCGATGTTCTAATTTAGTTAACATTGTCAATTCGCACATGATGTTCATGTTTGTTCAGCAATTGCAGAAAAACAAAAGACCATCTCGGTTCGAATTATACTTTTTTTTAATGTCAATGAATAAACCTTAGCGGCCAGTAACGAAAGAAATTTTAGAAGAGGTCGTAAGATATCAATACCGAGAATATTTTGAGCGCCCCTCGTATGCCTCGGCAGGAATAGCAATTCGTGGATTCGTCTTCTTTGTCGGACTCCGCTTCGCGTCGTCCGACAAAATCGAAACTCATCCACGAATTGCTCTTTCCCGGCCTCTGCAATAATGTACTAAATAGCACCAATGAATATGGGAAAAGGCTCTGGTCAATATACCTACCTAATATCCTGAACAGCTTACCCACACAAGTAGTAGAAACTTTAGAAAAATATCCTGATAAAGCAAAGAGTACACTTAAGAAAGCACTGATTAACATGAATTAATGTAAGATATAACTAGTATTAACATGTAAGCACTAACTAACTGTAACAAAACAACATAAGTTCACATATAAGGCTAAGCTTAGTTTAAATAATCTCCAAATATAGAGATTGTAACTGAGATTGATTGTACAACTAACCTCTTGATTGAAAATAAACAGATTAAATTTTAATTTTTTTTAATCCCTAGAATTGTGTCAATTATTTGTTTTTAACAAGCAGGTCGACCTGTATGTAACTATACTTCGTTTTTTTTAGGATTAGAAATTTGGTAAACAATCTTGATGTGTCTTTTAATCGAAAAACACTTTTTAAAAATCAATAACTATTACTTATGAAAGCAGAAGACTATAAAAGATCGTATTAGATTCATAATTGTTACATATTTACCGTAACTTATTTTTAAAATGTGTTTTTCAATTAAAAGACACATCAAGATTGTTTACCAAATTTCTAATCCTAAAAAAAACGAAGTATATGTAATGGAATCTTGCAAGTTAAATTTGATCCACTTCCCGGTTTCCGATTGAGCTGAAATTTTTCAACATGTAAGTCGGGTGACGATGCAATATTATGGTACCATCGAGCTGATCTGATGATGGAGACAGGAGGTGGCCATAGGAACTCTGTGATGAAACAACGCAACCTAATTGTGTTAGGGGTTTTTAGAATTGTCTCGATGAGAATTAGTTGTCTGTCGTAAGAAAAGTAGTCAACGATAAAAGCTTGTACCAAAAATGAAATTTTTGCCAAAAACTTATTTTTCTCAAACATGCAATGAAATGTCGTCGCTCCGGGCGTTATATCAGGCTTCGAAGTATCATGTTTAGGGCGGAGCAACTACAAAGAACTGTAAAGGAATTTCATACGAAATTGAAGGCCTAGGCCGGGAAGTAATTTTTTTTTAAATTCTAATGTAAACATGGGGTCTGTCTCCATGAACAGACTAAACAGCCGAATTATATATTTTTTTTTATTTTTGGTGAATGAATGGTTATATCGGACCAAAATATCCGTGTTAACGCCTGTTATACACGAACGTACTGATATTAAGAATACGAATCTGTATGATTCAATGTGTTGATGAATAAATTTAAAATTTTGCCTATACGTAAGTCACCAGAGACCATAGACAATATTTAAAATCCTCTGCATTTATTTTATTTATAGAAATTGAGATTCTTATTATCAGATTGTGTATAATGGCCCTAATAAGGTCTATTCGAACACTACGCACGCGAAATACGGACGACTTCCGTAAAAAAAAACAATTATGGCGGGATTGGAAGGAAAATTAAAAAACTTTTGTTGTGAAGTTGGATTTTTATTATAAAGATTATAAATTTGTTTTTTTGAGTGGTGTATTTTTTTATTTCATTGCATGTTTGAGAAAAGCACTATACATGCCTAGCCGTGAAAAGGTCTTGCCGGCTTCGTATCACTATCCGGCCTCCCTACGGTCGGCCGGCTATACCTACTCACCCGGCAAGCCCTTCTTTCCCGGCGTCTGCAGTAATGTACTATTAATGCCCTGGATGCCAGTCCTTTAAGCCAAATCTCATAGAAAAAGGGGCAAGCTACGATGGCACCATCTATGCAAACCTTTGATAGTTGCCACCCCATTATTACAGTCAGTCCTTTGCGTGTACCCCACACTAACGTTTTTTGAACGTCGGCGTCTAGGCAGCTCTATGGAAAATGGCGTCGCTGCGCAGTTGCGCCGACGTTGCGTCGAGCAGCAGCCATAGAGTTGACTAGATCAATGAAGAATGTTGTTGGACAATACACACACACATTTCGTTGACACAGTCCAGTTTCCTGGAGCATTCCACCATAACTGTTGTGTATTTAAAACTATTTTTTAGGGTTCCGTACCTCAAAATGAAAAAACGGAACCCTAATAGGATACTCGCGTGTCTGTCCGTCCGTCCGTCTGTCACAGCCTATTTTCTCCGAAACTACTGGACCAATTAAGTTGAAATTTGGCACACATATGTAAGTTTGTGACCCAAAGATGGACGTGTAACGTAAATGAATTTTATATATGGAGGCCATATTTGGGGGGTTAATGAAAAAATTGACAAAATAAAGTTTTTCAAACTATATCATGTTACATATCAAATGAAAGAGCTCATTGTACGAATCTCACATATTTTTTTTATAATTTTAGGATAAATAGTTTAGCAGTTATTCAAGAAAATAGGCAAAAAATCCCCCCCCCCCCCCCCCCTTATATCCGAAACTACTGATCTAAAATTTTGAAAAAAACACACAAAATAGTTCTTTACTTATAGATGACAGGAAAACCTATAAGAAATGTGCAGTCAAGCGTGAGTCGGACTTGTACGGAACCCTTGGAACGCGAGTCCGAGTCGCAATTGGCCGGTTTTTATCAAAAATGATCTTACCGGCCTGTTGGTTTCCTTCACCGCTGACAGATATCTTGCCCGTCTTCTTTAGTTTCTCAATCTTCATCCTTTCCTTGGCCTTGGCCATTACGTCGTCTGATATCTTCTGCTTCGGAGCGTGGAGCTCGCAGAACGACCTGCCATTTTAATTTATGCATATGTGTAATGGCTGATCGCTTAGTA
The DNA here is from genome assembly GCF_948474715.1 of Cydia amplana. Taxonomy (NCBI): domain Eukaryota; kingdom Metazoa; phylum Arthropoda; class Insecta; order Lepidoptera; family Tortricidae; genus Cydia; species Cydia amplana. Next base: position 6,699,030 of record NC_086094.1, on the reverse strand, counting down.
AGACAGTCATCAATAATAATAAACATATTTTATTGTACACTAATAAAGAGAAGTTCACAATACCAGAGAAATATAGTAAGACAAGAGTGCTCACTCCATACATCAGTTAGACTATTAATTTCAGTGTCTACATCTAGCATGGAGTAGCGGAACTATCAGTACTGCTACTTGACAATAGATGTAGCACCGACCGGAAAGTCTTATCTGAACAGCATAAGACTTTCCGGTCGGTGCTACATCTATTGTCAAGTAGCAGTACTGATAGTTCCGCTACTCGATTCTAGATGCTAATAGTCTTTTTGGTACTAAAACTGATGTATGGAGTGAGCAATCTATGTATATTTTTCTCTATGACAATACAAACAAAGACAGGAATAGAATGTCTTTTATTATTATTATTATTTATTATTCATATAACAATACAAGATTGTGTTCGAATATTAACATTAATGTACAATAAAATAACTAGAATTAGAATTAAATAGCAATAAAAATACATGTCAAAAAAAATAACTCATCTTAAATAATAATTATACCATACAATACACAGCATACATTAGCAATTATACAGCAGTAACATTGAATTTAAAAATATCTATTAGATAACACACAGACAATAGACATACATAGTGAGAATAAAGTGTCACGAAATGGCCACATCTCAGCATGTTGCTGGCGACTTCCAGCGCTGATCTTCTGATGAGACCATCAAGTGAGAAATAAGAAATAATCACGGAAGCTAACAGACAAAGAGTAAGAAACATAAAATGAGCCGATTTTTTTAAATACAGTTAAAGCCGTTACTCACTACCTCACCGCACCAAGGTCGCGGTGCGGTGCAGTAGTGTGTGACGGGCCTTAGGTATTGGACACTGCAGATTGGTATTCGGGTAACAGGGATTCAATGTCCAGGGAATTGGACAGACTGGGACCGAAGTGTTGGGGAACTGGACGTTGAAGCCAAAACATTGCAAAGGAATAAACGTAACCTATATAAAATTTGACGACCGGTCTGGCCTAGTGGGTAGTGACCCTGCCTGCTAAGCCGATGGTCCTGGGTTCGAATCCCGGTAAGGGCATTTATTTGTGTGATGAACACTAATATTTGTTCCGGAGTCATGGATGTTTTCTATGTATATAAGTATATATTTATCTATATACGTATGTATATCGTCGCCTAGTACCCATAGTACAAGCTTTGCTTAGTTTGGGGCTAGGTTGATCTGTGTAAGATGTCCCCCAATATTTATTTATTTATATTTATAAAATGACCTGAAAATCGCCACGATGAAAAACAACAGATTGACAAAAATAGCAACAAATTGGAATCCAAAAATTGGTAAAAGAAAAATGGGCAAACCAAAAACAAGATGGGAAATAGACCTAATAGAAACAAAAGGAAAAGACTGGAAAGAAAGGGCAATAGATAGACAAGAATGGAAGAAAATGTTGGACAAATACTTAAATATATTAGAAAAAGGCGATTTGGAAGAGGCCTAGGTCAAAAAGACCTTACGAACATGCATATAGAAATATACATACACATATAATTGTTAAATGAAATGTTAACAGTTCGTATAAGGCTTTAATAAAAACCGGCCAAGTGCGAGTCGGACTCGCGCACGGAGGGTTCCGCACCATCAACAAAAAACAGAGCAAAACAAGCAAAAAAATGGTCACCCATCCAAGTACTGACCCCGCCCGACGTTGCTTAACTTAGGTCAAAAATCACGTTTGTTGTATGGGAGCCCCACTTAAATCTTTATTTTATTCTGTTTTTAGTATTTGTTGTTATAGCGGCAACAGAAATACATCATCTGTGAAAATTTCAACTGTCTAGCTATCACGGTTTGTGAGATACAGCCCGGTGACAGACGGACGGACGGACGGACGGACGGACGGACGGTCGGACGGACGGTCGGACGGACGGACGGACGGACGGACAGCGGAGTCTTAGTAATAGGGTCCCGTTTTTACCCTTTGGGTACGGAACCCTAAAAATAAATAAATAATAATATAAAATGACCCGTAATGGATCACCTGTCAAGACTGACGGACTAAAAAGAGACATACTTGTAATTGCCGTAGAAGAGCGAGACAGCATTCTTCTGTCGGCCGCACGGCAGGTGGAACTGCTTGCGGCACGCCGCCACCGAGCACCCCAGGCTGGCGCCGCCGCGCCCGCAGTACGAGCATTTCTGCAACAAGATTACACAGGGGCCGGACATCAGGAAGTGTAAGGCCTGAGTGGACGCTCTTGTTGGGCGTGCAGTGGGGCGGGGCGTGCGGCGTGCATGATAAACGAATGCGCACGTATAGGAGCGGCCTTAGTGCACGCTGCTCAAATTACTCCTGACCCCGACGCCACGCTGCACGCCCCGCCGAACGCTCCGCTTCGACCGTCTACTCAGGCCTTACACGAAGGCGGAAAATCGTACAGAATGGAGAGCCTTGGTGCACGAAATAATGAACTCATGTGGTCAGACATGAGGAATCGAGGAAGAAGAAACAAGATTAATATCAAGTAAGTTATCGCTTTAAAACAATTTTTGTTCAATGTTTCATATGAATGAACATGTTTTGGTTCCCTATCAAAAAGGTAAAAAAAAAAGAATTTTAGAAGGCTCACCAATCTATTGACTTACCCATAACTCAATGACACAGAATAAATAATAGTACTAGGTACAGAAGAAGATACACTCTCTAACAAAATGCGTCTATACGACGGATACGCAAGCGCGAGCAGGTGTCCGGTCCGTAGTGGTGCGTGGCAACTACTATGGCTAGACACCAAAATTGGTGTGGGCCGCATGTACTTGTAGGTACTTGTAACGACGCGACAAATCGCGGAGTGGGCCACGCTTGCCATAGGTACAAAATGCCTTTAATTAAAGTTTTCAAAAATAAACCATACTGAGCCCTATAGTAATAGTAACATACATGTTTCTTGCTGCGCTCCACCTCGGCCAGTATGTCCTTGTACAGGAAACCAAACAGGCCTTCCGTGTCCCGGCCCTTTTGCACCAGGCAGCAGGATAACAGCTGAAACATGAACATGAGAACTGTAAAACAGACAATGTACAGTCACAGTCGCCATCAGATACATTCGAGCGGCCAAGGTGCTCAAAAATATCTATGCCTGCCTCTATTGTCAAGGCGTTAAGAGTGCTTGTTCACTGTTCAGATAATGTGAACTGTAAACGTGACATGGGGCGGTGCAGACTCTGTATGGAGGCAGAGGAGACGCCCTTGCACATCCTCACAGAGTGCCCTTGCCTAATGCGTACCCGTGACTTAATCCTGGGCGGACACATATTGCGCCTGGAGGAGGTAAAGTCTCTCGAGATCAAAAAGATCCTGCAGCTGTTTGAAGTTGCAGGTTTGGATCGAGAGTTGTAGTAGGTGGCGATCACAATAGATCAGCGATGGTTGCAGTGCTACATAGGCTTTGGAGCCTTATATAGCCCCTAACAAGAAGAAGAATGTGAACTGTACATATTGACCTATTGTCTGTATATTTTTTAGTCATCTTTATGTATTTAACCCGTGGAGCGCCCTAACAAGACACGTGTGCTAGTAACTAGTATAGGAGTTCCATACTACGGTAATTCTGGGGCACTACACGCGTTAATTAGGGATTGCAAACCAGTTAACCGATAAACTGGTTAACTAAGACTTTTTGGGCTCGGTAAAAACCACATTTTGGAATAACAAACCATTTCATTAAACTATCTAAATATGCCCCAAGGGCCTATTTTAAATTTAAGCTAGTTTTTAATTTCTTTAAGTAATACACTGTATATATCTTGTTTGTAAATAAATGATTCTTATCCAATAGGCAAATAGTATTCGTTAAATTTAATTTACTTTGATTGTAATATAATCATAAAGAGTTATTAATTATTTCTCCATGCCAAAACCACACTGGGATACTTTTTTAAGTTGGTCAAGCCACCCTCATTGACTTCTATAACTTTATTATTATCTTGACAGAAGTTACAATAACCATTGACTCAATAAAATAATCATTGAGTAGCTAATGCAAAAACAAGATATGGGAACATTAAAAATAATTACCATGAGATAACTACAACATGAGATAAGCTCATAATATAAATCTTATCAGATACATACATGCAAATTATGTCTGTTTCCAAAGAGGTAGGCAGAAATTACATTTCCTTTGATTGATATTATTGATTGACTACTTGATTAGTTTGTTTCTAAAATTTCCAAAACAAATACAATACAAATCTTCAGAGTTGTAGAGAGTAGTATGCATCTTTACAACTCTAAAGATATATCTTCTGATTAGTTTCCAAGTAATAACTTACCATTTGTAGTTTTATAGTATCTATGCGTGCGTGATGCGTGAGTTTTCTTTGAGAAAATATATCAAAGCTACTGACGAATAAGTTTCTAGTAAAGCACAGTAAAGGTGGGATGGGCTTAATTTTCAAGATGGTGACAAATCTGCAACTTACCACACAGAAGTAATGACATTGTATATCACCATAAGAGTATAATTTGCCGAAAATCACTTCATCGTCCACATCCTGGTTGCAGAAAACACAAGGCTGCCTGTTTTCAGTAACAAGCTTAGCTACTTCCCGTTTCTTCAAGAATTTAGTAGCCATTTTGGAAGCCAAAATGGTTAGTTTGAATATATTTTAATATCAGTTGTTATTAATCACTTTATTTCACACATTTTCAATAACTTTCTTCCATTACAGTATAAGTAAAAGGCTTTCACTTGTTGCAGTTGTCGACCATCTCCATTCCATTATCCAGTGCCATTATCAAGAATTCAAGATGTCAAATCAAAACATGGCCACAAAATTTGGCGGGAGTTTTTTTTTATGCAATTGGAAATATTCTTAAACTTGGCAGCTTGGCAGTCAAGTGTAGAAAAATAGTTAAAATCGCTATAATTTGATGAAAATTAATACTCCGAAGCAAAGAAGTAATATATATTTACCCTGAAATTGAAATACAAGCGTAATCTACATTTTATTGCGTATTTTGTGATTAGCCAAGTATGACAATCTGCCAAGTGAATCTGGTAGTGTACCTTAAGCTTGGCAGCGTAGCACATGTGTGTAGGCTTTATTATAGAATAAAAAAAAGTTTGTCTATGCAAGTATGCATTTATGATTTATGATGCACTTCGTTCAAAGACTTCGTTTTGACCGTTGACCACCGTTGACACTTGAATTGATTAAATTAATTTCCGCGATTTTCTAAGATTGATAGTGATAAAAAGTCTCCAAGATGACCACTGATCCTAAATCTAGTAAGTAATCAAAATATGTAATTGCTGCCCTACACGAACAGTTGCATTTAAACTTCTTCATCATAATATTGACTCACCTAGCTTACTATCCCTGGTTACTTTCAATACTCCTCGATTCAGATCCCGTGCTCCTAAGACTTTCGCCCTTCAAGTCTACAAAAATAATGGTCTACTTCTTTTTATAACCCAATTGTTAGAATGTGTCGTCAGTACAATGATTTAGCATCACAACATTCACAACATAGAGACATCGACATTTTCAACTCACGGCTAGCGGTTTTCAAGAGGCAAGTCGTTAGGGTTCTTGGCCACCATACTACACAACAAGGTCAGACTGTACGAAAGGGGGGGCTGGGGGGGCTTTTTTTTGACAAAGTGGTATCATTATGACACTATTTTTAAATGATTGTAATGTGTAGATCACGTCAAAATAAGCATCTTTTATTGGAAAAACTTTTCTCTAAAATAAAAAATGTCCGAGTTAGACGCGACCAAAGATTGATGTTTTTAAAGGGAGCTGGGACTTGTAAAATTGTATTATTATAAAAACGTCGGTTCTGGCGCTTCGCCGGCCGCTGCCGCGGCACGCTCGCTTCGCTCGCTCGGCTCGCGCGCTGTATGGTCGCAGTTATACCTAACACTCCTCCTCGCTTCGCTCGTCGTCGTACCTACTCCGACCTGCCTTAAAAGCCTGGCCTGCCTTAAGCTCTATCTCCGCCATTTTCAGTTTTAGTTAAAAGTTTTCCAAGTAAAAGTTGCTTATTTCGATGTGTTCTATACATTAAAATCATTTAAAATATATGTCATAATGACACCACTCTCAATGAAAATTTTCTAAGTCCCAGCTCCCTTTAAAAATATCAATCTTTGGAGGCGTCTAACTCGGCCATTTTTTATTTTAGAGAAAAGTTTTTCCAATAAAAGATGCTTATTTTGACGTGATATACACATTACAATCATTTAAAAATAGTGTCATAATGACACCACTTTGTCAAAAAAAAATCTAAGTCCCAGCCCCCCCTTTGCTACAGTCCAACCCACAACAACAATAGTAAGCAATTTAACATGTTAAGATCATTTATGTAATTTAATAATTAAGTCGGTTTAAAGATATTTTTATTTCTCAAAAAGAATAACAGTAGTAGTTAAGTAGTAGTGTTTTTTTTATAATTTTAGGATAGTTTTTGCTCGTTATTATTTATTGTTCTTGCTGTGCTCACTTATTTTGGGTGGCATTTCTATACAAAGCCTACCACTTTTATTGTATTCATGTATTGAATGTCGTCTTTAAAGTGTGCCTTATAAATAAAATAAAATAAAATAAAATAAAATTTAAAGTTAGCAAAACATGATTTTGATGTTTGAATGCTTTTCCATGCTTTTTTGCAAAAAAAGTAATTTTTGGACGTTTGCAGTATGTTTCTATCTCAAATAACTAACCTATTATCATGGCTTCAGAGTTATCCGAGCTTCAAGCGACTATTTCTAAAATGTCGCTGGAGGCGTGCTGTGTCGCGGTATTACCGGAGCTAGGGCTCCTCTGGAGCGACGTGTCGCGTGCCATCCGCAGCTCGAGGATGCCCATGACGCCTGCGAGCGCCGCGAGGGTGCTCTGCAGACACATATCCCGGTCACTGCCGGCTGAAGAATACGATGATTTGTTAAACCGATTGAAGCTTAAATGTGAGTAAATAACCATCTGATTTTATTGAAATATGTATTCTAAGGTGGCCTTGGAAGGTTCTTTTATATGCCTGAGTATGAAATCTAGCTGTTATGAAGGCTATAATCTTACTTCTGTTGTATTTTCTTTTAATTTGAAAGTACCACAATTAATGACAAGTTATACATTATAACACTTTAAACACTTGTGTTGTGTACACATTTAATTACAGAAACGGGTCTACCGCAATATAATTTCATTGGTTTTACCTTTAACTTATTTAATTACCTGTTTGTGTAATTAAATAAGTTATACATTAGATTTGAAGATGGCAGACATAATACAATATATGAGTAGATAATCAAAAGATATAAGTAATTGTGTACAAGGAAAAGCTGTTATTCCTCATTCAAAAACCTTTAGAGTGAGTCAACCAACCCTAGCCTTCACTTACTAGCATAATTTATGCCTAAGTGTAAGGCCTGAGTGGACACTCGAAGCAGAGCGTTCGGCGGGGCGTGCAGCGTGCCGTGCAGCGTGCTGGCGAGCTCACGCGTGATGTGAGCAGCGTGCACTAAGGCCGCTCCTATACGTGCGCATTTGTTTAACATGCACGCCGCACGCCCCGCCCCGCTGCACGCACAACAAGAGCGTCCACTCAGGCCTTACACTAAAACCTAGCATAATACTTGCACTTGCAAAAAGTCCCTTTTAAGTTTTATGATTTTTTTTGTGAAAACTAGGGCACATGGTCAGGTCATTTCAGAGAACTCTTTGTAAATGTTTCAGTTGCCATCAGATATATCAGAGCAGGCAAGGTGCTGAAAAATATCTGAACCTACACTTTCACATTTTGATACTAGGGCAATTGTTCAGATATTTGTGAACACCTTGATCGGCCTGATATATCTGATGGTAAGTAACTGTACATTTTTCAAATTGGAGAAATTTTAGCATCGAAAGGGGCATTTATTCGTGACATTTTTGCAACAAGGCCATTAAATTAAGATAAGGAATATTTTGAAAGCTAGCAGAAAACCTTACAATTAACCCGTCGAACACCCACCATACAACAAATTGATGTAAAGCAATTTGAACCATATCGATCCATAGTAACACATGTCTGATACTGAGTCACTACGGCCCAATTCGAGTTAGCATCACGCGTGTGACACTAGGGTGCTCCACGGGTTAATTAAATAATCGCATTGCAGTGGTAGCGACCCAAAGGCGAGTGTGGCACCTGGTGTCTCTGTCGGAGCCCGAGTCGGAGGAGCCCGTGTCCGCGGCCGCCGTGACGTCGCGCGTGCGGCACGCGCTGCGGAAGGCCAAGGCGCCCAAGAATATGACCACTGTGGTATGACAGAAAACTCTATACTATAGAACCTCTTTAATACAATCAGCTTTAAGGTTCCGTCCCACAGGCGCGTTTTCCGGGCGGGGCGCGCCGCTTTTACATATAAAACGCTCGCGCTCTGCTCATGCCCCGCCCGGAAAACGCGCCTGTGTGACGGAACCTTTAATATGATTATAATGTACTGTGTTGTGCTGGTCCTTGCGACTCATTTACATACTTTTATATATACCCGCATCATCATGCCCACTGCAGAGCATAGGCCTCTGTTCTTGTACGCCACTTGTCCCGGTCCTGAGCTAGTCTCATCCAAAAGTGCCCCGCGATACTTCGAACTTCATCCAACCAACGAGCCAACAGACGCCAGGCGCTTCTTTCATCCGAAAGCGGCCACCAATCCGTCAACATTACGCATAATAACCGAAAAAGCGTATTACTGTAGTATGACAGAAAATTGTTTGTTGTTTGCTGGCTATGGATGAGGTCTCGGTGGCTCCAGAAGCCGGAGTTCAACTCTCACCCGGCAGTAATTTTTCCACTTTTAAATTTATTATAAGCTTAATAACATGGTTCCCAGACGTTTCTGCTTGTTGAAAATTAAACTGTATACAGTAGAACCCCTTCTATACAATCAGCTTTGATACGATTATAATATGCTATGTTGTGCTGGTCCTTGCAACTCGTTTACATACTTTTTAGGGTTCCGTACCTCAAAAGGAAGAAACGGAACCCTTATAGGATCACTCGTGCGTCTGTCTGTCTATCTGTCCGATCATTCCCCTCCCCCTTTGTCACCGAAACTACCGAGTCAAACGTGAGTCGGGCTTAATGTATGGAACCCTTGGAACGCGAGTCCAACTCGCACTTGGCCGGTTTTTTTATATATAAAAACGCATAATAACCGAAAAAGCGAAAAAACTAATGAAAACGGGAAAAAACTAATGAAGTCGGGTGAAAATCCTGTTAAACATGACCAGTTTGTTCTACACACAAACATAGAATAAGTAATAGTATTATCATACAGAACGGCCACGCACCGCCCCGCCCCGACTCGCATTACCTCGCCCCGCGACATGAATCTGACGGACTTCTGGCGTGCTCCCAGTAAAGCGACTTACCCACACATACACAATGACGCGTGTACAGACGTGCCGCGCACACATATAAACGCAAAATGTCCTCTGTCATTAGGGCATTTTTTTTTGTCGTCCCCTACACCTTTTTTTTTCAAATTTATGTTATTTCTATTCAGAATCACGAGCTCTGTCTATCCTAATAGGAGAAAAAAAGTGTCCCAAAATTTCCATAAATTTTTCGATCTTTCCATTCCGCGACCGCCATAAAAAAAAAAAAAAAAAAAATGAAAAATGGTGACGTAATGAAAATAAAAACCTTAGGACACTTTTTTTCTCCTATTAGGATAGAAAGAGCTCGTGATTCCGAGTAGAAATAACATAAAAAATCCCAAATTTGAAAAAAAAAGTGTAGGGGACAAAAAAAACGCCCATTAATCCCCAAAAAATGTTTTTTAAGGTGGAGTCGGTGAACATCGGTGACTTGGTGTACTTCAGCGTACAACTAGTATCCGCGACGAAGCAGGGCAGCACCCTGTACTGCGCAGTGCCCCCGGGGCGCCCTGTGGCGCTGCTCAGCTCCCTCGGGGCCAAGACCATGCTGAAGGCCATCGTGGAAGGTATGAGTAAATAAAATTTCTATAGCATTCCACTCCTCATCATAGCTGCTGTATCCTAATAGGTCCGCTTTGTTTAATTTATTTAAAAAATAAACACCAATTTTTGTTTTTTCAAGATTAAAGGATTATTTATTTATACAACATACTCCACATTATCATACAGAGCTGGTTCCTACACTAGGGCTTGCCTGTATTTTCAAAATAAGTCTTACAAAAATGGACTTTTAATTTTTTGCGTACTTCAAAAACACATATAAGGCCAAGCGCGCACCACGATTTTAATTTTTGCGACACGATTTTAAAATCGCGCTGTAATACATATTTTCTTGTCGCATGTGCGCGCACCGACACATAAACACATACGTTGTATTTCTGCGACAAAATAATCGCGCGACAAAAAATCGTGGTGCTCGCTTGGCCTAAGAGCTTTAACTTTAGTATCTTGGATGATAAAATAGTATTTTTCTACTTGTCAACTGTAATGGCTGAATTAAGATTTCGTATACCAAACTATAATTGCGTACTTTTCATGTATCCCAACTCAACTATAATATTCATTTCGATAAGCTGCAGTTAACTATAAAATACTAATCATGATCCGAGGTCTCGGCTACAAGACGTACACGGACGAGAGCCTCCACGGGCGCGACATCCCGTCCCTGCTGCGCATCCACGCGCGGGGCTCCGGCGGCGACCACGTGGAGCTCCGGGGCGCTCCGGAGTACCGCCCGCAGCCGCTGCTCACCGACAACGGGATCGATTTCACCTACAAGTGAGTCCTAGCCGGGCCTTATTACAAAAGGCATAAGGTCCACCGATGTACAGTTAAGTGTGGGCGATGGTTCCTAAAATTAATCGAGAGAAAATTAGTCGAATAATTATTCGAATGAAAAAATTAATCGCGGAAATTAGTCGACGATTAATTTAATCGCGACTAATGTTAATCGAAGTTCTTCGAATAAAACTAATTAATCGCCACTTTTAATCGTCGCTCGCGATTAAATCGGTTAATTTTAATCGTTAATCGTTATTCGAATAAATTCTGCCCAACTCTGCCTAGCCCCGCTCACAGGGACCTCGCTCACAGGGACCTTGCTCACAGGGACCTTGCTCACAGGGACCTTGCTCACAGGGACCTTGCTCACAGGGACCTTGCTCACAGGGACCTTGCTCACAGGGAATTTGCTCACAAGGACCCTCACGGGGGCTGTTATTAGGGTACATTCTGTGTCTGGGACCTATTTCACGAACGCTATTAGACTAATATTATTAGTCCACGAACTGTCAAATCGTATGGGTTTTCATGACAACACACTAATAATGTATTAGAACAAATTAAATTATTTTCAGAAAATATTTTAATTTGTTTTTATTTCAAGTAGACACACTACTATAAATTATAAACTTTGAATAAATGTCATATACTAAGAAAAAGTGACCAAGGCCTCCAGTGCCCCAGGCTGGAAACGAACCAGCGTCCTCTGCTATCGCGGCAGGTGCCTGAGGTGATAGCAGAGGACGCTGGTTCGATTCCAGCCTGGGGCACTGGAGACCTTGGTCACTTTTTCTTAGTATATGACATTTATTCAAAACACACTAATAATATTAGACTAATACCGTTGGAGAAATGGGCCCCTGCTCACAACTGCTCCTATCAGGCAGAATCAAATTAAATTAGTAATAAACCATTGATATAGTATAAAGAACTGGATACCCAATCAGCCGCCAAAAATGGCCCCACAAAAGTGATGTCAAAACAGATCATGCATTACTTTTTCGTTTAGTCTTGTTTGAAACGCTCAAATGTGAAGTTGTCAACAATTACGAAATGTGCCGTTAAAATATGTAAAAATAACAATGATAAAACAAGGAAAAACGATGAAATGTATTTCTTTCGGTTAGTTCTTTGGATAGCATTACATAATTTATGTAATCTGGTGGTAATTTTATGGTTTTGAATAAATTAATTTGTTAGTACCAAAGAAGGGATGTCAAGGAACAAAATTCTATTGAGTCGATGTGAGGTCAATATTTTTTTATATTTTTATATGGAATTCATAAGCCACGCCAACGCCAAGTGACAGCTGTCAGGGCTGTTGTAGATACGGCAATTGCCGCAATGTTGCAGTGTATTAATAGTTTAGTTTAATTTTTATGTAATAGTTTAGTCTAATTTTTATGTTTTAGGTATAGTTATAGATCTAGTTATTAATTAGTTAATTGAAGCATAGCCGCCTCGTCGTCGAACGGCGTACACCTGGGTCACAACGGAAGAACAGCGCTGGCTTTGCCAGCTACATGCTGAGTTGTGACCCTTTTATGGCATTTGCACTTTATCTTATAAGAAATAATATTATGTTTAAATTGAAGATTTCCAAGAAAACCTATGCGACGTGCAAAGTGGACTGCTATTTAATTATAGCAAGAGATAGGGGTGATGCAGTTTTAAACAAGGCAAAACGGCACTTGTGTGTTTGGCCCATTTCCCTGTTTCCGACATATACACCACCAATAAGGGCTTATATCGACTACTTAACTGTAAATGCTAAACCTGTCGGAACACAGTGACAACCACAGGATTTTTTTTATAAAGTATAGGTAGACTATAATAAAAATCCAATCAGTATCTAAATGTCCCCGTGCACTCGTGCTATGAGTAAATGTAGATCTTAAATACACAGTTATTTAATAAGTAGAATTTATTTCAAGGAAATTAGTATTTAAAGACGTATACCTACTTACGAATTAAAAATTTAATTTGTTTGAATTTGAACCACGAATTAATTTTATTTGAGCTCCCGATTAAATTAAATTTGTTTTATTTATTACTTCAATTTTAATATTTTCCTGTACAGTAATACATATTAAAGTGTACCAAAGTGACTCCATTCGTTCATTATTCTCGTTTGACGTTGTTTGACGTAAATACGTTACGTTTAGTGCCATCGGACTAAATTTTTTAACAGTGTTGGTACTTATGATTGCAAATTTGACACTTAATGCTTACGACATTAAGCTCTTTTCTGTACGAAACATTTATCTTGACTCAAAATTTACGTAAGCGTTTTTATCATCAATGCAAATGGTGCGAAACGTCATTGGGATCCACATTTCTTGACGTTTTTGTTCTGCTTTGTGTGTCTATTTCTTTTATATTAAGTCAGTGTAATAAACGCATTGTACGACGTCAGCACAATCATAATCATTTATTTAATTACAGGCAATACATATCTATTATAACATAAGAAAAAATTACAATGAATCTACTACAACCTTAATTATTCTTCTGTACTTAGATTTCAACATAATTGAAAAAGCCAGAACATATTTGGTCTTATTTTTTCCGGGGTCCTTATCCTTATGCACATATAGCATAAAGACCCTTCTCTGATGGAAAGTCACAATTTATCTATAGGATCCAAATGGAGCAATCCCATGGAGGGATACCATCAGCCTCGTATCTCTGTATCTAAATCACAGAATAAATAATAGTACTAGGTACAGAAGACTCACTCTCTAACAAAACGCGTCTGTTACGACACAGACTACATATATACAGACGCTGCTATCCCATACATTCAAATGTGACCGCCTAAAAGCGCATCATTACTAGATGGCGTCACTGAAAATGCACTGTTGCCTATCATGGATACAAGATGGCGCTGTGTCACATCCAAATCATAGAATTCCTAACGACATCTATACGTCTTCATTGAAAGTTAGTAGACATATGTCGTTGCCAACGATTAGAAGTAATCAACAGATGTCGCTTTATAGCGTATTGAATAAATCATGAATCTAGTTTAAAACTGGATCAAGCATGAGGGGTGGAAGGAAATGACCGAACAGGATAGTCTTATGTATCTTTCAGTATGAGTAAAGAGAGTTCGGGCACTTAAGGAGTACAGGGAGGGAAGGGAGAGGCAGGGTACAGAGAAATAGCGTAGCCGAACGGTATAACCATAAAGTAATTTCGGAAAACGATACTGTGGTGATGATAATATTTATATATTATAAGAATGCTACATAAGTCTTGCCGAAACTATTGAAACCGGCTGAAAATAAATACCTGTCATAATAATTTTGCGCATGCTACCATTGGTGCATGGCAAAAGGATTAGACATTACTACTGGCGTAAGTCCGTCTATATGCCACCATGCCACTGGTACTTGAGCGTTTCTTTATATTTTTTTAATCCAATTGCTCAAAAAGTTTAGTTTTTGTAGCTGCAAATCGTGCGTAAAGTTTGATTTTTTTACACTAGTGCTAAAAAGTAATCTGATTGATACATTTTAAATCAATGAGTATTATGCGAGACCCGCTTATAAATAACCCACCTGAACAACGCGCGATTGGGCATAAAGGAGTATTATTCGAGACCCAATAGTATTACTTGAACCTTGAACAACGCGCGACTGAATGAAGCTGACGTTCGTACAATACACTTTATACACTTAATATAAATGTAATTAATTAGATATATATCAATATAATGAAATAACAGAAGATTCATGTTTTTTTACATATAGCTGGTCAACCAAATCTTGTCAGTAAAATAAAGGCGCGAAATTCAAATTTTCTATGGGACGATATCCTTTCGCGCCTACATTTTTCAAATTTGCCGCCTTTTTCTGCTGTCAAGATCTGGTTGACCATGTATAATTATATGTTCTGAAAATTAATTTTATTAATTTTAATAATACAATTTCTCTTCAATTGGCATAATGCTGACAACAGTGACAACAGAATCCACATTGAAAAAAATGGCAATTAAAAGTAAAACTTTTTTATTCCCTTCCCGCCTTTTTTATTCAACATTTAAAGTGATTTATGTTTGTAAGTAATTGCCAAGAAAGCATAAGTTATTAAATAAAAATGAGTGATTCAGACGATTTTGGAGTTAATTTAACGCCACCAGATATCAAAGCAAAGGCATCCGTTGTAAGTGACAGGGCTATAACCGCGAAAATCGAATTTCGCAAATTGCGGGCATTTTTCTCTGTCACTCTAATTACGCCTGCATTGGAGTAAAAGAGAAAGATCCCCGCAATTTGCGAATTTCGGTTTTGGCGGTAGCCCCTCAGTATATTACCGAAAAAATCGAAAGCTCGGTACTCGTGCAAAATGACATACTTCTCGCACTTATATCGAAAACTACTATTTTTTGCCATTTTTTATATTGTGATCTTTTTTGCCACTTTTGTGTTATTTGTACTCAAATTCACGAGCTCTTTCGATCCTAATGAGATAAAATACCTCAATTCATGCTCAATTCACTCTTATCGTGCCTTCTAAAAATTTACGATACAAGTTGCATTGCAATAACTATAAAAAAGTAACTGATTTGACTAGTACGAAAATACCCTATTGTAACAATACGATGCGACGTTGTCGAGTTAAACTGGCTTCGCAGTAACTCATAGCAGTTTGGCAACGTCGCGTCGTGCTTTTATTTTTAAGCAACAGATTTGTACATGATTTGTACCATCTTAGTACCTATACATACAAAGATATGTTTTCATAACGTTCCTTTTCAACTTCTCCCATGGCAAAACCCGTACCTATCAAACCTGAAATTATTAGACAAAAGCATTTAATGTTTGTTTTAATAAACTTTTTCTGTTATAATTAGAATAAATATATCTAATTTTGCGTATATTGACCAGGCAGGTGTTTGTATCACTAATTATGTGACCTATAAGTATAGACAGACAACAGCGTGCACAGAAACGTCAAAAGCGGCATCAAGTAATGATTATTGCTATTTTAAAATTAGTCCCCTACTTCAGGGTAATGTTATACGCCTGTTCCTTAAAAAAGCAGAAATGGACACTGAGGCATAATTATCATTATTTTGGAATTTAAGTACTATATAATATTATTTGTAGTCTTTTGGAATATCATATTTTATTTGAACTAATAATATTGTATAATAATAAATCATAAAAGCTCTATTTAGGGACAAGAAAGAACTTTCAACGGCAACACTAAAAATAAACTGTCAAATAGTCAAGTCGCCACAAAGCGGCACCGCGTTTGTTGCCTTTGCTTTGTTTCTGTTTATACAAACTTATTAATTTCATATTATAGCTTCATTTGAACTATAGTACAAGTACGTGAATAGAATACCTAGACGTGTCTTGCTTGGTGCAGTTGCGTAGGTATGCTAAAAGGAAAGTTGGATGACCGATGTGGCGCTTTAAAGACTGTGCTAAGCGTGACATGTGCCCAAAATGTGGGAGGTCGTGCCGCTCACGCATCGGCCTCCACAATCACCAAACCCGTTGTCTAAACAGCAATGCATAAATCGTCTGCAATAGACGAAAAGACCTGTGATGATGACGTGAATTGCCGATGTAGTAACGGAACACTACTAATGGTAAAACCTACATATTAATCTGACAGTGTCTACTGTTTGCCAATAAATGATAAAAAAATAACACTTCAGGTAAGTTTGTTTTGAATACAAAGGTTAATTAAATAATTTATCACCACACCAACTGGTAAAGGCCCCCTTGATTGTTCAAATACTAATGAGAAAATTGAATTTTTCCCACATGTGGGGCAAAGTAATCAGATCTAAATTTTGAGTTTCCTTATGTTAGCTGGTAGAATTTACTTTTAAATGATGATTTTGAATTATAAATTCTTTATAATGTTCATGTGGATTTGATTTTTTTGGTATTTTATAGTTGGTATTTTCCCTGCGTTGGCATGGTGATAAATTCTGTGTTTCATTAGGTGGCAATGTTTGTTTAACCCTCGTGCCTTGAATTCTCACAACGCTCAAGATTCCACTTCTCGAACCACTCGCTACGCTCATAGTTCAAATTTTCTGCTTGCTCTGGAATCAACATTAGCATGAGCGGTTAAACAACTGCTTTGCCCCCTTGCCCACTAATAACTATTGTCAAGTTTTATTTTAACCCCCCATGCTAATATTGATACCCGAGCAAGCGAAAGATTCCAAAGTATTTAGAGTTAGAGCAAGAAAGAAGAAAGGTACGTCATAATTTCAAAGATGTTTGACATTTAAAATAGCACATGTACTGCGCAGGCGATCAATATCGCTGCATACTTTTCTTGGTCTAAATCTATACAATGGTTAGTGTTTGCAAACAGACTCCAATGTGAAGGCAATGTGTATTAAACTTTATTGTGATATTATTACATTTTATATATAAAAAATATGTTTCTGATTTCAGGACCCAGCCTCTAGCCACTAGAAGTTACAATGTATGCAACAAGAGAGTGAAGATGAAATAGTCAATGCATCTCTGTACAGTCGCCATCAGATATATCGGAACGGCCAAGGTGTTCACAATATCTGAACACGCACTCTAACGCCCTGACAATAGAGGCGTGTTCAGATATTTGTGAGCGCCTTGGCCGCTCCGATATATCTGATGGCGACTGTACCACAAGTAAAATATTTTGAGTGGAAGATGGTTGAGATTGATTCCTGTTTCAACGGACAGACACATGCTATGAAGATTCTCTTAAAAATAATAAAATACAATTAATAAATTCAATGTTTAACATGATAGTGACTTTATTTTGTCTACCCACTAACAACCAATTTGTTCAATGCTGGCGGGCAATGGCGGTAAACTTAAATATTTGATGTGGTATGAAGCTAAATGTTTTGAACATAATGGCAAGCCACTAAAAAGTTTTAATCCTAGATTAGCCATTAAACTGTGGCTACCAGTCTGATTTGTTAATTGTTATATAAGTACAGTCAGCGTCATATAGTAGGTAGCATCCAAAGTATTCAAATAGTTCGGTACACCATATTATTTGTATGGCGTACTGAACTATTTGAATACTTTGGATGCGACCTACTATACGACGCTGACTGTACTTAATTTAAATATATATAAATTGTATATTATTTCTACGGCCTCCTAGTAGTAGTAGTAGTGACAGTGACCCTGCTCTGCTATGTGCTATGAAGTAGGAGGTCCTGGGTTCAAATCCTCATAGGACATTTATTTGTTTTTTAATTGTGTGTGTATATATTAATGGTCTATATCTATTCCCATCTGTCCACACCTCTTGTATGGCGGCGGGGACAAATGGGCCACCACCATGGGACACCATATTAATACACTTTTAGGGGGATCCGAACCTAGGACTTCCAGCTTTGATATGATCATAAAATATAAGATATGTATGTATTTATATTTAGACATTGTATTATTGCTCTCATACATATAGGGATATTTTTTTAAATGTCGGATGTCTCTTCTCTTTTGAGCATGAATAGAAGCAGGGGATAACTGACAGAACGGGATAGTCTTATGTATCTTTCAGTAGGAGTAGCAGCGAAAGCGCTATTATTGTTTGTCCTTGTCACAGTCTCACATCTTGTTTTATTCCCCACCGTAAATTGACCACCGTGATTGGTCGAATTCATTTGTTGCCCACCATAACAAATAAATTCGACCAATCATAGCGGCGCAATGCGACGCTATGATTGGTCGAATTTATATGTTTTGTCCCTCACGGAGGCACGCGTACACCACTTCTATAGGATGCTACCTTCTATGCTTTTGAGCAAGTTTTTGTCACCTGCCCTGCTATTCAAACTGCTCAAGAATTTACAATGTTTTGTTATCAAGTAGGTCGATTAGTGTAAGACGGTCCTAAAATATATGTATAGCTATATGAGGACAATTTTGTAATGCGTAAGGTTAAGTAAATTAATATACAAACAGCAACACTCCTAACTGTACATCGGTACAGTTAACACTTAACAGTGTGGCTGATGATACCATGTAGGTTTAATATATTTTAATTATTATCACGTTTCTAAGAACAATAGTACATTATTGTCGAGGTTCGGAAGTAGCTACTTGCAAGCTGAGGATTCGTTTTAAACGGACGACCTTGGGAGTCCGTTTAATTGAATCCGAAGCCAGCAAGTAGCCTTCCAGCCGAGTCATATATAGTGCTTTTCTCAAAAATGGTGCAAGAGATATTTTACAGAAGCAACGTCCTAATTTTCACAGAGAAAAGTAAAACCATTAAAAAGATTTGCTTGCCGCCTTTAAAAAAAATAGAAGTGTATTTTTCTGCTGAAAATACGCCAACCTCACGCCAACGTATTTGAGACACCTAAATAGTCGCGGTACCAACATTATATTAATAATAAGTGCTGATCATTTGTTTGGCTGTTTAATGGACCTATGCCTTCATTTGATATGGCCATTTAAAGTTTTAAAAAGTTTGGAACTCGTTTAATAATGGAATTTGTATGCAACATTGCAGTCCCGAAATCGAGACTGCAATGTCGACTTTGCCGTCCATTTTTGAGAAAAATTATATTATTTATTACTTAATAATTATTTTTCCTTTTTTACACTTAATAATTATTGCAGTCCCGAAATCGAGACTGCAATGTTTTTAATTTTTAGAATGACCATAAACTACACACTTCGCGACCTATTTTTTAACCGGCAACGTCGACTTTGCCGTCCATTTTTGAGATAAATTATATTATTACTTAATAATGTTGATATGATCATAAAGTATGAGGATTTACTACAGTGACATCTATTGATAGTCTTTCTCAAACAATCGAGCTATTTAGTGTGTTACAACGGCAAGAAACTAACTGTCTAGTAATGCGATAGATGGCGCTTAGAATAGTTCATGCCATTATTTATTAATTTTTTTCTGCGTCGATTTACTATGTGTAAATGGATGTTTTAAAAGGTTTTTGTTGTAATATGCTAAATAAATTAGAACTATACATGTTAATTTAAAAATTGGCAAGATTTGAAATAACACAAATATATATTTAGGCCCAATGGTGCTCTGAGTGACATCTCTTGAATTTTTGTGGAACTAAGCGAGGCTTGTATAGGCCGACTACTCTATACTATACTTACTTTATGGTTACGATCAGGACAGATATGGCCGCTAGGTGGCGACAGCGCCACGCGCGGCTTATGGCTAGCCACCAAAATTGGTGTGGAACGGATGTACTTTTAGCTACCTGTATCAAAGCGACGAAAGCGCGGAATGAGACACGCCTGACTAAATAGAAATACTTCATCAACAATCCGTAACGTCCCGGGCTCAAATAATGTGGGTACTTTGTTCCCCCAGGGGTTACAACGAGGAGTACATGGAGCTGGTGATGGGCCCCGACCCGCCGCTGCTGACGAACCTCAAGATACAGACCTCCGAGCCCTTCTATGACCCTAATAGGTAATGTTGACTACATTTTTCTCTGGTCTAAGTAGGTAATATTAAAAATCGTCCAAAACCTATTGTAAATTTTCCTTGTGTTGTTGATAATCGAGCTTACCTCCTGATAGTAAGCGGTTATCATGGCCCATGGGGCTGTTCATAAATTACGTCATCTATTTTTGACCCCCTCCCCCCCCTAAAAATCATCCAAAAGTTATGCTTCGAATGACCCCGTTTCCTCCTACGTCATGCTACCATCACCCGATGTTCAGACCCCCCCCCCTCTAATTTGAAATGACGTAATTTATGAATAGCCCCCATGTAAACATACATAATGTGTTGTTAATAAGGTTTTTTCTTTTAAATAAATATTATTCTTATTCTTTCTTTCTATTATATTGCCGCCAGAAGTGAAAACTCAATGACTAGTGCAAAATGTCTGCAGCACTATGTATAATTGAGGTTAACGCCATCTAGCGTTATTTCGTCGCATTACTTGAAACCCCTAAGCACGTCGCTGTTAGTACTCGAGTTATATTAATACCAGTTAGAGGGAAACTCACTAGATGGCATTTAAATCAATAAAGAAAAACTCAATGACATTGTAAGTTTTTCGATCAGGTCACGGGTCCGTCTTACGGTCACGGGACGGTGATCTGTCGCGAGTTTAACACTTTTTCTCCACCTCAAAAAGTGCACAGCGCCGCTAAAGAAGTTTTCACTTCAAAAAGCGGATTCAATTACCTATAATATGTACATTTGTATTTGTATTTATTTATTGCAATTCACATGTACATTACAGGTTTTCCAAGTACTTAAGAGTATAGGTAGGTACACAAATGACACATGAAACCCTGATGGGCACAGCAATCAGGTAGATATGTAAACAATACTAGTCGTTTCGAGCATAATTTCATCAATTGCAGGGTGGTTGAATAGTAAATATTCTAGTATTTTGCAGGTTAAACAAGAACATAAACCTGACCATAGAGCTGAAGAGCCCGGACATCGCGGCCACGCTGAAGGAGTGGGTGCGGCTCGGCGCGCTCGCGCCCACCTCCCCGCTCGTGCAGATCTTCCACCAGACGCAGAGCAGCAGCATCACATACCAGCGGGACGACGACTAGCTTATACCATAGAGACACATAACTTATAAGGAACAAATAAATATAAATAAAAAATAAAAAAAATAATAAAAAAAAACTAGCCCGCCCCGGCTTCGCACAGGTTAATAAATTATACATAAACCTTCCTCTTGAATCACTCTATCTATTAAAAAAAAAACAACGGGCTGCACTCCGGGAGTGCCGACAGAAGTGAAAACTCAATGACTAGTCCAAAATGTCTGCGGCACTATGTAATTGACCCATCCTCCTTTCTATACTTGTTCAACCAGATCTTGACAGTGGAAAAAGGCGGCAAATTTGAAAAATGTAGGCGCGAAGTGGTATCGTCCCATAGAAAATTTGAATTTCGCGCCTTTTTTTACTGACAATATTTGGTTGACCGGCTATATTGAAAAACTTTAGTTCCGAAATTGCTGGTCAGTGAGCTTGTTTAAAATTCGAAATTCAAATTTGTAGCGTTAATTGTTTAAAATTCGAATAGAAATTGTAAAGTTACAGACCTCGCATCTAAATATATTTGGTCATGATATTTTGAGTTTTATTCACCAGTACTAGAGTTCACTTTTATTAGCGTTTTCATCAAGATGTAGCTTTATTGCATTATAATTATTTGAATAATATAAAGTTAGAATGTAACTGTGAGATCCTCGTATTTCAGCCCGTACAAGATTAGAACCTTTTTCATGTAATGTCATGGAGTTTTTCTTTATTGATTTAAATGCCATCTAAATGAGTGGCCATCTAAACCTTACGGTCACGTGATCGCCTTACGCTGTCTTAGTTTATAATTTTTTCCCCACCTCTAAAAGTGCCCAACGCCGCTAAAGAAGTTTTCACTTCAAAAACCGCATCAAAATCCGTTGTGTAGTTTTAAAGATCTAAGCATACAGACAGGCAGGCAGTGGGAAGCGACTTTGTTTTATACTATGTAGTGAAGAAAGAGTGGTAACTCCGTCAGTTTTCTTACCATAACGCGAGTTATTTCGCAGTCGACATCTAACGTTAAGTAGCGGACATTATCATTCTGCTAGTTGACAATAGATGTCGCGGCAAACAAAAACTGTAATGCTCGACAATTTTTAGCTATTATAAGCGAATTAACCGGAACTCTATTTTCAACTCCTTTTGCTTATAATATTAGTTGTAAATTGTTTTAGTAGTACATTTTTCGTCAGTAGCGAAACTGGTGACATCTGGTGACAAGTACCGGTACTAATAATTCCACTATTTGACGTTAGATGTCGTCTACGAAATAACTCGCGTTTTGGTAAGAAAACTTACGAACGGAGCTACCACTCTTTCTTTACTTATATATCTCTATGGTTTGTACCATAGGGAGCGTGCATAAACTGTAGGGGGCAGCACAAGACACGTCAGACTTTTGGCGCGAGGCGTAAATGTGATGTTTATGCTTCCAAAGTAGCCCACGAGATGGCAGAACCTACTATGCACAAGAAAACGTACGAGAACGTTAGATCGCAGCACTTGCAATGTACATTTTTAAGGTTCCGATTCAGGCCACAAGATGGCAGACCCTCCGCGCATGGTCCCTTCCGTTTTGTCACAAAAAATGGAGGAAACTAAAGTAAAGACGCTGCAAAATTTCGTACATGTGCTATCTCTATTCATCATCATCATCGGCGTCAATCCCAGCTGTGCCCCCGCGCGGCGATGTGCTATCTCTATTGCACGCGCATAATTAAATTGCTGTCCCGCTCGCAGAGATAATGGCGGGTCCCATAGGCATTTTTAATTTCGCGCATATTTTACTGCCTAAAATGGTTAACGGACTATATTTAGTATACTCATTACTCACTAATAAAGACTGATATAACACAACATGACTTGTCTTATTTGGAAAACGAATACCTACACAAGTACTCACTCCCGTAAATATAGCAGGATCTATAACCAGGGGGGTGTCACTCCGCAGTTTAGGTACATTTGGCCGGCGCGCCCATCGGACAGGGGTATGGTAGTGGGCTGCCGCTCGGCGTGCACGATAGTCGTGTCACGTGGCGCTCGCGCAAAATTGAAAATACACAATGGCTTCGAAACTTACTTCCGTGAGAATCAGACATACTATCTCCGGATAAAAAATGTATGTTTACATAATCAACGTTTGTAATTCCTACATATTTATCTTAAAAAATAATAAATCGGTGGGTATAAAGTCTATTTTTTTATTCGGTAGACTAAAATGACATTTCACAGTATGAACATCATGTCTCATTTCATACTATAAAATGTCATTTTAGTCTACCGAATAAAAAAATAGACTTTAGGTATAAAAACTTGTCAAGTGATAACCCCGTGCCGACACTCACAGCTCGGTCATAAAACTGCGGCGCGCAAAGG
The DNA here is from genome assembly GCF_948474715.1 of Cydia amplana. Taxonomy (NCBI): domain Eukaryota; kingdom Metazoa; phylum Arthropoda; class Insecta; order Lepidoptera; family Tortricidae; genus Cydia; species Cydia amplana. The sequence continues at coordinate 6,675,341 of NC_086094.1, read as the reverse complement.
AGATTCACGGTTCGTGCGCGGTTATAAGTTTCAATTTTGCTTGCAGGCAGCGATATAGGTGTAATTTTATACCTAAATTTGACTTTTGTGAAGGAGTGAATTTTCTGTACGGTAGTACTATTAGTTATTCTGTGCTATAACCTCGGTTGTGCTGTAATTAGGGCGAGCGAAGCGAGCCCTATCACTATTCGACAAACTATGCATTCTTGTGGTACACTTTACGGAAAAACTATCGCACTTATAGGTTTGAAATTTAACATAGTAATTTAAATTCATGTCTAGATGTGTTATCAAACATAAAAATATCATTTTATAAACCTAAAATAATAAAATACAGGAAAAATACTTTGTATTACTACTAGCGCCATCTGTTAGAAAAAATATGAATTAAAATTCGTGCTAAATGTACTATGTGCTAACAACGATGAATACAAAAAAGGGTTAAAAAAATGTAGATTCTGACTTTTCTGACCCATCTCGCTTCGCTCGGTTTGATTCCCAATTTAGCAATTAAGTTTCTCTGAATACTGGAACATTCAATCTTGCTGTATTTTTGTCGCAGTCGGATTGTATCCGCCGTATTACATTACGGCTAGCCGTTTTACAAAACAGGGGCGTTTTGAAATGCGGCGGTTCGACGATTAGCCGGATTGAATGCGGCTGAATGAAAATCCGCTGGAATGTATTCGGCGCCATACGTTCTTCAAGACGGCTAGCCGTAATGTAATACAGCGAGTCATTAGCCGCCGCTTTGACAGTTTTTAGTCCCCATTTTTAACACTCGTGGCGCTGCCTGACATAACAACAACAAACTATGAAAAACGCTGGGGTGTCCATCAAATCTGGAGTTCGTCGGACTGTTTCTTTTCAAAAAACATTTCCTTCGCAACTTGCAACAACTATTGATTTAGTGAGACGTCCGTGAAAACATTACACTTTGGGGAAAAAAGCGTAGGTAGGTAAGTAGGTCAGGTTCGTTAGGTAGCTTCAGATGCCCGAAGGGCAAACCGCCCAGAAATAGGAGCCCCGCTTGCGGGGCTCCGTCTATTTAAGTTGTGAAGGAAATGTTTTGGAAAAGAAACACATGTAGTGCGGTGGGACCATGGTAAAAATAAATTAAATTGCAAACATTGTCAATCTCCGGTTACGTAGGCGACCGAAACAATGGTCACTCTACAATCTAAATAGTAGATACGATGCGGCTAAACGTAGGCCGCCTTATTGAAGAACGTATCGCAATGACAATCCGGCTAATCGTCGAACCGCCGCATTTCAAAACGCCCCTGTTTTGTAAAACGGCTAGCCGTAATGTAATACGGCGGATACAATCCGACTGCGACAAATATACAGCAAGATTGAATGTTCCAGTATTCAGAGAAACTTAATTGCTAAATTGGGAATCAAACCGAGCGAAGCGAGATGGGTCAGAAAAGTCAGAATCTACATTTTTTTAACCCTTTTTTGTATTCATCGTTGTTAGCAATTTGATTATACAATCTGACTACGACATATTCACTGCGGAGGTCAATTTACTCGTATGTTTTGTGACGCCGATGAACTGATCAGTCATGTTGTGTTAGCAAACTAAAATCGGTTATTTTCAGTTCGAGAAACAGTTTTAGTGTTACTATTGCTTGGAACTGCCAAAATTATAAATAAAGATAAGCATAATATACCGGGCCGATACAGACGGACTACAACACGACTGCAACTTGTATGGAAACTGCACGCCGACTGCACGCCAATTGCAACGTCGGCGTGCAGTTCAACAAAATGACCCAGAACCCTGGCAGTACCTAGTGGAACTCAGGTTTGGTGCAACATGGCACACGCTGTTTTAGTAATTCGACACGTCTTGATGAGCACTTGGGAGAGCAGTACGATAGAGCTGATGCTGAACCCTAGCTGTACCTAGCGGAACTCAGGTTTGGTGCAACATATACACACACTGGGTTGGACATCCGACTCGTCATGATGATCACTTAGTAGAGCAGTACCCAAGATAGCTGATGCTGAACCCTGGCAGTACCGAGTGTAGCTTGGGTTTAATACAACATATGCACACGCTGTTTTGGTCATCCGACTCGTCTTGATGAGCACTTAGGAGTGTAGTACCCAAGATAGAGCTGATGCTGAACCCTGGCTGTACCTAGTGGAACTCCGGTTTGGTGGAACATAGATACACGCTGTTTTGGACATCCGACTCGTCAGAATGAGAACTTGGGAGAGCAGTACCCAAGATAGAGCTGATGCAGGCAGTACCTATTGGAACTCAGGTTTGGTGCAAAATAGGCACACGCTGTTTTAGTCATTTAACACATCTTGATGAGCACTTGAGAGAGCAGTACCCAAGATAGAGCTGATACTGAACCCTGGCAGTACCTATTGGAACTCAGGTTTGGTGTAACATAGGCAAACGCTGTTTTGGTCATCCGACTCGTTTTTTTGAGCACTTGGGAGATACCCATAATAGAGCTGTAGCTGAACCGGGCAGTATTTAGTGGAACTCAGGTTTGTCACAATATAGGCACACGATGTCATCTCACTCGTCTTGATGAGCACTTAGGAGAGTAGTACCCAAGGTAGCTGATGCTGAACTCTGGCAGTACCTAGTGGAGCTCGGGTTTAATACAATATAGGCACACTCTCTCACGATAGAGCTGTTTCGATACTCACGATAGAGCTGTAGCTGAACCCTGGCAGTATTTAGTGGAACTCACGTTTGTTGCATCATAGGCACACGCTGTTTTGGTCATCTCACTCGTCTTGATGAGCACTTAAGAGAGCAAATTATACGTAAGTTTATCTGCGGAGCAGCATGATTACCGCCAGTAGGTGTCCAGATCCAGACGGGATAGTTTTACGCTCAATTGTGTGGTATGGACGCATAAATAAATTCAAGGACATTGGCTCGCTGACCAACATTATGTAGGAAAGCCAGTTGGCTTCCTTGCAAAAAGTACTGGGCGACCGTGTAGGACTGTAGGATGTAATACTAATAGTGTCCGACCGAAACATGTTTTTTTGCCGAAACCGAAACCGAAACCGAATGTTCGGCTCTGGCTCTAGTTTCGGCCGAAACCGAAACCGAAACCGAAACTTTTGAAGACTTTTTAAAATCGTTGAAAAAATGTCATAAAACCGCTTTAAAACTCATATTAAGGGGCTGTCAACACCCAATGTCCTTGAAATTGATGTTACTTAAGGGGCTCCGCCACGCTAATAACCTTCGATCTGAATCCCTTAGTTTTCTTATGTTTTTTGTAGTTTATCATATTAACAGCAACGGCTTTAAGCAATATAGTATTCCATATTTACTTCAAAGTTCATTGTCTTCGAGATATTTGGCATCAAAGTTGAACAATTTAAGGCCAAAAAACTGCTTTTCTGGCCATAACTTTTGTGTTAATTCGTTTAAAATTAAAACCCTAGACACGTTTTACGACACGTCAAAGACGAATCCAAATATGTAGATTTCGTATAAGTAATATCCTTCACAACAATCTTATAGATACAAAAAAAGTTTTCTTTTAGGCAATGTTTAAAAATATTATAAAATAGTATGAATTTCTTTCAAAATCCGGTAGACAATAATGGAGATAAATATTGAAGAACCGATAGCCGTTTGTCTTATAAAAATCTATCTGTAGTGCAAAAGTAGGAGATACGATTCAAAACTTGTCAAAAATCGATGAAAACCGCAGGTAGCCCCTTTTTAGAAAAACTATTTGATTTAGTAAAGCAAAAAATATATTTAATACCTACCTATGTTAATATTTATTATATTTTAAGACCGTGGCCGCACTCGATACATGATTGAACGACATCGGCTCGATAGAAAATAATTGCAAAGATTGGTCTTAAAATCACCATTAAACGGTTCTAATGTCTTTATTTCTTGACTTATGTGTCTGAAATTAAAATCAATTTGTCAAAACATTTACTTTATATACCTAAACCAATAACGAGTAATATTACACAAATAATCCACATTTATTTTTATTTAAATAGTTTTCTTATTATTCCCTTGAGCGCTGGTGGCCTAGCGGTGAGTAAGAGCGTGCGACTTTCAATCCAAAGGTCGCAGGTACAAACACTACAAACCCCGGCTTGTACCAATGAGTTTTTCGGAACTTATGTACGAAATATCATTTGATATTTACCATTGAGGAAGCCGGACTAGCCCGATAAAGCTTAGTTTACCCTCTGGATTGGAAGGTCAGTCTGATGTCAGTCGCTTTCGTAAAAACTAGTGCCGACGCCAATTCTTGGGATTAGTTGTCAAGTGGACCCCATGCTCCCATGATCCGTGGCCAAAATGCTGGGATAACGCGAGGAAGATGATGAGTTTTCTTATTATTCCCTTGCCCAGGCCCAGTAACATGCGACAGTGCTATCTCATTTACTATTACGATACAATTAGACAGTGTGCGCGTTTTAGGTATTGACAGCCTCTTAAGACTGCGTCGACCGTTCAGTGGGCCCATCATTAGTGGAATTGTGTTTAATTATATATAATGATTATATATAATGCGTCTCTAAAGTCAGGGTTATTCCCATCAGCGTGGAAACGAGCCAGAGTTATTCCGGTATTTAAAAGCGGCCGTCGGGAATTAGTTGCAAATTATAGACCCGTTTCCATTTTGTCTTCGGTGGCCAAAGTGTTCGAAAGGCTGGTGTATGCTGCACTATTTGATCATGTCAAAGGCGGGCTCTCTCCATATCAACATGGGTTTATGCCTAAGCGATCTACTTGTACAAATCTTTTTAGCTACGTCACTAACCTTACAGAAGCTGTCGATGGTGGTCATCAGGTAGACGCGGTTTACACTGACTTTTCGAAGGCTTTTGACAAAGTTAATCACAAAATCTTAATTAATAAATTGCACAGTTTCGGCATTGCAGGTAGTTTACTTAACTGGTGCCAATCTTACCTTCAAGGCAGGCCTTCAACTGTGGTAATAGAAGGCACTCAGTCTGACTGTTACATTGCACTCTCCGGTGTACCACAGGGGTCTAATTTGGGGCCATTATTTTTTAACATATTTATTAACGACATTACCTGTATATTCAATAATTCGGCCGTATCGCTGTTTGCGGATGATCTAAAATTGGTACGAGTAATAAAAAATCTATCGGACGATAAGATAAGATAAGACAATAAATGCTGCCTTTAAATCTCTAGGGTTTGTGTTAAGATGTGCTAGGGAGTTTAAAGAATGTTCAACAATGGTGACTCTTTTTAACTGTTTTGTAAGAAGTAAACTAGAATACTGTAGCATTATCTGGAATCCTAGTTATAAAGTACATATTGAAAGGATTGAACGTTTGCAAAAACGGTTTACTAGACATCTTGCGTATCGCTTTGGAACGGGCTGCCAAGGATATAATACAAGACTAAAACAATTTAAATTAATATCTCTTAGTAGTAGGCGTATTATGCTGGACCTAATGTTCTTGCACAAGCTTCTGAACGGCAGGATTGATTGCATGCATATGGTTAGTCAGATAGGGCTGAAAGTGCCGTCTCGTTTGCCACGTTACCCTTGTGCCTTACTTTATGTGCGTCGTAGTCGAACTAACCTATTAGCTCATTCCCCTTTGCCTCGCCTGGCTCGCCTATACAACAAGCATGCTAACAATGTCCCCTCATTGGATGTGTTTCACGACAGTGAAGCCTTATTTAAAAACAAATTATTATCTGTTGGCAACCTCAGCTAGCTCGTCTAACTCACCTTAGTTGCGTTGTGTGGAAAATTTATTGTTAATGTTAAGTTGTTAATTAGTATTTTATAGGTACTTTTTCTAAATTATTGTAATTTATGCTTAGTTAGTCTTTTTCTGAGAGTTAACTTACAGTTTAAATTAAACATTATAATACTTAATGCATGCTGTGATTGCCTTTAAGTGGGGGATCAATAATAAATGTGCCCTCTTAGTTTGTAACGTATACTCGTATGTAAATTGTATCTTCTGTTGGTGATCCTAATAAATAAACAATAAACAATAAACAATAATAAACCGATTAATTTCTGTATACATAAATCAGTACATATATGTATTAATATTGTTGTCCTACTTGTTCCACAACTTTTGGTCTTTGTCACTTAGTTTAGTTTCATAGAACGAAGTACCATTGCGTATGTTTCGGCCTGGCCGAAAGGTTCGGCCGTTTTTTGGCCGAAACCGAAACTACGGCCGAAACATGATTTTTTGGCCGAAACTGGCCGAAACCGAAACCGAAACCGAACCTTCGGTCGGACACTAAATTTAAGCACTTATGAAATTGTATATTACGTGTGGATGATATTGGCAATTTGATTTTGTCGTCTGGACACGTTTTTAAAGGACAAAGTAAAAGTTGTAACAGACAGGCGTACCGGACAGCGACCGGGGTCCTATTAGTAGGTAAGTATATTTCTTTCTTGCTCTCACTTATCGATCGAACATGGAACAAGACTCAAAACTGGATCAAAGTCGCGGTCCGGTACGTTTAGGTAGAAAAACTCCGCGAGCCCTTACAAAGCTCTGCTTTTTGCTAGTGTAGAAAAATCCTCGAAAAAAATTACTAAAAATTCGTTCAGGATCAGGATCCTTATTCATACACAGACAGCGCTGTTTTAGTATAAATCTTGCATTGCGTTTTCAAGATTTTTCTTAGGATAGTTTACGTCTCGCCCGTTCGATGGCGCTGTTCCGTGTAGCATAAACCCTGAATCGCGCTATATATCTAGCGACTCGTATAAGATGGACTCGCGCACGAGAACGCAACTCATGCTAGACCGCCAGATTTAAATCCGTAACACACTAACCCACCGCACCAAGAGGTATTTCTTTGTCGTTCTTACTTATGCAGTAATGTGTTATGGCTTTTAGATTTATTATGGTGATATTTGACTAATAAACTAGGTCGAAAGAAAACTCATAAATGACAGTTAATTAACTGTCACTGTCATATTAGTTGATGTTTGTTGTTTACCTTTCGCCTGTTTCGCGTTGTAAGTTTATTTTTACATTATGACTGAATTAAAACCACTGGTTACAATAAAATGTAAGCAACAAGCCATACGAGCTGTGCGTTTCAACGTTGACGGCACTTACTGCCTCACTTGCGGCGCGGACAAGAAGATCAAACTATGGAATCCGCACCGACAGCTCTTACTTAAAACTTACGGAGGACACGCGAATGAGGTCCTAGATGCTGCCGGGAGCTGTGATAGCAGTCAGATTATATCCTGCAGTGCTGATAAATCGGTTATTCTCTGGGACGTAACGACGGGGCAGCCGCTGAGACGATACCGTGGGCACGCCAGCTCAGTGACTCGCATCAAGTACAACGAGGAATCTACTATGGCTGTATCCGGCTCTGTGGACAACACAGTTGCCTTCTGGGACGTCCTAAGCCGTCGCCAGGAGCCCGTGCAAGTTTTAAAGGATGCTAAAGACACGATAACCTCAATACAAGTGACAGATTACGAAGTTGTGACCTGTTCCGTAGATTCCCACGTGAGACGGTATGATATGAGGGTGGGGAAGATGTTTTCAGACTATATTGGACATATAATAACATATGGGAGCGTAACTCATGATGGCCAGTGTTATATTTTGAGTTGTGCAGATAGTACGGTTAAGTTATTTGATAAGGATTCTGGAGAGCTACTTAATACATTTACTGGTCATGACAGTAAAGATTATTTGCTAGAAAATGCAGTGAATGCGAAAGACAGTCATATTATCTCTGGCTCGGCGACTGGAGAAATATTTTTTTGGGATTTAATTAGCAGTAATGTTACTTGTAAACTGGTTCATAGTAAGAATAAGCCGGTGGTATCTTTGAGCCACCACCCTACAGAAGATTACTTGTTGACGGCTTGCGAGGACGAAATAATTTTGTGGGGTGATGTCCTCCTACCGTAAAATGATCTGTAAAACAATGCACAAATAAAAGTGGTTGATTGATTTTATTTTTTTTCCTTTATTTCTCCTGCTTTTCAGAACACCAAAATGGATTAAAATGCATTAACAATTAAAAATAATTCAATCATAATCACATAAAATAATCAACACAATGCTATAAAATATAAATCATCACAATCAAAATAATTACAAAACAAAACAATAGTACATTATTGCAGAGGCCGGGAAAGGGCAATTCGTGGATGAGTTTCGATTTTGTCGGACGACGCGAAGCGGAGTCCGACAAAGAAGACGAATCCACGAATTGCTATTCCTGCCGAGGCATATATAGTGCTTTTCTCCAAACATGCGAGGAAATATCGTAAAATAATAATTATTTAAGCATCAAGCATCACTCAAATCGAACCTTCACATCAAAAATGTCAAAAACAATTTCCCTCTAAAATTATTTTTTTAAAGTTTAGGGCACAAACTTATTCTGCCATTCAGTACCATTCAATATTCGTTCATTCAATATAACTAATTGCGCAATATAGTTGGTCAAACCAATTTGTCAGTCAGTAAGAACCAGGAAAACTATACCCATCCTTTTCTTTTGGGTGCTAGTACTAGTGTAAGACAAAGATAGTATGATTCTCTCTGTCTATGTTTGAAATGAGAAAGTCCTTTGACAAACTATATAAACTTTATGTACACGGATGAGATCCTTAAAAAAATATAGCTGATCGCGTCGTGTAGACGCGGCTCGCGGCTATAATAATTGGCTGTTTGCGTTTTTTATTTTTAAAAAGTAAAAAACACTACAGTAATAAGTTATTACTGTATTGTTTTTTTCATTCCCGTCCGCTAGAACAGGACAGCGATAGTTTGATTTTTTTAAATTAGAGTTTGACAATAACGTAGAACTTCCCGTACTATTTTTGCTACAATAAGGTGAACATTTCCGAGCAGATTGGAGAAAAGTTATATTATGTTACAGATAAACAAAACTACATTAATATTATAGACTACAATTTATCAGTGCTCTTTTGTTAATAATTTTAACAACCACTTTTAAATTTACTATTAAAATCATAGTTCATAAATTGTACATTCACTAAACAATATATCATTTAAGTTACTTAGTTAGCATACATTTCAATTATCTCATAGTTCCTTAGGAAAGTTGAGTTATAAGAATGTCTGGATGGTGTTTCGCGCCAAAATTTACTTTTTTTATCTCGAAACTTTTTTTAGGGTGCGTTCAGAAACATGTATAAGAATACATTTGTGCAAACTTGGCAGTAAGAATGCACTTGGCTTCACCCGAGTAAGCACAAGTGTCATAGAATTGGGCCGTCAGTACATTTTTGAATTTAGATTATTCTACATCGCGCTATCGAAATTTTTCCAGTCGCATATATATCAGTCCGAGTCAATGATAGGGAGGATGGTCGGGGAGGTGGAGTACGGCTGCGAGCCGCTGACATATAAACTTAATTTCACACTAAAAGGTCGACATTCAGCGCGCTTCGCGCGCTTTTACATACAGGGCGCCTGCGGCGCCCATCACACTATAAAGGGCGGGCGTAGCCCGACATTCAGCGCGCGTTCGCGCGCTCTTACATACAGGGCGCCATCACACTATAAAGGTCGGGCGAAGCCCGACATTCAGCGCGCTTCGCGCGCTCTTACATACAGGGCGTGAGGGCGACTGCGGCGCCCATCACACTATAAAGGTCGGGCGAAGCCCGACATTCACGCGCGCTCTTACATACAGGGCGCCTGCGGCCCCCATCACTAGCGCGCTCTTATATACAGGGCGCTTGCGGCGCCCATCACACTATAAAGTTCGTAGCCGTTCGTAGGCGTAGCCCGACATCCAGCGTGCTTCGCTACAGGGCGCTCTCGCTTTTACATACAGGGCGGCCTGCGGCGCACTTCACACTATAAAGGTCGGGCAAAGCCCGACATTTCAGCACGCTTCGCGCGCTTTTACGTACGGGGCGACTGCGGCGCACTTCACACACAGGTTTAACCGGTTAAACTTGGAGTTACCATGGTTACCAGTACAATTGGACACTAGGTTAACGCCGTTAACGATTTAACCGCTTAACCACTGGTTAGTGGCATGGCCCACGCCTTACAGGGATAAGTTCACCTTTGTAGTAGTGATGTACCTACTATTCTATTAATTGGGCCCACCCAGAAGAAAGGGATGAGTATAATTTTCTTTGTTCCTACTTTCTGACAAATTGTGTTTGCCAGACTATACCTAATATACTTTACTTAGTTTGACAGTATTCGTAGTATTCTTTTTTTCATGTCATCATATTACCCTTTGTATTGACAGGTAAAACCTATGCTGGTGTCGTCTGTAATACTTCGCTACCCATAGGTAGAATTTGGGTAGAATAAAACAAGTGTTAGTGGATATGGTTTATTTCGGCTTGTGGGGCCTGGCGGTCGACTTGGCCCGCTCCTTGGCCTTCTGCCGCTTCAGCAGGTGCGTCTGGATGTGGCGGATCAGGTGCTCCCGACTCTGTAACAACCATATTTTGTATTTAGTTTTTTTTTTTTAAGTTTTAATAATGTACTTAAAGTAGGTTAGGATGTGTAATGGATCCAGGCCCGACCACAACACTAATGGTCCCTGAATCGCTGTCAAACTTCGGTTCTGTAGGAAGAGGAAGTGTCTTTTCTGTACGGTAGTACTATTATTTATTCTGTGTTATACACAAAATCATTATTTTTTGATGCTATTTGTTGTTACCAATCCCATGCATTTGTGCCATTTCCATGACCAATAACGCTAGTGGTCGTATATTGGTAACCCACCTAGGGTTGCCAGATCGAAAGGCGCTATTATCGGGAAAAAATATCCATTTTTCGGGATTTTGGGCCTTAAGTCGGGAAAATGAACCATTCAAATTAAATTAATTGTATTAAAATCAACGATATTTTACATTATTGGCACTACGTCAGCTGCTCTGCCCAATCTCGCCACGCACTCCCTGTGCGCGCGCTGACGGGCTCGACGCGGGTCGCTGGTTCGCTCGACGACAGTTCAGAACTTGAAATTATTGTTTTATAAAGTGATGCTGTTTTTCGGGACAATTTTCACTTTGTCGGGAATCGGGAACACTTGCTAAAAATCGGGAGAATCCCGCCGAATCCCGACCATCTGGCAACCCTAAACCCACCTACGGTGAACACTGCTTAACGATTTTTTAACCCTCCACCAACTTCCGGAAAATTAAAAAAAAAATTGTAGACGCTTTCTGGCTCGCTGGAAAAAAAACTTTATATAACTTTTATTTCTTCTTATCATCTAATATTTCGATTCCAATAGGTCTGTACGACACTCGAGTAACTACACATTTAGCATCGTCGGCTCCCCAACTATGACGTGGTCCCTTCTGAATTATCTTATACTACATTGCGTATTTTAAGGGCAGTAAACAAGAATTTAAGAACGAATGTGCTTAAAGCCCTGCTAAAAGCTAGGGCTTAATAAACACGAGTTCGTAATTCCTGTACCTGCCCGGTACCGCACACACAATGTTTTTCATCACACTCCTGAGGAAAAAATAGAACATCTGCCTAATTTCGTACATACATTACAGCCATCAATTTTTAGGATTCACCGACAGCCCTAGATCGAAATTTCGGATTTACGGACCGCATCGCATACGTATAACAATACCTTATACGAGCAAGTGTGATGAATGATTTACTATTGTAATATATAATGTGGCTTAAGAGGATAAGATAGAATTGAATTAGCTATTGAAAATAGTTATTTTCGATACAAGTGCGAAAAAGAGGAAATTCGAAACGAGTGGCGATAAATTAAAACACGACCGAAGGGAGTGTTTTAAATCGACACGAGTTGCGAATTACTTATTCGCACGTGTATCGAACAACGTTTTACAGTACATATGGCACTTTAAAGTTTCGACATACGCACGAAAAGTGCTATTTTACGCACTAGTGCGGAAAAGTAGCCCCATATGTACTGTAAAGACTCATTCCAGCAAATCTAGTTCGACGCGTCAACTGGGGGAAACCGTATAAAGAAAAACCCACGTGTTAACTAGAACGTGAAACACGCGCACTAATTAGCCACAGCTCATTCTAATGTAGATTCAACGAGGAAAACGCAAGTTTCATGATTCTGGAGAAACCTAGTTTCCTTATCGAGCTGTATAAAAAGGGTAGTGCAACCAGTTACGATCACAGAACGCATTCGCATCTCAAGCAACCACTAGTCAAAGCACCAACAAACAAAATGGTTTCCAAATCGACTATGTGCCTATTAGTCTGCGTGGCTTTCATGGTGATTGTGTCCCAGCCACAGAACGCGGTGACAGCTGATGTGCATATTGGCAGCTGCGTTTGGGGAGCGGTCGACTACACCTCGAACTGCAATAATGAATGCAAGCGTCGTGGATATAAGGGAGGACACTGCGGGAGCTTCGCGAACGTCAACTGTTGGTGTGAACAATAGTCTCAGCAAAAACCTTCAAAATTCACAATTCAACTGGATCCGAGAAGACATCAACTGCAAGAATCTCCAAGAAACCAGCCTAAACTCAATTTCATCCAATCGCCATTACGTTCCTTGCAGCAATCTGCAGATTATTAAATTGCACAACGGGACTTAATCGCGTATCTAAGTTCAAGCGGATAAACAAGACCAAGTGCGGGTAGTTCGAAAAACTCGCGCGGTTAGAAGATGCTGATGCCAACTCATGGTCTAATAAAACATGGTCTTCTCTTCCCAGAGTGTCACTTGCCTACGTCACAATAACATTGCCACTTTATTTCAACATAACATGTTGCATGGGTACATTATATCTATGGTTAATAAGTTAACTACTGGCAACACAGGATAGCGCTGTCACATGTGACAGCGCTATCCTGTGTTGCCAGTAGTGTAAACAGAATTACCCGAACGTCTGAAATTTCTTTCGTGAATCGGAAGATATTGTTAACAAATAATTAAAAATGACGTGTTATTGTAAAATTTAAGATAAAATACATATAAATGAAAATTATTAAATTATAAAGAAATAAATTAACTTATTAACCATAGATATAATGTACCCATGCAACATGTTATGTTGAAATAAAGTGGCAATGTTATTGTGACGTAGGCAAGTGACACTCTGGGAAGAGAAGACCATGTTTTATTAGACCATGAGTTGGCATCAGCATCTTCTAACCGCGCGAGTTTTTCGAACTACCCGCACTTGGTCTTGTTTATCCGCTTGAACTTAGATACGCGATTAAGTCCCGTTGTGCAATTTAATAATCTGCAGATTGCTGCAAGGAACGTAATGGCGATTGGATGAAATTGAGTTTAGGCTGGTTTCTTGGAGATTCTTGCAGTTGATGTCTTCTCGGATCCAGTTGAATTGTGAATTTTGAAGGTTTTTGCTGAGACTATTGTTCACACCAACAGTTGACGTTCGCGAAGCTCCCGCAGTGTCCTCCCTTATATCCACGACGCTTGCATTCATTATTGCAGTTCGAGGTGTAGTCGACCGCTCCCCAAACGCAGCTGCCAATATGCACATCAGCTGTCACCGCGTTCTGTGGCTGGGACACAATCACCATGAAAGCCACGCAGACTAATAGGCACATAGTCGATTTGGAAACCATTTTGTTTGTTGGTGCTTTGACTAGTGGTTGCTTGAGATGCGAATGCGTTCTGTGATCGTAACTGGTTGCACTACCCTTTTTATACAGCTCGATAAGGAAACTAGGTTTCTCCAGAATCATGAAACTTGCGTTTTCCTCGTTGAATCTACATTAGAATGAGCTGTGGCTAATTAGTGCGCGTGTTTCACGTTCTAGTTAACACGTGGGTTTTTCTTTATACGGTTTCCCCCAGTTGACGCGTCGAACTAGATTTGCTGGAATGAGTCTTTTCAATAGCTAATTCAATTCTATCTTATCCTCTTAAGCCACATTATATATTACAATAGTAAATCATTCATCACACTTGCTCGTATAAGGTATTGTTATACGTATGCGATGCGGTCCGTAAATCCGAAATTTCGATCTAGGGCTGTCGGTGAATCCTAAAAATTGATGGCTGTAATGTATGTACGAAATTAGGCAGATGTTCTATTTTTTCCTCAGGAGTGTGATGAAAAACATTGTGTGTGCGGTACCGGGCAGGTACAGGAATTACGAACTCGTGTTTATTAAGCCCTAGCTTTTAGCAGGGCTTTAAGCACATTCGTTCTTAAATTCTTGTTTACCGCCCTTAAAATACGCAATGTAGTATAAGATAATTCAGAAGGGACCACGTCATAGTTGGGGAGCCGACGATGCTAAATGTGTAGTTACTCGAGTGTCGTACAGACCTATTGGAATCGAAATATTAGATGATAAGAAGAAATAAAAGTTATATAAAGTTTTTTTTCCAGCGAGCCAGAAAGCGTCTACAATTTTTTTTTTAATTTTCCGGAAGTTGGTGGAGGGTTAAAAAATCGTTAAGCAGTGTTCACCGTAGGTGGGTTTAGGGTTGCCAGATGGTCGGGATTCGGCGGGATTCTCCCGATTTTTAGCAAGTGTTCCCGATTCCCGACAAAGTGAAAATTGTCCCGAAAAACAGCATCACTTTATAAAACAATAATTTCAAGTTCTGAACTGTCGTCGAGCGAACCAGCGACCCGCGTCGAGCCCGTCAGCGCGCGCACAGGGAGTGCGTGGCGAGATTGGGCAGAGCAGCTGACGTAGTGCCAATAATGTAAAATATCGTTGATTTTAATACAATTAATTTAATTTGAATGGTTCATTTTCCCGACTTAAGGCCCAAAATCCCGAAAAATGGATATTTTTTCCCGATAATAGCGCCTTTCGATCTGGCAACCCTAGGTGGGTTACCAATATACGACCACTAGCGTTATTGGTCATGGAAATGGCACAAATGCATGGGATTGGTAACAACAAATAGCATCAAAAAATAATGATTTTGTGTATAACACAGATGGAATGGCGGATTGCGCCATTTTGTCCCTGACCGACCGTCCTTGTCGAACGCGTGTTAATTGTTATTTCCTTCTCGCTCAGTGTCAGTAGTCGCAGTGTTTTCCAAACTTTTCACGTCGTAAGCTTCGTAATTAATGTTTTGTTACGAAAATGGTTGGCTGCTCTATTCGGAACTGTAAGAGTAGGAGTGAAAAGTGCAGTATAGATTTGTTTTATTTTACTATGTTTCTACATGAATAACTTAAAATTAATGCCGTTAAAATAATTTTCACAGTTGGTTAAAATTCTCCCACATTTTAAAGTTTGAGAACCTGTAAACAGCATGATGACGTAGGCAAGTGACAGTTAGGTCATTCGCGAATCTCGGAAGAGAGTACCAGGCGGAGTATATTATTATACCATGTGCCAACTTAAGCCAGTCTTCTCCGAGACCACGGGGACAACGCCGTCCTCGAAACATCGGAGGTAAATCTTAAAACTTAGATACGCGATTAAGTCCCGTTGTACAATTTAATAATGTGTAAAAATCGTGAAAGTTTAAATCAGTGAATCTGCAGATTATTTCATTCTTCAAATCATTGTAGACCTGGCGCCCATTTTACAAACTCAAGTTGGAACCTGACACTGTCAATTCTGTAATGTCAGCGTGGTAAAATAAAACAGGAACCTACAGGTAAAGACTGACCATCACGCGCCATATTTTACGAGTTTTTTGTGTAGGTATTCTATAGTAAGATGTTTCTTCTTCATCTATGTTAATTCAATTACATATTTTCAAAATGTGTCTTTATTTCATTCGAATTTCTTTGATCGCAGTATTTTACGTCATTATTGTAAGTGTTACATTATTTCTAAAAGACTGTTTTAATTAAATTATATTTAATGATATGCTTTTATGATTTCCACGCAACTAAATAGTAGATTTTTAACCAAGGGATGAAAGGGACCCCATTTCTGACGAGATATTTTGACGCTGCTCTAACGAAGTGAGAAGATCGAGTCAGAATTGGCGAATTTACCCGAGTTAAACTCACTCTACTTTTCATTTCGCATACGAGGAAAGTAGGTACATTTGTATTTCATAAAACATGACTAACGTAATTGAGCGTTTTCCAAAAAAAATGTACATTTCATTCATGTCTTTAAAATATTGACTTCTTGGGCTCATTTTACTCAGAATCATTTGTACATTCACGCCTCATACATGAAAAAATGTGTCCCTAGAGGAGAAACGTATCACTTTCTACACACTTTATAGATAAACAATGACCCACTTTCAGAGCATGAAAAAGGAAATAGTTATTTACGATACAAGTGCGGAAAGTAGGAAATACGCAATGAGTGGTGATAAATTAACCCTTTGACCGCCGTTGGCATGTATACAAGACAACGATAGAACGATACACTGGCGCCGCGGTCTTGTATACAAGACACAAATTCAACCGCTCGGTAAATGTGAAAAAAACATCAATTGTATTGCTTTTACACTCGTGTTAATGTTTTAGGTCTTAGATTTTTTAAATAATTGCATTTAAAGCAGCTATATAAATCCATTCTTTTATAATAAGGCTATCAAAAAATTGCTCCAGATTTCAACGTTTTTCGTGTTCCTCGTCGCCGTTGTCTTGTATACAAGACAGCTAGGGATGGGAATGTTAACTCGATATGAGAATATTCAAAATAAATATCAAATCGCAAATCTAGTTTTATTTAAGCATTTGAACACCTTTTAAATGCCAATTGGTGGTAACTAGTAACTATAATACGTTAAACGAGAGAGAGACAGGCTTAACTATAGCTGGCTGAAGTTCAGGGAGCTTTTTCAGCTGTCGATAGTAGAGTTAGACAAGTAAATCTGTCCTTGTGGTCTATTTGCAGAACAAATGATTAATTTTGAGATGATAGTGTAGTGGGGAGTGATACCCTTAAGTGACCGCTTCGCACAAGAATGGTACAGGCGGACGCTCTGAATAGTCAGTGTCGCCTAACTATGAGAATGTTATATATTTGAAATTGACGAAAAATTGTCATGGTAGGGAGGATGTAATACGGGAACTGAGAAGCTCATCTAAGGAACATTTCGAATGTGAAACATGCATTCCCGAACATTTCCGATCCCCACCCTTTTCCAATATTATTATATATTCTTCACTCATTGACAATTCAACCCACGTGTAATTTTCCCCAATGCAGTTCCGATACATTTATATTATCGACACACGATGCGCGGCTCTAACCTTACGCTTATAAAGTTTACGTATCGACAAGCGCTTACGCCGTTGACCTAGAGACTATTATTACTTAATCCGCGCGGAAACAGTCCTTGTCGGTCTGCACTGCGGGCAGTCCATGCGCGCCGTTGTCTTGTATACAAGACTTCTCGTACAGCCTAGTGCGGTGACATTACGTCATGAATCGATATTGTTTAGTGGTTGTTTTTAATGATAAAGACCTTTATTTTTAACATTGTCGTGTGTAAAAAACATGTTAATTATTGGCATTTTCGAAATAAATTAAAGTTGGTTAAGAACAAAGCCAAATTGAGAAGTTTTTTACCATAAATTGTAGATATCGATATCACTATTTGCAATCCCTAAACTTTTTATTAGTTGTTTACTTAAAATTTACTCTGGCGTGTGAGTGAGCGTCTTTGCGGACTAGGTCCGGCGGCCAAAAGGTTAAAACAGGACCGAAGTTAAGTGTTTTATTATACTTATATTTGATCCACTTCCCGGTTTCCGATTGAGCTGAAATTTTGTATGCATGTAAAAATCGGATGACAATACAATATTATTATGACATCGAGCTGATCTGATGATGGAGACAGGAGGTGGCCATAGGAACTCTGTGATGAAACAACGCAACCTAATTGTGTTAAGGGTTTTTAGAATTGTCTCGATGAGTATTAGTTGTGTCGTAAGAAAAATACAGTCAGCGATAAAAGCTTGTACCAAAAATGAAATTTTTGCCAAAAACTTATTTTTACCTTAAACATTTTTATGAACTAATTTCGGGTATTTCAGTGTTGTTTTATTTATATCTCCGTTTACATTTGCTGGGTTGTCAGTCTTTCCGTGACCACAGCTGGTGCAACTCAGCTGAAAGGTCGGAATTTAAGGTAAAAACAATGAAACTATATCGCGGTAGACCCGTTGTGTAATTGTAGGTTTAAGTGTGTAATTAGTTAACCCGTGCGAAGCCGGGGCGGGTCGCTAGTAACTGTTGTAGGGTACGTGCACTCACAGTGTAGACGCGTCCGCAGTAGTCGCAGATCCTGTCGGTGGACCTGAGCCGCTGCTTCTTGTGTATGTTGCGGTGCTGTTTCAGTGTATAATTAGTTAACCCGTGCGAAGCCGGGGCGGGTCGCTAGTAACTGTTGTAGGGTACGTGCACTCACAGTGTAGACGCGTCCGCAGTAGTCGCAGATCCTATCGGTGGACCGCAGCCTCTGCTTCTTGTGTATGTTGCGGTGCTGTTTCAGTGTATAATTAGTTAACCCGTGCGAAGCCGGGGCGGGTCGCTAGTAACTGTTGTAGGGTACGTGCACTCACAGTGTAGACGCGTCCGCAGTAGTCGCAGATCCTATCGGTGGAACGCAGCCTCTGCTTCTTGTGTATGTTGCGGTGCTGTCTCATCTCCGCTTCTACGGCAAACTCCTGTAACAAAACATACTCTTAGATAATTTAGATCTTTGGCAGGCGTGGCTCACTCCGCGATTTCGTCGCTTTGCTACAGGTAGCTAAAAGTACATCCGTTCGGCCCCAATTTTGGTGGCTAGCCATAAGCCGCGCGTGGCGCTGTCGCCACCTAGCGGCCATATCTGTGCTGATCGTAACAGACGCGTTTTGTTAGAGAGTGAGTCCTGTACCTAGTACTATTATTTATTCTGTGTCTTTGGGCATAAAGATAAAATGTATTTTGTATAAGTTTAATTGTTTTTTTTTTCTTATTTACTCGTAATGCATGTTAAGTTCAAGTGTAAAATATACTTTATTCATGTAGGCTTAGCAACAAGCACTTATGAATCGTAACTAGTTATTACATATATATTATCCTATCATCTTAAGCATTAGCTTAAGATAATTATATCAGTGCAATTTATTGATGTTATTATTCCATAATAATATTGGAGTATTATACAAATCAAATTTAGTTAATTATAAGATGTAATGTTTTGAAAAGATGTGCCCCAGCGAGTTTGTTGCCGGTGCCATATTGGGATACCCTCCTCCAATTGAGGGGGGATCTAAATCTTCTCGAGGCAGAGGTGTAGCTTTATTTGACGTTCATAAGCGCATTGTAATATGCCTACTTCACTACATAGTATAAAACAAAGTCGCTTCCCGCTGTTTGTCCCTATTTATGCTTAGATCTTTAAAACTACGCAACGGATTTTAATGCGGTTTTATTAATTGATAGAGTGATTCAAGAGGAAGGTTTATGTATAATTTGTTAACCCGTGCGGAGCCGGGGCGGGTCGCTAGTGTATAATAAGCCATCTATATCTTGCGCCGGGAACACACCTACCGCGAGGGTCTTGTCTATGCCCATCGACGCCTCACATATAGACGTGTTTGCGGACAGTGTTGGTGGATTTGGTCGAAAACTTTTAATTTATTTAAATAGTATAGTTCGTAGCTTTCTAATAGAGCCCGACGGCTAATCCTATTGTCTCTTGTTAAGTAAAACCGCTCGTGCTACTTACCTGCAAAAAAGGGTCTTAATAATTCTCTTTGGCACCTGAGCGCGGGCTAGTCCAACGCTAAAAAAACCAGTGTAGGTGCGCTCTCCGATAACGCGCCTTTGTTACGCATCTCGATGACACATTTTAGACTGGTTCTGTAGCGTTCGACTCGCCGGCGCTCAGTAACCGAAGTACTGAGTGCCGGCGAGTTGAACGGACCACACACATCGTAACAAAATATTTATCCATTAGTTCATTTTGAATCTTATTGCAATTTCCATAGGAGTTGTAATTCAATTACCTGATTAAGTGAACGAACGATTTTTTATGCAGGTGGTTGTGGCACGTGCGGTTTTACTTAACAATAGACAAAGGATTAGCCGTCGGGCTCTATTAGAAAGCTACGAACTATAACTGTGTATAGTTTTTTTACAAGGATTTATTTTAATTTAAAAATGGTTTACAACTTTATTTCAAATTGTATATTTTTAAGGCATGTTACTTTTTTTGGATTTTATGACAATTGTATTATTATTATATATTTTTGTGGTTAATTTTATCTAAATGTATACATATATGATTAGTCCTACAAGGTATATAAGCGACTTGGTTTCTTTGGACTGTAATGCTTGTATATCTTGTAACAAATAAACAATATCTACCTTGGGGCAGTCTGGGCAGTGGAAGGTCTGTTTGGGGTGGTCGCTGAACTGCACGTGCATGCGCAGGTGCGTCGCCGTCGCGAACTTCATGCCGCAGTGGGTGCATGTTATCCTGAAATACTTGCAATTTTGCACTGACTTGAACACAGCAAAGTGAACTGAAATAAGTGACCCAGGCATAGACTAGGAATCCTCTAGACGGAGTTTAGAGCAATTATTCCATGGAACCGATGCTGCCAACAATACTGGGGTGCGGGGGACGAGGTGAGCGAGTCCCGTGCCGTGATTGGTCCGTTCAGACACGGACGTCACACAAAGACACTTTGACTCGAACATGGAGTAAAACTACCGTATATTTGTGGCAGAGGGGGTGGCGCTACTATGCTCAGTCTAGAGGATGTCTTGTCTGTGGACCCAGGCCT
Source organism: Cydia amplana (assembly GCF_948474715.1). Lineage (NCBI taxonomy): Eukaryota > Metazoa > Arthropoda > Insecta > Lepidoptera > Tortricidae > Cydia > Cydia amplana. Next base: position 6,654,672 of record NC_086094.1, on the reverse strand, counting down.
CCAGTGCCCCAGCACTTTTTCTTAGTATATGACATTTATTTCAGTTTACAATTTATATAGTAGTGTTTCTACTTGAAATAAAAACATATTAAAATATTTTTTGAAAATAACTTAATTTGTTCTTACGTACAGCGTAGTGACGTCATATTTTCACAGAAATTTTACATTTATGATGACATTGCATAATTTTGTCATTGCAAATGCCATGCAAAGTTAGATTGGTCGGGTTATTCTCACTAGCTAATAATTTTCCCTAATAGTTCCCAGTAGTAAAAGGTGGGAAACAATAGGGAACATTACGCGAAAGTTTGCGTAGGGGGCGCCACTCCCACACTAAGTCAAACAATTTACTGCAAACGAGAGAGTCGAACTTTTGTTATCTAACCTCTCTATCACTCTTGCATATTTGAGCGATAAAGAGGCAGATAGCCGAGTTTCGATTTCGCGATTCCCGGTAAACAAATCGCCCTGGTGTATCAATGTCACATTTTATTCTCTGTGAAAACTTGTCAAAAAATAGTGTGTATAAGTTACTCTACGGTATACTTAAGTCGCTAGTGCTGCACTCTGGCGGCAAAACATTGCAGTAATACTCCCTATTCTCAGTAGTTACTAGTGGTAACAACTTGGTGGTAACGCGACTTATACAGGATGGATTTTCTTTTTGGGTCAGTGAGGGCAGCTACCAGATCCCGTGCTGCTACGAGAAAACGGTCTTAGAAGACCTTCCCTCGATTTCAAATTAACGAAGATTGGCTTTAACAGATTTTGGAAAAACATACAGGGTTCGAGACAAAGGTCATTTTTGACAAACTTTTTTTTTTATGCCAATCGATCCCATTCCTATTGAGGATCAAAAGCTTGTATGGAACCAAAAAAAAAATCTAGAAAAGCCACAAATCTCGGAAAACTTTTCCCATACAATTTGTATGAAAATGATTTTTTTTATTTTTCACGCGCTATTTTTGTATGCCAATCGGTTTCATTCCTATCCAGTATCAATAGTTTCCTAGGGGTCAACTCACGGTAATGCATTAAAAAGACACAAATTATTAAAAACTTTTTCCATACATTTACTATGGAGAAAACGTAAAGTTAGATTTGTAGAATTAACATTTGGGTTAGTTGTCGCGTATAGTTTGTAGCTTTCTAGTAGACCCCGAAGGCTTATCCTATTGTCTATTGTTCAGTAAAACCGCACGTGCTACTTACCTGCAAAAAAGGGTCCTAATTATTCTATTCGGCACCAGAGCGCGGGCTAGTCCAACGCTCAAAAAACCAGTGTAGGTGCGCTCTCCGATAACGCGCCTTTGTTACGCATCTCGATGACACATTTTAGACTGGTTCTGTAGCGTTCGACTCGCCGGCACTCAGTAACCGAAGTACCGATTTTTTATGCAGGTGGTTGTGGCACGTGGCACGAGCGGTTTTTCTTAACAATAGACAATAGGATTAGCCTTCGGGGTCTATTAGAAAGCTACAAACTATACTAACTTGTTAGTGTTCCGATGCGCGGTGCTGTAGAGGTGGTGCGCGTTGTAGGCGTGCCAGGCCTTGAACTGCACCCCGCACGGCGCGCACGCCGCGCGCGCCGCCGCCGCGCCGTGCGCGCGCATGTGCGACGCGAACGCGCCGCCGTCCGTCAACGTCAGCGAGCAGTGCACGCAGCGGTACAGACGCTTGTTGTGCAACACGCTAAAGAATTAATATCTCTTTGAATTAAAAAAAAAAACCAAAATGTTTTATTTGCGAATATAGGTAGTACCATAGAGAAAAAAATACATAGAGTGCTCACTCCATACATCAGTTTTAGTACCAAAAAGACTATTAGCATCTAGCATCGAGTAGCGGAACTATCAGTACTGCTACTTGACAATAGATGTAGCACCGACCGGAAAGTCTTATGCTGTTGAGATAAGACTTTCCGGTCGGTGCTACATCTATTGTCAAGTAGCAGTACTGATAGTTCCGCTACTCGATGCTAGATGTACACACTGAAATTAATAGTCTGAACTGATGTATGGAGTGAGCACTCTTGTCTTACTATATTTCTCTATGGTAGTACACAGTGATGGTAATCTTATAATAAGTGGTGTCGCTATATTTGACCAACAGGCACGCAAAAAACATGTGTACATATGTAGAAATGATTAAAATTTTAAGCATATTATTGTACGTTTAAGATTAAAATCACTCCAAGACATAGGTTGTCTTAAATGTAAATTAAACTAATGTGCAGAAAATATGAATAGAAATCAATATCAAGGAATTAAATGACATTTGGATATACTACAGTTACCATTGAAATAATAGTTTTATAATATCAAAACCCGGAAATACCACATATCTCTTTGACGAGCTTACATTTTCTAGAATGCACGCCTCGTCTGCCCGCGACACGGTTCGACTAGCTTTCGTGGCAGTTTCCGGTATGCTGCCACGCGATGCTGGAATAACATTCCTCCGCCAATAAGAAACGCTGCTTCTCTTTTTTCATTTAAAAGCAAATTAAAACTTCATCTTCTCACTCATCAAACTTCCCACTCCTAGTCACCTTTGTCTACTATTTAAAGTCCGTTAACTCGTTGGGTGGACGATATTCGGAAGGTCGCGGGACACTTCTGGACGAGACTAGCCCAGGACCGGGACAAGTGGCGTACTAGAAGTGTCCTATGCTCAGCAGGAGGCTAAATAAGGAGGCTAATGTGATGTACTGACGCCATGTGCCGGGTGAGGCTGGGCCGCGTGGCAAGCACCACGCCACAGTCGGCACAAGTGAACCGCTTGTGGTGCAGCCGCTTGTGCTTCCTGAACTTCTGCGGGGACCTGCAACATAAAAAAACACTACATAGTATAAAACAAAGTCGCTTCCCGCAGTCTGTCCATATGTATGCTTAGATCTTTATAACTACGCAACGGATTTTGATGCGGTTGTTTTTAATAGATAGAGTGATTCAAGACGAAGGTTTATGTATAATTTGTTAACCCGTGCAAAGCCCGGATCGCTAGTATTTTATAAACTTTAACACGACTACGGTTTTTTTCGTAAACCTAATCCTAGTAGAGCGTCGGAGCCTGGCACGCTTTCGTGTGAGACCACGGCTCGGCCGCGACATTGCGCGACCAACGGCGGCGGTGGCAACCATTGGAGCGAGACACACCTTCAAACCTTCAAGAAAAGAGCGTACTAATCATAACATATTTACGATACAAGTGCGAAAAGTAGGAAATTTATTGTCGTGTTTTAAAGTTCGCCACTCGTTGCGAATTCCCTATTCGCACGTGTATCGTACAACGTTTTACAATACGTTATCCTTTAAATTTTCGACATAGTTACGTAATGTGCTTATTATAGCCAGAGATGAATAAGAGTGAATAGAGAGTTACTGTCATGGCTAAAGTTTATGGCGCCATCGCTCGAAAAGATTGCACCATACCTTCGGCCTACTGTCGAGTAGATGGCGTTAATTTCAATATTTAACAAATTAACACATATCAGTGAAAGAATAAGGATCAAAGTCAAATGGCGTTCACTTTAGCTTTAAGTAACAAATAGGCTATGGTTTTAGTACTTATGTACCTTTTTTGTATACCTATTACCTATAGTCACAATAAATATATCCCTATGAAAAGGGACCTTATTGTCGATGGCGCTTACGCCGCAGTGTCGCGCGGCATTGTATTTACATCGGAGCATCGTTAATAATGGTCGCCGCCGTGTTGCTTCTTGTAGTGGTGCAGCGTGTCGTCGTAGCTCGGGTAGCGCGCGTCGCACTTCACTACTGTGAAACAACTCACTCGGTGGTGTAGTGGCACTCGGCGCAGCGCAGACAGTCGCCGCCGTGTTGCTTCTTGTAGTGGTGCAGCGTGTCGTCGTAGCTCGGGTAGCGCGCGTCGCACTTCACTACTGTGAAACAACTCACTCGGTGGTGTAGTGGCACTCGGCGCAGCGCAGACAGTCGCCGCCGTGTTGCTTCTTGTAGTGGTGCAGCGTGTCGTCGTAGCTCGGGTAGCGCGCGTCGCACTTCACTACTGTGAAACAACTCACTCGGTGGTGTAGTGGCACTCGGCGCAGCGCAGACAGTCGCCGCCGTGTTGCTTCTTGTAGTGGTGCAGCGTGTCGTCGTAGCTCGGGTAGCGCGCGTCGCACTTCACTACTGTGAAACAACTCACTCGGTGGTGTAGTGGCACTCGGCGCAGCGCAGACAGTCGCCGCCGTGTTGCTTCTTGTAGTGGTGCAGCGTGTCGTCGTAGCTCGGGTAGCGCGCGTCGCACTTCACTACTGTGAAACAACTCACTCGGTGGTGTAGTGGCACTCGGCGCAGCGCAGACAGTCGCCGGCGTGTTGCTTCTTGTAGTGGTGCAGCGTGTCGTCGTAGCTCGGGTAGCGCGCGTCGCACTTCACTACTGTGAAACAACTCACTCGGTGGTGTAGTGGCACTCGGCGCAGCGCAGACAGTCGCCGGCGTGTTGCTTCTTGTAGTGGTGCAGCGTGTCGTCGTAGCTCGGGTAGCGCGCGTCGCACTTCACTACTGTGAAACAACTCACTCGGTGGTGTAGTGGCACTCGGCGCAGCGCAGACAGTCGCCGCCGTGCTGCTTCTTGTAGTGGTGCAGCGTGTCGTCGTAGCTCGGGTAGCGCGCGTCGCACTTCACTACTGTGAAACAACTCACTCGGTGGTGTAGTGGCACTCGGCGCAGCGCAGACAGTCGCCGCCGTGCTGCTTCTTGTAGTGGTGCAGCGTGTCGTCGTAGCTCGGGTAGCGCGCGTCGCACTTCACTACTGTGAAACAACTCACTCGGTGGTGTAGTGGCACTCGGCGCAGCGCAGACAGTCGCCGCCGTGTTGCTTCTTGTAGTGGTGCAGCGTGTCGTCGTAGCTCGGGTAGCGCGCGTCGCACTTCACTACTGTGAAACAACTCACTCGGTGGTGTAGTGGCACTCGGCGCAGCGCAGACAGTCGCCGCCGTGTTGCTTCTTGTAGTGGTGCAGCGTGTCGTCGTAGCTCGGGTAGCGCGCGTCGCACTTCACTACTGTGAAACAACTCACTCGGTGGTGTAGTGGCACTCGGCGCAGCGCAGACAGTCGCCGCCGTGCTGCTTCTTGTAGTGGTGCAGCGTGTCGTCGTAGCTCGGGTAGCGCGCGTCGCACTTCACGCACGCGTACCTGCCACATCATATATATAGATCAAGCTAATCTTGGCAGTAGAAAAAGGCGGGTTCATAATCATAGTAGTAGTAGTAAACTCTTTATTGTACAAAAAGACATATTAAAAATAACATACAAGTAGTGAGAAGTACAAAGGCGAACTTATCCCTATGAGGGATCTCTTCCAGTTAACCTTTGAGTAGATGAGAGGAGAAAGTGAAAAGAGGGTGACGAATGCAGCAAAATGTACAACAAGGTACCAAAAAGATAAAGGATCATAATCTTTCTCAATAATGGACGGCAAAGTCGACGTTGCCGGTAAAAAAATAGGTCGCGAAGTGCGTAGTTAAGCCTCGAGAGTCTTTAAGCCTCAAAATGAGCGTTCACAACACTACTTAAGGGTTAACGGGGTGTGGTGGTTACCTGGTGAGGTGTCGGAACATGTGTGCGGCGAGGCTGCCCGGCGGGTGCAGCACGGCCAGGCACACGTCGCACGTCACGCTGCCCACCTTCTGTGAACACACCACCGTTCACTCATCATAGACTAGGAATCCTCTAGACGGAGTTTAGAGCAATAGGGATGATGACACATGTTGAATTTTATAACAAAATCTAGTAAAATAGACAGCAAACGAGCAATTTATCACAATAATGTGGATATTAAAATAAAATATTGAAAAATTACAAAAATACAGGACCTGAAAAATTTGTGTCAAAATTTAAGTTTTTTTTAGCTTCCAAAAACGATAAAAGTAAGGGTACCATTCGATTCCTTACATTTCATCCAAAAATATATTGTATAGCAACTATATACATAAAAGCAATATTTCACCGACATAAACGCAATTTTCTTGTTTTGTCCATACTACAAGATGGGCGATGACGTCACGGCCCCTGGCCGTTTTGTATAGGGCGTTTCGCGAGTGAAGTGCGACTGTCGGCCTTTGACTACAATTTCTGACTTTTGTGTTACTTTAATGCAATGGGTCCCATATAGACATTTGATCCTAAAAACAAACCCGATCGATTGATACCATAAAAAAAATTAGTCATGTAGCCTATTATTTCATGAAACCGATGCTGCCAAAAATACTGGGGTGCGGGGGACGAGGTGAGCGAGTCCCGTGACGTGATTGGTCCGTTCAAAGACACGGACCAATCACGGCACGGGATTCTGACACTTTGACTCGAAGATGGAGTAAAACTACCGTATACAGGGCGTCCCACGGCGATGCCACATGGAGGGAAAGTACCTTAAATATCATAGATAGCATATTTTGCTGAAAGAAGACTTCATTTTATTTTTAAAACTTAGTTAAATTGCATTCATACTTTTTTTTATAAATTTTATGGAAAAAAAATATCGCGTCATTGCAGGAAAAGTACCTTAATTGTTGTAAATGAACATCTTACTGAAAGAAGACATTATTTCAATTTAAAAAAATAAGTTGAATTGCATTTTAAATAATTTCATGTTTAAACCGGGAATCGAACCCGCTACACGAGAAAAAAAAATACCCTGTAGCTTTGTCATATCGATCGAAAGGCTTCAATGTGAGAATTACTTTTTTGCTAAATAACGAAATAAAAATAAAGGCCATGCATTTTAATATTTTTAATACAAAATTAAATCAATTTATCAAATGCTAGGTACTTTAAAATGAAAGATTAGTTGCATGCCCATACGGGAATGTCATTATTCTAATCAAAATTTCACATCAAATGAAAAAAATAATGGTCTTCCTTTTGTTTCCAACACTATGTTATTTGGCAAAAAAATAATTCTCACATTGAAGCCTTTCGATCGGTATGACAAAGCTACAAGGTATTTTTTTTTCTCGTGTAGCGGGTTCGATTCCCGGTTTAACCATGAAATTATTTAAAATGCAATTCAACTTGTTTTTTTAAATCGAAATAATGTCTTCTTTCAGTAAGATGTTCATTTACAATAATTAAGGTACTTTTCCTCCAATGACGCGATAATTTTTTTTCCATACATTTTTTTTTCAAAAAAAATTAAAAAAGTATGAATGCAACTTTACTAAGTTTTAAAAATTAAATGAAGTCTTCTTTCAGCAAAATATGCTATCTATGATATTTAAGGTACTTTCCCTCCATGTGGCATCGCCGTGGGACGCCCTGTATAGTGGCAGAGGGGGTAGCGTTACTATGCTCAGTCTAGAGGATGTCTTGTCTGTGACTCCCATACAATACAATACATGTATTGTAGGGATGATGACACATGTTGAATTTTATAACAAAATCTAATAAAATAGATAGCAAATGTCCAATTTAAAAAAAATATGGAGATATGTAATACAAAAATACAGCACCTGAAAGTTTCAAAATTAAAGTTTCTTTTTAACTTTCAAAAACGAAATAAGTAAGGGTACCGTTCGATTCCTCACATTTTATCCAAAAAAAGATTGTATAGCAACTATGTACATAAACGCAATATTTCACCGACAAAAATGCAATTTTCTTGTTTTGTTCATACTTCAAGATGCGCTCTCAGTGACCTTGACGTCACGTTCACATAGCGTTTTGCTAGGGGCGTTTCGCGAGTGAAGTCGTCTGTCGGACTTTGACTATAATTTCTGGTTTTTGTATTGCTTTAATCTTTAATGCAATGGGTCTCATATAGACATTTGATCCTAAAAACAAACCTGATTGATTGATACCATAAATGAAAATTTGTCATCTAGATTGCCGGAGCTCAGACACTTCATCACAGCGCCTGCCATCTGGCCTACCAACCCAGAGGGCAAACTTCGGCCTTATTGGAATTAGTCTGGTTTCCTTCACCTAATGAAGAAGACAGTATTTGTTTTTTTTTGCGACCAACTTGGATCATTCAATGTGTTAGTGACAGTATCTATCTTAAGGCTAATGTTAGTGGTTAGGTGGTAACTCACCGGTCCATGTTTCCTCTTCATATGGTCCTGTATATTTTCCTCGTAGTTGAATCCAACGACGCAGCTTTCGCAGCGGTAAGGCAGCTTCAAGTAGGCCGGGGACTGAGCTAGTTTCAGCCGCTCCAGCACCAGCTCTTCCTTGGTCAGAGTCACCGTCCGGACCGCTGGGTTCTTTTCTGGTTCCGAAGTTAATGGTACGTTTACCCAAACGGGGTCCATATATAAAACTATCATTCATATCAAATAATATAATACATAAAACTGTTAAAATTTATGGAATAAATAAAGCTTTAATAATTACACGTTTGGCAAGTCTCGACAAGCTTCCACAAACACAAGCGTGTGAACGGGGTTGTTTGGCTTGGCTTGCGTGAGCTTGCAAGAGCTTGTCGCGATCCGGGCTAGTGTCGGTTTTTGGAGACAGATCAAAGGGAGCTTGCGGCAAGCGCTTGCAACATATTTACACGTTGGCGAGTGTTTAGTGTTCACTTAGAGCAATTGCCGACACAACTTCAACGTCCACGTCTGCCATGCTTGCTTGTCCGGAACACAGTAACGCACTCGCAAGCATGTAAATGGCATCCAAGCGTTTGTAAAGGCTTGAAGCTTGTACACGCTTGCCAAGCCTCGGCAAGCGTGTAAACGTACCATAATAAATACTGTGACTTTCTTTCACAAATAAACTTAGTAGCACAGGTAAATAAAATAATAACTTGATGTATTTTATAGACGACGATAAAAAAAAACCTATTTTGAGGGTTCCGTACCTCAAAAGGAAAAAAAAACGGAACCCTTATTGGATCACAAAGATGTCCTTCTGTTCTGCAAGAAAACAAGAGGATTCGAGGAGAATAGTGTGGGAATGCCGCGGACAGTAACTTGCAGCTTCAACTCCAGGGAACAGGGCTGAATGAACGCGACACCTGTTAGACAGCATCCAGCCGGGCGTCCCTACACATCTACATCTTATTGGATCACTCGTGCGTCTGTCTGTCCGACCATTCCCCCCCCCCCTTTATCTCCGAAACTACTGGGTCTAAAATTTTGAAAAAAATCCTCAAAATAGTTCTTTACCTATAGATGACAGGAAAACCTATTAGAAATGTGCAGTCAAGCTTGAGTCGGACTTAATGTACGGAACCCTTGGAACGCGAGTCCGACTCGCACTTGGCCGGTTTTTTAATTTGAACCTTGTTGTATAGTAAATTGAGATGATATGAAGAGAATATGAAAAGTTCCAATTAGACTGAAACAGAGTGTACATTGTAATGCACATTGGGCCTTACAAGGTAAAGAAAACTAGCCTTCTCCAGCAACTTTGTACCTTTAGCTTCCTCTCGCTTTTTCACAGGAACTATTTCTATCTCAACCTTTTCTCTCTCACTCTCAACCGGCTCAGCCTTAATTTTCACCACTGGCAACGCAGGCTCCGCAGACTCGACCTCTTTCTTCACAATTTTGTTTATCTGTGGCTGGGGTTGCCATTTCTCGGCCGTGTACTTTGCTGGTGGCAGGTAGATGTTCACTGTTTTCTTTTCTGTTAATTTGTACTTGTTTTTATTAAGTTTGTTATAGTTTTGAGGTGGTTTAGAAGTTACTTCCTAGAACAGAAAGAAAAAAAAACATCATTGTAATTAGTACAGTGGACGTCAAATATACGTTTACACTTTTGCACCTTACGTCTTTGTAATAAGGCGAAAAATGTAAATTTGATGATTGATGGCCATCGCCTGTTGATGGAATGGGGGGGGGGACACGTTGACATCACCGAAGGACTAGGAGAGGGGGGAAAGTGTCTCTCCGAGATGCACACATTGTATTGTATGTAAATATTTAATCTCCAGGAGGGGGCAGCCCGCGCCAACCTTGCTCCATCCTGGCTGAATGGAAAATTGTAGGTTGAAGTGACTCAATGTAAATGAGTTTTTTTTTTGGGAAATTCTACATAAATTTAAAAGTTGTCTTTAGATACAAGCATCTCTTTTTTACGCTCATGGACACCTACAACACCAAAGGGGTCCCAAGCGCATTGCCAGCCTTTAAGATAGGGGTAAAGTGTCATTCTATGGAACTTGCTAACTATGTAAACAAACCGCCATATTGAAATTGTGTCTGAATGATTTTACTAGTGACTTGTGTTTACATAGTTAGCAAGTTCCATAGAATGACACTTTAAGCCCTGTCTCCATATCGCGCGGCAAGCTATCGAACATTGGCTCGCGCGGCAGCCGCGCGCAATGGATACCGGGCTGCCGCGCGAGCCAACTCGATGCGCCCGGTATCCATTGCGCGCGGCTGCCGCGCGAGCCAATGTTCGATGGTTTGCCGCGCGATATGGAGACGAGGCTTTACACTCTTTTCTTGGGGGTTGTATTGGCACAGGAATACTGGGTAGCAGTTCATTTCACAGTTTAGTTATGCAAGCCAGGAAGATCCCTACTTGTTTTGTAATTACAACATGATGTTGCACCGCCTACAAGTTATCGGCTTTGCCCGAAGGTTGACTGGTAGAGAATGCATTGTAGCATTAAGTCCGCCATTTTTATGTCTGTATTTTCTTTTGTGCAATAAAGATTAAATAAATAAATAAAATCCGTGCAGAATAAGAATCGAATTTAAACTGTTGTGAGACATACTAACATTGAATAACTTTACAGTTGAGAGTCACTTGTTTTAAGTCACTCGCGCAATTCAGAGAGCCTAGGTCTCCTTTCTCAAACAAACATGTCGCGTGAGTGACTTAAAACAAGTGAGTCTTACTCTAAACCGTAAAATTATTCAGAATAAGAATGGTTCATACTGGTTACTCACCTCAGTCAATCTCTGGAAGCTGTTCACCACCTGCTGCCGGAAAGTTTCTATCATCTTCAGGACATTGTGGCACTCCAAACACACCACTTTCTTAGTTGGTTCAGCCTAAAATAAGGTATAGCTGGTCAACCAAATCTTGTCAGTAAAAAAAGGCGCGAAATTCAAATTTTCTATGGGACGATATCTCTTTGCGCCTACATTTTACAAATTTGCCGCCTTTTTCTACTGTCAAGATCTGGTTGACCAAGTATATATAATATATAAGTGTTAACTCTAAGAGGTAGTATATTGAGAGAAAAACAAAAAAATTGGAGCCAGTTCATAATGGTGCCCCCACATTGGCGGATATAAAAAAAAAAAAAAAAAAAAAACGTTTATTTAGAGATCTTTCTTATAACTAATTACATATATTCTTCTCAGAGATGTACAAAATGGTTTAAAAAAAGCATTTAAATACAAAATGCAAAATACTTTTCAGATTTACTATTTCAAATGCAAAATACCAAATAGTTTTGCGTTATGTATTTCAAATGCGAAATGCAAAATAGGTATTTTCAAAATACTTTTTCAAAATAAAATACCTTTTGACCAAATCTCAGATATTTTTATTTATTTTAGGTATTTGTCGTGAGAAATAGAGACACAATGCCGAGCCGAACAAAAACGTCTAATAACATGGCACTTTATGCATGACATTTTGGTCATATTTATCTGTACGCGTATCAATAAATTCTGTTATTAATAATAATAATACTTCGTCTAATAGCGAAGAGTCTCGACCAACATCTTGAGAGACTCTCGCTAGGTGGTTGGATCAAGGGCCAGATGCAGAAGGCGGTGATCTTGGACATGGCGCGGATAGTCCGCCGGTTCCTCTCTCTGTGGCCCTGACCACCGCCAGCTTGGGCCTTGCCCCGCTGCTGGCGGCACCCTAGGTTAGGTTTTTTATAATATTTTTATATTGTTTTTGTAAGTGTTTTTATATTTTAATTTTATATCCATATTGTAATAAAACCTAACTTAAGACGAAAAATGAATAAAGAGAATAATACTCACTTAAAATAATGTAAAAAACTAGACTAACGAAAAGAGAGCCATGGCTCCATTTTGTAACTTGTGTGGCCATTTATTTCGGTTGATTGTGCATCTAGTTCTTATTTTATTATTATTACACTTTTCTTTTATTAATAACAACTGGACTGGTATTTTTAAAAAGTGAAAAAAAATACAAATACAAAATACAAATGCTTTATTCGTCGATCATAGGTGTACACAACATGATATTGCATATGATGGTAAAAAAGAAAAATTGTTCCACTATGTCGTACCCAAGGGCATACGAAATTAAGTTTGCTAATAGCAATTAGCATGCACCATGCACTAAATTAAGATTTACAGGCAGTGTGTATGTGAAAGAAATAAACATAAATTTTTATTTATTACGCTTTTTAACAATACCTGGCGCTGGCGCCAGGCGCTAGCAGGCGCCTCTATCGGTCAAATTCGGCAATACAAGCGTCATTCGTTCATTTCATTTTGTTTGACTGGTAATGTTGGCTAAACTTAATCACAAAGTATTTTGCATTTTGAAATGAATATTAAAAATGCAAAATACATCTCGAAAAGTATTTCAAATAAAATACAAAATGTTTTTTACTAAAAGGCATTTAAATGCAAAATACAAAATAGGTATTTTGCATTTAGTATTTGCATTTTAAATAGAAGTATTTCAAATAAATCGCATCTCTGATTCTTCTGCCAAACCACAGAGTGGTTTGTTGGCAGACGAGGCTCCTTTATGTATTTGCAAGCTAGGTAGTTGATAGGTAACTTAAACTTAGGTATCTACTTAACCCTTTACCTCATGCGCAGCCCTATATAGCAACTATTAAAGTTCATTTTTAAACAAATACTTTTTATTTATGACATGAAGTAAGGGGTTAACTCTATATTCTTAGCGTACAGTAAAAGAAAATCAAAATAAAATTAAAATGTAACGTATTATTGACTTTGTATTTTGTTTAATAAAAAATTGCTTAGTTTCTTTTTAAATGTTTGTTTTGTCATCCTTGTGGTCTTTAAATCCGACGGTAACTCATTATAGATCTTAGGGACTAAATATTTTCTACTTCTCTGGCCATAATAATTCGTAAAACTAGGTACCAGCAATTTATTACTATCTCTGTTTCTTATTAACCTTTGATTGACAATAGGTATTTAAAAAAAATATAAAATGTTTATATAAAATGTTATATAATATTGTGTGACAGGGGACAGCATGATAGTCTTATATGGTGCTTCAGAAAGGAGACCTAGGCTCATCAAAACACGTGAGTCTAAACCGTAATAAATATACATTTAAACCTTTATTTTCTACCTATATTTTGTTACACCTGTCTAGAAAATCAAGCTACCTACCTAAAGATCGGTTTTCCTAGGATAGCGGTGCCGTCATATAGCGGCCGTCTCCATACTAAATAATACGGCTAAATATGGATGTCGTAGTATTTGTATGGAGATGGCCGCTATATGACGGCACCGCTTTCGGAGGAAACCAAAGCTTAACTATGATTATCATGACAACTAGTGAATTCTGAACAATGTTGGTATATATGATATTTTACTTATTTTTTAGGAATATTTTTAACAGCTTTAATTTTGTATGTATGTATGTAAACACTTTATTGTACATAATACAGTTACTTTTAGGTAGGTAGGTAATTTTGTGTGGTCAAGTGAATAAATGAATTGATGAGCTATCAAAGTATTATTAGAATCTTATTGGACTACAATAAGACTAGTTTGTACTAATACTACAATGTGATATCTTCTACTCTTTGAATAAACGTCTTTTATTATTATTATTATATTTTATATAGTATACAATTCAATACAATTTTCAAGGTGTTGATGATTCTGCCAATGTCAAGGTTGGATAAGACACGGCTTAGTATATGAATCATTTCATATTGCGATCATAGACATCCGGTGAGCTGTGAGCACAAACATTAATAACTAAGTCTTTTTTTGTAAAAAGAAAATAAATTTTCAGACATAACCCGATCTTTTATCATTTAAGTAATAATGTTTGTATTGCTACTGGTCCTTAGAAAATTGTTAGGCAAAACTTACCACAGTTTTGTAGAAATTTTGCAAATATATTTCATGTTTACAAGTCGACAAGTTGATAAGAGGTACATTCGAATCCAAACAACATATACAGGCAAGCGTTTGTGACTGAATCGTCTGTGTTATATCTTGGTTGAGACCAAAATCTTTAAAATTTAATAGTAAAAAACGCGACATTGTGTTTATTTACGAAGTAATCACAAATTTTACAAATACGTATTCGTTCGCAAATGCATACAACAATCGTTTTATTTTAATAAACAAACGTCAAATGCGTCAAAGTCAAAATCGTCAAATGTAAACTTTTTTTGCCGGATTCGTTAAGGCCAGTCCAGACGGGGTGATCAAGTCGACCGATCAGGAAATGTCTCGTCTAGCGTCCACGCCAAGTTCACACATAGACAATTTAATCACTAAGATAATTTATACTGGTATTTGAGTGCTCGAAATAATAAAAAAATACCCTAAATGCCGTAAATGCGCATACTAGCGTCGAAAATGTCCTATATAAATTATACTACTCTTTGGTCGAAAATGTAAGTAAATGTGGAGGACCCTTTAATAGTAATGCGCTGTACCTTCAAAACTTGGCAAGTCATGTTTCGCCCATTTCGCCAAGTGTGTAATTGGAACACAGGTATTCAATAACTCATTGGTCTGTAGCGAAGTGGAACGCGTCCTTAAATAACTGTCAAAATTTCATCTACGTCGCGCTGTATTTTGTAAACTTTATCAATGTTATTTATTTATTTATCACGTTTACCACTAATTGCTGTTCTATTTACACATTACGATATCTTGCTCAATTTATAACCAATCAATATCGGTGCTAATGCTATTAAACTCAAATCTATATAGTACAAAAGTTACGTTTCATTGTTAAGTATTTAAGCTATAGAAAATGTGTTCAAAGCATCCATACAAGGTGTGCTACTGCTAGGTGCGTCATTGTTGGGTGTCCAGGCAGCTATTTATAACATAAGCTGCTCCAATTTCTTCTACAACGTAAGTGTAAAGTATCTTAATTAACTGTGAAGGTTACGTGCTACTATACGTTTTTCTTTATAGATTGTTTTTCTTGCGCACAGCTTTAAGCTTAATTAATAGTTCAGTAAGTGTTTGGGGGCAATAAAAAACATAGCTATCTATTAATAGCATCAGTTATTGGGTTAGTTTAGTATAATAGACTACTCAGTACTTCATGTCTTACCTTTCCTTGTCATTGCTAAGTCTTATGTGTTACTTGGATTTTCTGCCTGCGTCTATATATTTATTCCCTGGACTAATTTCCACCTATTAAAGTCTCTTGAGATCAAAAAGATCCTGCAGCTGTTTGAAGTTGCAGGTTTGGATCGCGAGTAGTAGTAGGTGGCGATCACAATAGATCAGCGATGGTCGCAGTGATACATAGGCTTTGGAGCCTTATATAGCCCCTAACAAGAAGAAGAATTTCCACCTAACAGTTTAATATAAAATTTCAGAAAATGGAAACACTGCAAAAAACAGACATAGTCAATGATACCCGACGCGGCAACATGAACAACGAAGTGTCCTCGACGTCCAGCGACGATTGCAGCGCCGTCGCCACCGTCAAGCTCACCAAATACTACAAAAACTACGAGTCGGCCATGTCCGACAACGAGACCGGACACCGGCCCCGCATGCAAACCCGGAGTCACCACAAAAGCACGGGCAACATACACGACATCAGAGACAACATCACCATGGTACAAAATAGCTTAAGCAACATAGATCTAAGTCTACACCGGGAAGAAATAAAGAAATTCGACTCGCTACAAATACCTATAGTTGGTTACGAAGTCATGGAGGAACGAGCTAGGTTCACTATCTACAAGTTGAAGGTAGAGGATGACAAACGGGACCAGTCTTGGTTAGTATTTAGAAGATACACGGACTTTGTTAGGTTATATTCTAGAATAAAAGCGGAGCAGCCAAACATAATGCTTCCGTTGCCGGGCAAGCGATGGTTCAGAGACAACTTTGATTCTGCATTTCTGGAGGAGAGGGTGAGAGGCTTACAAGTATTTGTGAACGCTATACTAAGGAAACTGCCTAATCATCCAATTGTGAGGGAGTTTTTCTGTCTGGATGAGCCTCCGCAGATCTTCAGCTACCAGCCGGAGGTCCAGGCCGTGTATGGAGCCCTAGAGGACTCCATAATGATGCTGAAAATGCAGCTAAAGCAGAAGGATGCGACTATAATGCATTTGCAGAAGCGAGTGGCGCAGTTAGAGGCACAAGTTAAGAATTGTGTCAGTTGTAGTACAAATGTTAATAATAATAGTATGTGATCTTGGTATCCACAGCTCGCTTTACAGTTACGTTTAAGTGTAAGGCCTGAGTGGACGCTCGCTCGGCGGGGCGTGCAGCGTGGCTGTGGGCTCACGCGTGATGTGAGCAGCGTGCACTAAGGCCGCTCCTATACGTGCGCATTTGTTTAACATGCACGCCGCACGCCCCGCCCCGCTGCACGCGCAACAAGAGCGTCCACTCGGGCCTTGCACTAATAGATTCGGACCAAATTAGAGTTAGACCAAGCTAACTCGGCGCAATAATTCGACAAGCACTTAAAAAATATATTGGCAATGTTTCTTAGCTGTCAACAAGATATGATGAATAAATAACAAGTATCAATACTTTTTAATACTTTGTGCCTTGTTTTCGTCACATATATATTAATAATATTTTATAATATACTGTTTTTTATACCTATTTAAAAAAAGGATGGGTTTTCGCCACACTACGACAATGTCCCAACCGATTTTCAAAATCTGCTGTTTTTTGATCGCTGCAGTTAGCTTGGTCTAACTCGAGCCCTACACACACTTTTACACTTTTATATGTTAAAGATGGTAGAGGGTAAAATTTTACAGTTATCAATATATGCAGTATTGGTACTATAAATTCCCGGTACTGTATATAACTGGTCCCGTGGTACCGCATTTTATTTAAAATTCCCATTTTGTAAATTAAGAAATATTTCAACAGGGTTTCGATATATCGATAAATATACAAGGGTGGTATTCCGCCTGTGGGGCTATTCATAAATTACGTCATTTCAAAATGGGGTGGGTCTGGACATCGGATGATGGTAGCATGACCGGGGGGTGGGGGGGGGGGGGCAAAAACGTAATTTATGAACAGCCTCTGTCCAATTTCTTTGTCTCACTCTCTCATTAAGGAAAATGTGAGACGCACATGATACAAGTGATAGACCTATAATAGAACATCCGCTTCGATAAAATGATTTTTCAATTTAGCAATATTAGTACAAAATACAAATTAAATTAATCAAACATGAGTGAATTACAAAAACTGTAAACTAGGACCATAATTGGTATAACATTTATTGTTTTAATAATCCACGCTGCCTGGTGCAAACATAAAAAAAAATATATATAACCAAAAATGTGAATAACTTAGTGTTACGTTGTAAATATGTTTATTATATTATTACATACTTCTTTGATAAAAGGCAGACCAATAAAAGTCTGCAACGATTTTAGTAGCACACGCAGTGCAAGTGTTATTTATGCGTCATATGTCATATTTCATAGAAGTTTGACGTTTAAAATAACACCTGCAATGCGTGTGCTAATAAAATCGCTGCAGACTTATCTTGGTCTAACTCCAGGTGCTACATGTCACTGATATATTTAGCATTTATAATGTTGCATTTTCACATATAGCATATAGACACAGTACAAGAACAGTAGTGAATCTTCATAGAAATGTGCCGCTGCCGGCTTGAATGTGTGCGTGGGCGTCGGGCGCCGTGTACGCACGCGCTGCCACGCACACATTAGCATAATATACGGGGGAATACGGTGGCGGGCCGCCACCGGCCTTAATTTGTACCTCATTTATGAATTGATAGAACATTTCATTATATTATATAAATAGAAACCTAGTGCTACTCATAATACGCAAATAATATTTAACTAAAAATAAAAGTGACAACCCTAAGCGCCAACGCAAGAGTAGAATTAGAATTAGAATTAGAATTGTTTATTGCACTCATATTAGTATACAGATCTTAAAAACTACTTAGTACAGTTCCACATGAACCCTGTAAGGGTATAGCAATATACTTAACACTAACTTATGAGATAACATGCATCATAGGCTTAAGCCAATTCCTAAGAGCTAGTGTATGGTTTATAATAATGGTCTCTCCTGAAACTTTCAACTATATCCGTGCCAGTACTGCCGGTACCTAACGTTATTCGTCCATATTTTCGTTAAAAAAATCATTTAATGTGTAGTACGCTTTTTTTACTAGGTATGTTTTTAATGTATTCTTAAAGTTATTATATGTACTTATTTCTTTGATTTCGTTTGGTATTTTATTATATATTTTTATGGCCATGCCAAAGGGGCCTTTATGGATCATCTGTAGAGTGGAGTTTTGTGTGGCTAGTCTAGTTTTAGGTCTTAGGTGGGCCGGTCGCGAGTAGGTAAATAACTTGCCGAGCGGCCTTAGATTCACTACTGTTCTTAGTGTACTGTGATATAGATAATGTTTAAATAAGAGGATGTGATGTGTCCCGTCCCTACACGCGTTTAATCGTGGTTTAATCACTATACTCGTCAGTATAAAACAAAGTCGCTTCCCGCTGTCTGTCCCTATGTATGCTTAGACCATTAAAACTACGCAACGGATTTTGTTGCGGTTTTTTTTAATAGATAGAGTGATTCAAGAGGAGGGTTTATGCATAATTTGTTAACCCGTACGAAGCTGGGGCGGGTCGCTAGTAAAATATAAAAGGCTTTCTACGCTGACTTTGCAACGACTTGAACAGGACAAAGTGAGGGCATGTCATTATAACCCACTCGTTGCGAATTTCCTTTTTTTTGCACTTGCATCGTAATGTACTATTACAGATGGCGCCAGCATCGGTTTTACCTGTCAATACTACGAAAATTGTTAAGTTTAGTTTTTTTTTTTTACTTTTATGGCCTGGACCTTTATTTAAGCTTAATCTCATAGCTATACAGACCTAGATACAAAGAGTAAAGTAAGTAATATATTAGGAAGTCATCACTCGGAACCCCTAGTGTAAATTTCAATATCTGGGAAACCGAGCAAAGCTCGGAAAATATATAAATTCTCAAAAATGCGCGTTTTCCCAGAGATAAAACCTAGCTAGATCGATTTTTCGCCTCCGAAAACCCCCATATAGCAAATTTCATCGAAATCGTTAGAGCCGTTCCCGAGATCCCCGAAATATATACATACCTACATATAAATAAATAAATAAATATGCAAGAATTGCTCGTTTAAAGGTACCTATTAGATAGATATATTCGATAGCGTGACGAGAGTTTGCGTTATGTCTATTTTTGAATGGG
Source organism: Cydia amplana (assembly GCF_948474715.1). NCBI lineage: Eukaryota > Metazoa > Arthropoda > Insecta > Lepidoptera > Tortricidae > Cydia > Cydia amplana. The sequence continues at coordinate 6,635,297 of NC_086094.1, read as the reverse complement.
ATTTTTAACAGCGCACCAAGCAGGAAGTTTTGGAAACTCAAAATCCCGTACAAAATGACACAACGCAAACGCGTACGTCACGTCACGCTATCGAATGAAATTTACACTAGGGGTACAGCGCGTGCGGTGTATAACTGCGAGAACCAGATAGCGATAAACAATGGAAGATATTTCGATAAGTTGAAATTTCCCCGTAGTCGAAATTGGCCCCCTGCACCTTACTTTATTAAATTGTTTAGTGAGTAAATTAAACGGAATGTACAAGCAATAATATCATAAGATGTGCCTTAGCTTAGGTGTTTTAAAAATATATTTAATGACAATTTGTCAATAAATAAGATTTAATTGAACCTTGCTTTTTTATTTCGCTGTGTACTATTGGTGAATAGTATACGATGTCAAATCGACTTAATCAACGTAAGGTGACGGCACCAATCATGGACATGTTAAGCACAGTAGTACCCAGTAATGGACAGCAAACGTATAATGCCTTATAGCCCGCCATTTATGATCTTTAATAGTTATAATCATAACTAGCTAGATTGCTCTGAAACTTTGTACTTACAATAGGATAAGGTATCTACCTATGCCTATAATTAATTCAATCAGTAACTACAGTTAAAAAAATCTGCTAATTTAAGTTTTTCATACAACATTTCGTTTTATGCATATAGGCACCCCATGTTGTATGTGCAAAGTTTCATTACAATCATTACAATCCAACACGTAGCAAAGTCTGTTTGTGAGTGAAGGTGAAATTCAGCCGAGCTTGCTGCGCGCCAAGGCTCAACGGTTCGCTTCTGAACCTTGACCAGGGAGCGAAACTGAGGGCCTACCGCGAACCACGTTCGACGTGTTACCTCCCTGTCACACTTACGTACGAATTTACAAGTGCGACAGAGAGGCAACACGTCGAACGTGGTTCGCGGTAGGCGCTCTGAGCCTTTCGGGCATTCTCGGTTCCGTTCGGCTTAGCATTGATCCAAGCAATTATTAGGGATGGCACAACTTGACGTCCCTTTGCGTGTACGACGGATAAGAAGGAATTGAATTTTGACAACCCTAAATAGCCGAATGGGATAGTGCCATACATTAGAAAGGGACAGCATGATTCGTCGTTAGTTTATAGGATTTTCTGTACCGTAGTAATTACTTATTCTGTGGCTTGACCATTGACATGTATTTGATCTATGAGGGTCTACCGCGAAATTGGCACTCTTGCATATATTCGAGCGACAGGGAGGCAGATAACGAAATTTCGATTTTCGCGTGAGACCCTCAGTCCTCATGTAGCAGATACAGATACACGGTCCCTCTCAGAACTCAAAGAAGGAAAGTGCAGGTGAGTCAAAGCATCCTTGAACCTTGAAGCTCAACAAGTCAACAGTAGCATATAATATAATAGAATAGAATAAAATTTATTCAGGACGCTTATACAACATTTTATAAAAACATGTCACAAAAACGGTTTAAAACTTCGCTGAAAAGGTTTCCACTCAGCTTGGTGTCAAGGTATCTTATGAGTACCTTGACGCTGGTCTTCCGTGGAAACCCTTCCAAAAAAACGAAAGTTCGTATATATAACTAAACCTATAATGTGACTATGTGAGACCTGATCTACTTGTGTAGTGTGCTACAATAATACAATCTATTTAGAAACATATAGCATTTATTTTTTTACATTTTTTACATTGCTCAATATAAATAAATATAATGTAGGTATGTATTGAAATTAAACAATTCAAAATTCAGTCGTTTGGCGTTCGTTTTTCGTGCATCGTTAGTGTTATTTTAGTGGGTAATTAGGTAATAAGCCACTAAAATAACCCGTTTTTACGCACTAACGATGCAAAACAAACGAACGACGCTTCATTAAAAATAACCAATAATATCTGTTTAAAACTGGACTCCAATCTGGCGGCGGACGTTCCACGGAATGTCTTCGACGCTATCGTAGCATACACAGACCTTTCCATGGCCCGGCTTTCCATGGCCCGGCTTTCCATGGCCCGGCTTTCCATGGCCCGGCTTTCCATGGCCCGGCTTTCCTGGTCTGCCCGGGTGGCCAGGTCTATCTGGTTTTCCTGGTCTGCCCGGGTGGCCAGGTCTATCTGGTTTTCCTGGTAGTCCTGGAGGGCGTCCTGGCTGGACTGGTCCTTGTGGCTGTTGTGGGTTCTGTGGCTGTTGTGGTTGCTGTGGTTGCTGCGGTTGCTGCGGTTGCTGCGGTTGCTGCGGTAGTTGCGGTATCTGTGGTTGTCCTGGAGTGCCTGGCTCTCCTGGTTGTCCTGGTTCTCCTGGTTGTCCTGGTTCTCCTGGCTCTCCTGGTTGTCCTGGCCGTCCTGGAGTGCTTGGATATCCCGGTTTTCCTCCTTTGTGTCCTAAAGGGTATGCGTACGTAATTAATTGCTGGTTTTAGGAAACCACGATGCAAGTGAAACATTTCACGGATTGTAGGCGTTTAACTGAAAATTTATCTGACTGATCACCAATTGAAAACTGATTATCATCATTATTATTAAAAACTCTAAAATCAATAATCCTTGCCTATTATAGTCTTACTCTAATTCTTGTTATTCGTTTTTTGTTCTGTAATTTTATGAATTATCATGTTTCTCGTCAAGTCTGGACTGGGTTGGTTGAGGTATTCATAATTATTATGATCCGCATTTAGTTAATAAATATACCTTTATGGTGTTCTGGTTGCCCTGGATAGCTATTAGGGCCTCCTGGCTGTCCTGGCCGTCCAGGAGTGCCTGGCTCTCCTGGTTGTCCTGGTTGTACTGGCTCTCCTGGTTGTCCTGGCTCTCCTGGTTCTCCTGGCTCTCCTGGTTGTCCTGGCCGTCCTGGAGTGCTTGGATGTCCCGGTTTTCCTCCTTTGTGTCCTAAAGGGTATGCGTACGTAATTAATTGCTGGTTTTAGGAAACCACGATGCAAGTGAAACATTTTTCGGATTGTAGGCATTTAACAGAAAAATTATCTGACATGATCACCAATTGAAAACTGATCATCAGTGGGTTATATTTTTTCATTATTATTCAAGACTCTAAAATCAATAATCCTTGCCTATTGTAGTCTTACTCTAATTCTTGTTATTCGTTTTTTGTTTTGTAATTTTTAGAATTATCTTGTTTCTCGTCAAGTCTGGACTGGGTTGGTTGAGGTATTGATAATTATTATGATCCACATTTAGTTAATAAATATACCTTTATGGTGTTCTGGTTGCCCTGGATAGCTATTAGGGCCTCCTGGCTGTCCTGGCTGTCCAGGAGTGCCTGGCTCTCCTGGTTGTCCTGGTTCTCCTGGCTCTCCTGGTTGTTCTGGCCGTCCTGGAGTGCTTGGATGTCCCGGTTTTCCTCCTTTGTGTTCTAAAGGGTATGCGTACGTAATTAATTGCTGGTTTAGGAAACCACGATGCAAGTGAAACATTTTTCGGATTATAGGCATTTAACTGAAAAATTATCTGATATGATCACCAATTGAAAACTGATCATCAGTGGGTTATATTTTTTCATTATTATTCAAGACTCTAAAATCAATAATCCTTGCCTATTGTAGGCTTACTCTAATTCTTGTTATTCGTTTTTTGTTTTGTAATTTTTAGAATTATCTTGTTTCTCGTCAAGTCTGGACTGGGTTGGTTGAGGTATTCATAATTATTATGATCCGCATTTAGTTAATAAATATACCTTTATGGTGTTCTGGTTGCCCTGGATAGCTATTAGGGCCTCCTGGCTGTCCTGGCCGTCCAGGAGTGCCTGGCTCTCCTGGTTGTCCTGGCTCTCCTGGTTGTCCTGGTTGTCCTGGCTCTCCTGGTTGTCCTGGTTCTCCTGGCTCTCCTGGTTGTCCTGGCCGTCCTGGAGTGCTTGGATGTCCCGGTTTTCCTCCTTTGTGTCCTAAAGGGTTTGCGTACGTAATTAATTGCTGGTTTTAGGAAACCACAATGCAAGTGAAACATTTTTCGGATTTTACGCATTTAACTTACATTTATGTGACTGACCATCAAATTGAAAACTGATCATCAGTGGGTTATATTTTTTCATTATTATTCAAGACTCTAAAATCAATAATCCTTGCCTATTATAGTCTTACTCTAATTCTTGTTATTCGTTTTTTGTTTTGTAATTTTTAGAATTATCTTGTTTCTCGTCAAGTCTGGACTGGGTTGGTTGAGGTATTCATAATTATTATGATCCACATTTAGTTAATAAATATACCTTTATGGTGTTCTGGTTGCCCTGGATAGCTATTAGGGCCTCCTGGCTGTCCTGGCCGTCCAGGAGTGCCTGGCTCTCCTGGTTGTCCTGGTTGTCCTGGCTCTCCTGGTTGTCCTGGTTGTCCTGGCTCTCCTGGTTCTCCTGGCTCTCCTGGTTGTCCTGGCCGTCCTGGAGTGCTTGGATGTCCCGGTTTTCCTTCTTTGTGTCCTAAAGGGTATGCGTACGTAATTAATTGCTGGTTTAGGAAACCACGATGCAAGTGAAACATTTTTCGGATTATAGGCATTTAACTGAAAAATTATCTGATATGATCACCAATTGAAAACTGATCATCAGTGGGTTATATTTTTTCATTATTATTCAAGACTCTAAAATCAATAATCCTTGCCTATTGTAGGCTTACTCTAATTCTTGTTATTCGTTTTTTGTTTTGTAATTTTTAGAATTATCTTGTTTCTCGTCAAGTCAGGACTGGGTTGGTTGAGGTATTCATAATTATTATGATCCGCATTTAGTTAATAAATATACCTTTATGGTGTTCTGGTTGCCCTGGATAGCTATTAGGGCCTCCTGGCTGTCCTGGCCGTCCAGGAGTGCCTGGCTCTCCTGGTTGTCCTGGCTCTCCTGGTTGTCCTGGCTCTCCTGGTTGTCCTGGTTGTCCTGGCTCTCCTGGTTGTCCTGGTTCTCCTGGCTCTCCTGGTTGTCCTGGCCGTCCTGGAGTGCTTGGATGTCCCGGTTTACCTCCTTTGTGTCCTAAAGGGTTTGCGTACGTAATTAATTGCTGGTTTTCGGAAACCACAATGCAAGTGAAACATTTTTCGGATTTTACGCATTTAACTTAAATTTATCTGACTGATCATCAAATTGAAAACTGATCATCAGTGGGTTATATTTTTTCATTATTATTCAAGACTCTCAAATCAATAATCCTTGCCTATTATAGTCTTACTCTAATTCTTGTTATTCGTTTTTTGTTTTGTAATTTTTAGAATTATCTTGTTTCTGGTCAAGTCTGGACTGGGTTGGTTGAGGTGTTCATAATTATTATGATCCGCATTTAGTTAATAAATATACCTTTATGGTGTTCTGGTTGCCCTGGATAGCTATTAGGGCCTCCTGGCTGTCCTGGCCGTCCAGGAGTGCCTGGCTCTCCTGGTTGTCCTGGCTCTCCTGGTTCTCCTGGCTCTCCTGGTTGTCCTGGCCGTCCTGGAGTGCTTGGATGTTCCGGTTTTCCTCCTTTGTGTCCTAAAGGGTATGCGTACGTAATTAATTGCTGGTTTAGGAAACCACGATGCAAGTGAAACATTTTTCGGATTATAGGCATTTAACTGAAAAATTATCTGATATGATCACCAATTGAAAACTGATCATCAGTGGGTTATATTTTTTCATTATTATTCAAGACTCTAAAATCAATAATCCTTGCCTATTGTAGGCTTACTGTAATTCTTGTTATTCGTTTTTTGTTTTGTAATTTTTAGAATTATCTTGTTTCTCGTCAAGTCTGGACTGGGTTGGTTGAGGTATTCATAATTATTATGATCCGCATTTAGTTAATAAATATACCTTTATGGTGTTCTGGTTGCCCTGGATAGCTATTAGGGCCTCCTGGCTGTCCGGGCTGTCCAGGAGTGCCTGACTCTCCTGGTTGTCCTGGTTGTCCTGGCTCTCCTGGCTGTCCTGGTTCTCCTGGCTCTCCTGGTTGTCCTGGCCGTCCTGGAGTGCTTGGATGTCCCGGTTTTCCTCCTTTGTGTCCTAAAGGGTTTGCGTACGTAATTAATTGCTGGTTTTAGGAAACCACAATGCAAGTGAAACATTTTTCGGATTTTACGCATTTAACTTAAATTTATCTGACTGATCATCAAATTGAAAACTGCCAGCCTATTATGGATAGCTTTATCCATCTTTATCCACGTGATAAAATAACTGTCACTGTTTAACACCGTGGGAAAGAAAGTGACGGACACCGTTTTATCACGCTGTCACGTAGACAAGAACGACCATCATATCCGTACTGATCATCAGTGGGTTATATTTTTTCATTATTATTCAAGACTCTAAAATCAATAATCCTTGCCTATTATAGTCTTACTCTAATTCTTGTTATTCGTTTTTTGTTTTGTAATTTTATGAGTTATCTTGTTTTTCGTCAAGTTTGGACTGGGTTGGTTGTGGTATTCATAATTATTATGATCCGCATTTAGTTAATAAATATACCTTTATGGTGTTCTGGTTGCCCTGGATAGCTATTAGGGCCTCCTGGCTGTCCTGCCCGTCCAGGAGTGCCTGGCTCTCCTGGTTGTCCTGGCTCTCCTGGTTGTCCTGGTTGTCCTGGTTGTCCTGGCTCTCCTCGTTGTCCTGGTTCTCCTGGCTCTCCTGGTTGTCCTGGCCGTCCTGGAGTGCTTGAATGTCCCGGTTTTCCTCCTTTGTGTCCTAAAGGGTTTGCGTACGTAATTAATTGCTGGTTTTAAGAAACCACAATGCAAGAGTAACATTTTTCGGATTTTACGCATTTAACTTAAATTTATCTGACTGATCATCAAATTCAAAACTGATCATCAGTGGGTTATATTTTTTCATTATTATTCAAGACTCTAAAATCAATAATCCTTGCCTATTATAGTCTTACTCTAATTCTTGTTATTTGTTTTTTGTTTTGTAATTTTATAAATTATCTTATTTCTCGTCAAGTCTGGACTGGGTTGGTTGAGGTATTCATAATTATTATGATCCGCATTTAGTTAATGAATATACCTTTATGGTGTTCTGGTTGCCCTGGATAGCTATTAGGGCCTCCTGGCTGTCCTGGCCGTCCAGGAGTGCCTGGCTCTCCTGGTTGTCCTGGCCGTCCTGGAGTGCTTGGATGTCCCGGTTTTCCTCCTTTGTGTCCTAAAGGGTATGCGTACGTAATTAATTGCTGGTTTAGGAAACCACGATGCAAGTGAAACATTTTTCGGATTACAGGCATTTAACTGAAAAATTATCTGATATGATCACCAATTGAAAACTGATCATCAGTGGGTTATATTTTTTCATTATTATTCAAGACTCGAAAATCAATAATCCTTGCCTATTGTAGGCTTACTCTAATTCTTGTTATTCGTTTTTTGTTTTGTAATTTTTAGAATTATCTTGTTTCTCGTCAAGTCTGGACTGGGTTGGTTGAGGTATTCATAATGATTATGATCCGTATTTAGTTAATAAATATACCTTTATGGTGTTCTGGTTGCCCTGGATAGCTATTAGGGCCTCCTGGCTGTCCTGGCTGTCCAGGAGTGCCTGGCTCTCCTGGTTGTCCTGGTTGTCCTGGCTCTCCTGGTTGTCCTGGTTCTCCTGGTTCTCCTGGTTGTCCTGGCCGTCCTGGAGTGCTTGGATGTCCCGGTTTTCCTCCTTTGTGTCCTAAAGGGTTTGCGTACGTAATTAATTGCTGGTTTTAGGAAACCACAATGGAAGTGAAACATTTTTCGGATTTTACGCATTTAACTTAAATTTATCTGACTGATCATCAAATTGAAAACTGATCATCAGTGGGTTATATTTTTTCATTATTATTCAAGACTCTAAAATCAATAATCCTTGCCTATTATAGTCTTACTCTAATTCTTGTTATTCGTTTTTTGTTTTGTAATTTTATGAGTTATCTTGTTTTTCGTCAAGTTTGGACTGGGTTGGTTGTGGTATTCATAATTATTATGATCCGCATTTAGTTAATAAATATACCTTTATGGTGGTCTGGTTGTCCTGGATAGCTATTAGGGCCCCCTGGCTGTCCTGGCCGTCCAGGAGTGCCTGGCTCTCCTGGTTGTCCTGGCTCTCCTGGTTGTCCTGTTTGTCCTGGCTCTCCTGGTTGTCCTGGTTGGCCTGGCTCTCCTGGTTGTCCTGGTTCTCCTGGCTCTCCTGGTTGTCCTGGCGGTCCTGGAGTGCTTGAATGTCCCGGTTTTCCTCCTTTGTGTCCTAAAGGGTTTGCGTACGTAATTAATTGCTGGTTTTAAAAAACCACAATGCAAGTGTAACATTTTTCGGATTTTACGCATTTAACTTAAATTTATCTGACTGATCATCAAATTCAAAACTGATCATCAGTGGGTTATATTTTTTCATTATTATTCAAGACTCTAAAATCAATAATCCTTGCCTATTATAGTCTTACTCTAATTCTTGTTATTCGTTTTTTGTTTTGTAATCTTATGAATTATCATGTTTCTCGTCAAGTCTGGACTGGGTTGATTGAGGTATTCATAATTATTATGATCCGCATTTAGTTAATAAATATACCTTTATGGTGTTCTGGTTGCCCTGGATAGCTATTAGGGCCTCCTGGCTGTCCTGGCCGTCCAGGAGTGCCTGGCTCTCCTGGTTGTCCTGGCTGTCCTGGAGTGCTTGAATGTCCCGGTTTTCCTCCTTTGTGTCCTAAAGGGTATGCGTACGTAATTAATTGCTGGTTTTAGGAAACCATGATGCAAGTGAAACATTTTCGGATTTTAGGCATTTATCTAAAAATTTATCTGACTGATTATCAAATTGAAAACTATTCATCAGTGGGCCCCTTTATACTTTTTGCAAGTGAAACATTTCACGGATTGTAGGCATTTAACCATTGATATAGAATAAAGAACTGGATACCCAATCAGCCCCAATAAAAGGCCCCACAAAAGTAACGTTAAAATAGATCACGCGTTACTTTTTCGTTTAGTCTTGTTTGAAACGCTCAAATGTGAAGTTGTCAACAATTACGAAATGTGCCGTTAAAATATGTAAAAATAACAGTGATAAAACAAGGCAAAAGGATGGAATGTATTTATTTCGGTTAGTTCTTTGGATAGCATTACATAATTTATGTAATCTGGTGGTAATTTTATGGTTTTGAATAAATTAATTTGTTAGTACCAAAGAAGCCAAAGAAGGGATGTCAAGGAATAAAAATTTAATGAGTCGATGTGAGGTCAATATTTTTTAGGGTTCTGTACCCAAAGGGTAAAAACGAGACCCTATTACTAAGTCTCCGCTGTCCGTCCGTCCGTCCGTCTGTCACCAGGCTGTATCTCACGAACCGTGATAGCTAGACAGTTGAAATTTTCACAGATGATGTATTTCTGTTGCCGCTTTATAGCGACAAATACTAAAACAAATACTAAAAACGGAATAAAATAAAGATTTAAGTGGGGCTCCCATACAACAAACGTGATTTTTGACCGAAGTTAAGCAACGTCGGGCGGGGTCAGTACTTGGATGGGTGACCGTTTTTTTTGCTTGTTTTTTTGCTTGTTTTGCTATATTTTTTGTCGATGGTGCGGAACCCTCCGTGTGCGAGTCCGACTCCCACTTGGCCGGTTTTTTATATTTTTATATGGAATTCGTAAGGAATAATATTATGTTTAAATTCAAGATTTCCAAGAAAACCTATGCGACGTGCAAAGTGGACTGCTATTTAATTATAGCAAGAGATAGGGGTGATGCAGTTTTAAACAAGGCAAAACGGCACTTGCGTGTTCGGCCCATTTCCCTGTTTCCGACATATACACCACCAATAAGGGCTTATATCGACTAATTGTAAATGCTAAACCTGTCTGAACACAGTGACAACCACAGGATTTTTTTTATAAAGTATGGACTTTATAAAAAAAATCCAATCAGTACCTATAAATGTCCCCGTGCACCCGTGCGATGAGTAAATGTACGAGTAGATCTAAAATACACAGTTATTTTATTTAATAAGTTGAATTTATTTCAAGGAAATTAGTATTTAAAGACGTATACTTACTTATTAAAAATTAAATTAGTTTGAATTTGAACCACGATTTTATATTATTTGAGCTCCCGATTAAATTAAATTTGTTTTATTTATTACTTCAATTGGTTTTTCTGTACAGTAATACCTATTAAAGTGTACCAAAGTGACTCCATTCGTTCATTATTCTCGTTTGACGTTGTTTGACGTAAATACGTTACGTTTAGTGCCATCGGACTAAATTTTTTAACAGTGTTGGTACTTATGTTTGCAAATTTGACACTTAATGCTTACGACATTAAGCTCTTTTCTATTCGTTCATTATTCTCGTTTGACGTTGTTTGACGTAAATACGTTACGTTTAGTGCCATCGGACTAAATTTTTTAACAGTGTTGGTACTTATGTTTGCAAATTTGACACTTAATGCTTACGACATTAAGCTCTTTTCTGTACAAAACATTTATCTTGACTCAAAATTTACGTAAAAACTTACGTAATTTACAAAATTACGTAATTTACGTAAAAACGTTTTTATCATCAATGCAAATGGTGCGAAACGTCATCGGGATCCACATTTGTTGACGTTTTTGTTCTGCTTTGTGTGTCTATTTCTTTTATATTAAGTCAGTGCATTTAACTGAAAATTTATCTGACTGATCATCAAATTGAAAGTGATCATCAGTGGGTTATATTTTTTCATTATTATTCAAGACTCCAAAATCATAATCCTTCCCTATGGGTTCCCCTCATCTGGCATAATATTGTTTGTCAGAAATACATTTCGCATAACATGTATCGCAGAAACACTTTTAGTCGAATGATAATTTTGCATAACTATTACTTGGCATTACTATTTACTACGCATACAATACATTTTGCAGCATATCATTAAGCAGAAGATTACTGTTGCCGACTTTCATTTAGCATAATTTTATGTACCATAACCATCCTGCAGCATACTCTTATTATGCAGTCTTATTATTACCTTTATATTTTTTCATTATTATTCAAGACGTCGAAATCTATAATCCTTGCCTATTTTAGTTCTTACGCTAATTCTTGTTATTATTAGTTTTTGCAATTTTATAAATTATCTTGTTTCTCGTCAAGTCTGGACTGGGTTCTATACTTACAATCGTCGTTTGCTTGAATAATTTGCACTCGTCCTGCCTTGCTACGAGCTACCATACGCCTCATGTAAAATTTTGCTCTATGGTCATACTTTCAATGAAAATTGAAAATTGGTTTATAATAATTATTATGATTCATATTTAGTTAATAAACATACCTTTATGGTGTTTAGGTCGTCCTGGATAGCTATTAGGGCCTCCTGGCTCTCCTGGCCGTCCTAGAGTGCCTGGCTCTCCTGGTTGTCCTGGAGTGCCTGGCTCTCCTGGTTGTCCTGGTTCTCCTGGCTCTCCTGGTTGTCCTGGCCGTCCTGGAGTGCTTGGATATCCCGGTTTTCCTCCTTTGTGTCCTAAAGGGTATGCGTACGTAATTAATTGCTGGTTTTAGGAAACCACGATGCAAGTGAAACATTTGGATTGTAGGCATTCAACTGAAAATTTATCTGACTGATCATCAAATTGAAAGTGATCATCAGTGGGCCCCTTTATATTTTTTCATTATTATTCAAGACGTTGAAATCTATAATCCTTTCCTATTTTAGTTCTTACGCTAATTCTTGTTATTATTAGTTTTTGCAATTTTATAAATTATCTTGTTTCTCGTCAAGTCTGGACTGGGTTCTATACTTACAATCGTCGTTTGCTTGAATAATTTGCACTCGTCCTGCCTTGCTACAAGCTACCATACACCTCATGTAAAATTTTGCTGTATGGTCATACTTTAAATGAAAATTGGTTTATAATAATTATTATGATCCATATTTAGTTAACAAACATACCTTTATGGTGTTTAGGTCGTCCTGGATAGCTATTAGGGCCTCCTGGCTCCCCTGGCCGTCCTGGAGTGCCTGGCTCTCCTGGTTGTCCTGGTTCTCCTGGTTCTCCTGGCTCTCCTGGTTGTCCTGGCCGTCCTGGAGTGCTTGGATATCCCGGTTTTCCTTCTTTGTGTCCTAAAGGGTATGCGTACGTAATTAATTGCTGGTTTTAGGAAACCACGATGCAAGTGAAACATTTTTCGGATTGTAGGCATTTAACTGAAAATTTATCTGACTGATCATCAAATTGAAAGTGATCATCAGTGGGCGCCTTTATTTTTTTTTCATTATTATTCAAGACGTCGAAATCAATAATCCTTGCCTATTTGTAGTTCTTACGCTAATTCTTGTTATTATTAGTTTTTGTAATTTTATAGATTATCTTGTGGCTCGTCAAGTCTGGACCAATCGTCGTTTGCTTAAATAATTTGCACTCGGCCTGCCTTTCGACGAACTACCATACGCCACATGTGGAATTATGCTTTATGGTCATATTGTCAAAGGAAATTCCTTTATTAATTATTATTATGATCTATAATTAGTTAATAAACATGCCTTTATTGTGTCCTGGTGGTCTTGGATAGCTAGGGCCTCCTGGCTGGACTAGTGTATGAGGCTGTTGTGGGTTCTGTGGTTGCTGTGGTGGCTGCGGTCGCTGCGGTTGCTGTGGTTGTTGCGGTATCTGTGGTTGTTGCGGTGGTTGTCCTAGAGTGCCTGGCCGTCCTGGAGTGCCTGGCTCTCCTGGTTGTCCTGGAGTGCCTGGCTCTCCTGGTTGTCCTGGTTGTCCTGGTTGTCCTGGTTCTCCTGGCTCTCCTGGTTGTCCTGGCCGTCCTGGAGTGCTTGGATGTCCCGGTTTTCCTCCTTTGTGTCCTAAAGGGTATGCGTACGTAATTAATTGCTGGTTTTAGGAAACCACGATGCAAGTGAAACATTTTTCGGATTGTAGGCATTTAACTGAAAATTTATCTGACTGATCGTCAAATTGAAAGTGATCATCAGTGGGCCCCTTTATATTTTTACAGTACATATAGGGCTACTTTTCCGCACTAGTGCGTAAAATAGCACTTTTCGTGCGTATGTCGAAACTTTAAAGTGCCATATGTACTGTAAAACGTTGCACACAAATACACGTGCAAATATGTAATTTGCAACTCGTGTCGATTTAAAACACTCCCTTCGGTCGTGTTTTAATTTATGGCCACTCGTTTCGAATTTCCTCTTTTTCGCACTTGTATCGAAAATAACTATTTCATTATAGTTATAGTCGAAATCAATAATCCTTGCCTATTGTAGTTTTTACGCTAATTCTTGTTATTATTAGTTTTTGTAATTTTATAAATTATCTTGTTTCTCGTCAAGCCTGGACCAATCGTCGTTTGCTTAAATAATTTGCACTCGTCCTGCCTTTCTACGCACTACCATACGCCACATGTGGAATTTTGCTTTATGGTCATATTGTCAATGGAAATTGCTTTATTAATTATTATTATAATCCATATTTAGTTAATAAACATGCCTTTATGGTGTCCTGGTGGTCCTGGATAGCTAGGGCCTCCTGGCTGCACTAGTGTATGTGGCTGTTCTGGGTTCTGTGGTTGCTGTGGTGGCTGCGGTCGCTGCGGTCGCTGTGGTTGTTGCGGTGTCTGTGGTTGTTGCGGTGGTTGTCCTGGAGTGCCTGGCTCTCCTGGTTGTCCTGGTTCTCCTGGCTCTCCTGGTTGTCCTGGCCGTCCTGGAGTGCTTGGATATCCCGGTTTTCCTCCTTTATGTCCTAAAGGGTATGCGTACGTAATTAATTGCTGGTTTTAGGAAACCACGATGCAAGTGAAACATTTTTCGGATTGTAGGCAATTAACTGAAAATTTATCTGACTGATCATCAAATTGAAAGTGATAATCAGTGGGCCCCTTTATATTTTCTCATTATTATTCAAGACGTCGAAATCAATAATCCTTGCCTATTGTAGTTCTTACGCTAAATCTTGTTATTATTAGTTTTTGTAATTTTATAAATTATCTTGTTTCTCGTCAAGTCTGGACCAATCGTCGTTTGCTTAAATAATTTGCACTCATACTGCCTTTCTACGAGCTACTAGAATTATGCTTTATGGGCATATTTTCAATGGAAATTGCTTTGTTAATTATTATTATGATCCATATTTAGTTAATAAACATGCCTTTATGGTGTCCTGGTGGTCCTGGATAGCTAGGGCCTTCTGGCTGCACTAGTGTATGTGGCTGTTCTGGGTTCTGTGGTTGCTGTGGTGGCTGCGGTCGCTGCGGTTGCTGTGGTTGTTGCGGTGGTTGTCCTGGAGTGCCTGGCCGTCCTGGAGTGCCTGGTTCTCCTGGTTGTCCTGGTTCTCCTGGCTCTCCTGGTTGTCCTGGCCGTCCTGGAGTGCTTGGATATCCCGGTTTTCCTCCTTTATGTCCTAAAGGGTATGCGTACGTAATTAATTGCTGGTTTTAGGAAACCACGATGCAAGTGAAACATTTTTCGGATTGTAGGCATTTAACTGAAAATGTATCTGACTGATCATCAAATTGAAAACTGATCATCAGTGGGCCCCTTTATATTTTTTTATTATTATTCAAGACGTCGAAATCAATAATCCTTGCCTATTGCAGTTCTTACGCTAATTCTTGTTATTATTAGTTTTTGTAATTTTATAAATTATCTTGTTTCTCGTCAAGTCTGGACCAATCGTCGTTTGCTTAAATAATTTGCACTCGGCCTGCCTTTTTACGAGCTACCATACGCCACATGTGGAATTATGCTTTATGGTCATATTGTCAAAGGAAATTCCTTTATTAATTATTATTATGATCCATATTTAGTTAATAAACATGCCTGTATGGTGTCCTGGTGGTCCTGGATAGCTAGGGCCTCCTGGCTGCACTAGTGTATGTGGCTGTTCTGGGTTCTGTGGTTGCTGTGGTGGCTGCGGTCGCTGCGGTCGCTGTGGTTGTTGCGGTGTCTGTGGTTGTTGCGGTGGTTGTCCTGGAGTGCCTGGCTCTCCTGGTTGTCCTGGAGTGCCTGGCTCTCCTGGTTGTCCTGGCCGTCCTGGAGTGCTTGGATGTCCCGGTTTTCCTCCTTTGTGTCCTAAAGGGTATGTGTACGTAATTAATTGCTGGTGTTAAGAAACCAGGATGCAAGTGAAACATTTTTCGGATTGTAGGCATTTAACTGAAATTTTTTCTGACTGATCATCACATTGAAAACTGATAATCAGTGGGCCCCTTTATATTTTTTCATTATTATTCAAGACGTCGACATCAATAATCCTTGCCTATTGTAGTTAGGGTTTGCAAGATCCGTCAATTTTTCGGATCCGGATATTTCGGATATTAAAATTTGACGAATCCGGATATCCGGATAATTCGGATAATACGGATCTGTATCAAGAAAGGTGACGAAATTTACAACTTACATACAACGAACAGCTAGTAAAATGTAAAATGTTCATATTTTAGTTAATTACAATTATTAATTATTATTATTATTATCTCAAAACGATATAAATAAGTATAATAAGATATTCAGTGTAGTCTTAATTAGGTATTCCTATTAATAATATTATGCATTTTTTTTTAGGAGGCCGTAGTCGATTTGTAACCGAAAACGCCAAAAATGAAGTAATTAAAGCAAATTTATTTCTATATATCTGCTCAGAAGAATTAATTCTAAAGGTGCCTAAAAACACCGCTTTAACTTCGGCGTTTTTAGGGTTCCGTAGCCAAATGGCAAAAAACGGAACCCTTATAGATTCGTCATGTCTGTCTGTCTGTCCGTCTGTCCGTCTGTCCGTCTGTCCGTCCGTATGTCACAGCCACTTTTCTCCGAAACTATAAGAACTATACTGTTGAAACTTGGTAAGTAGATGTATTCTGTGAACCGCATTAAGATTTTCACACAAAAATAGAAAAAAAACAATAAATTTTTGGGGTTCCCCATACTTCGAACTGAAACTCAAATTTTTTTTTTTTCATCAAACCCATACGTGTGGGGTATCTATGGATAGGTCTTCAAAAATGATATTGAGGTTTCTAATATCATTTTTTTCTAAACTGAATAGTTTGCGCGAGAGACACTTCCAAAGTGGTAAAATGTGTGTCCCCCCCCCTGTAACTTCTAAAATAAGAGAATGATAAAACTAAAAAAAATATATGATGTACATTACCATGTAAACTTCCACCGAAAATTGGTTTGAACGAGATCTAGTAAGTAGTTTTTCTTTTATACGTCATAAATCGCCTAAATACGGAACCCTTCATGGGCGAGTCCGACTCGCACTTGGCCGCTTTTTTCTTAAATTTGCCATTATAAGCTCACAAAATAGAAAATGGAGAAAAAGTTACATTTATGTACTTTTATTATTTTATACCGGTGTGGTGTGATATAATTTATACTATTAAAAAACGTACTTCCTTTACCTTGGTAAAATAGCTATACCTTCAGTCGTTAGATTGAGAAAATGGCTTAGAAAAAGTATCTAACTCATTTATTCAGTCCCCATTACAACAATCTTCCATTATAGGTATATATAAATCCAGTTAATTACTGCAAAATAATGTGAAATTACTACAAAAGTTTCGGGAAATTAAGAAATTTGGGCTACAGCTTCTTAATAACGAGAAAAAAATATCGATATTAGTTACTCAGTTAGCAGCATATCAAGCACATGTTATTTATGTTAACAGAAGACTGGGAACGGACACGATAACACAACAAGCACTAATGAAGTTCCAGGTAGACGACCCAAAGGCGACTGAGCGAAAACCTGATAACAATTACTTTAAAACATACAAATATTTACCCTTATTCCAGTCAGGAGGCATGCAGGTAGCTCGTTTCAAGACTTACTGTTACTACTGTTTAGTTTAAGCAATATTTGTACTTATTTTATGACGTTATCGCGTACCAATAACGCGACCAATGCAATATTTAACGGATCCGTAAGATCCGAAATATCCGGATCCTATGAGACGATGGATCCGGATCTTAGATTTGACGGATATCCGGTTATTTCGGATATCCGGATATCCGGATCTCAAACCCTAATTGTAGTTCTTACGCAAATTCTTTTTATTATTAGTATTTGTAATTTTATAAATTATCTTGTTTCTCGTCAAGCCTGGACCAATCGTCGTTTGCTTAAATAATTTGCACTCGTCCTGCCTTTCTACGCACTACCATACGCCACATGTGGAATTTTGCTTTATGGTCATATTGTCAATGGAAATTGCTTTATTAATTATTATTATAATCCATATTTAGTTAATAAACATGCCTTTATGGTGTCCTGGTGGTCCTGGATAGCTAGGGCCTCCTGGCTGCACTAGTGTATGTGGCTGTTCTGGGTTCTGTGGTTGCTGTGGTGGCTGCGGTCGCTGCGGTCGCTGTGGTTGTTGCGGTGGTTGTCCTGGAGTGCCTGGCTCTCCTGGTTGTCCTGGTTCTCCTGGTTGTCCTGGTTCTCCTGGCTCTCCTGGTTGTCCTGGCCGTCCTGGAGTGCTTGGATGTCCCGGTTTTCCTCCTTTGTGTCCTAAAGGGTATGCGTACGTAATTAATTGCTGGTTTTAGGAAACCACGATGCAAGTGAAACATTTTTCGGATTGTAGGCATTTAACTGAAAATTTATCTGACTGATCGTCAAATTGAACGTGATCATCAGTGGGCTCCTTTATATTTTTACAGTACATATAGGGCTACTTTTCCGCACTAGTGCGTAAAATAGCACTTTTCGTGCGTATGTCGAAACTTTAAAGTGCCATATGTACTGTAAAACGTTGTTCGATACACGTGCAAATAGGTAAATTACAACTCGTGTCGATTTAAAACACTCCCTTCGGTCGTGTTTTAATTTATCGCCACTCGTTTCGAATTTCCTCTTTTTCGTACTTGTATCGAAAATAACTATTTCATTATTATTCAAGACGTCGAAATCAATAATCCTTGCCTATTGTTGTAGTTCTTACACTATTTCTTGTTATTATTAGTTTTTGTAATTTTATAAATTATCTTGTTTCTCGTCAAGCCTGGACCAATCGTCGTTTGCTTAAATAATTTTCACTCGTCCTGCCTTTCTACGAACTACCATACGCCACATGTGGAATTTTGCTTTATGGTCATATTGTCAATGGAAATTGCTTTATTAATTATTATTATGATCCATATTTAGTTAATAAACATGCCTTTATGGTGTCCTGGTGGTCCTGGATAGCTAGGGCCTCCTGGCTGCACTAGTGTATGTGGCTGTTCTGGGTTCTGTGGTTGCTGTGGTGGCTGCGGTCGCTGCGGTTGCTGTGGTTGTTGCGGTATCTGTGGTTGTTGCGGTGGTTGTCCTGGAGTGCCTGGCCGTCCTGGAGTGCCTGGCTCCCCTGGTTGTCCTGGAGTACCTGGCTCTCCTGGCTCTCCTGGTTGTCCTGGCCGTCCTGGAGTGCTTGGATGTCCCGGTTTTCCTCCTTTGTGTCCTAAAGGGTAAGCGTAATACGTAATTAAGTGCTGTTTTAGGAAACCACGATCCAAGTGAAACATTTTTCGAATTGTAGGCATTTAACTGAAAATTTATCTGACTGATCATCAAATTAAAAACTGATCATCAGTGGGTTATATTTTTTCATTATTATTCAAGACTCCAAAATCATAATCCTTCCCTATGGGTTCCCCTCATCTGGCATAATATTGTTTGTCAGAAATACATTTCGCATAACATGTATCGCAGAAACAGTTTTAGTCGAATGATAATTTTGCATAACTATTACTTGGCATTACTATTTACTACGCATACAATACATTTTTCACCTCAGCAGCTCGAACAAGGGTACTTTGCTACTTAAAAACAGTGAGCAAAATCGCATTTTGCTCACTGAGTGAGACAAAATGAGCAAAATGCGATTTTGCTCACTGTTTTTAAGTAACAAAGTACCCTTGTTCGAGCTGCTGAGGTGAAAATTTAATTGTTGGTATATCTTAAGAAAACATGAGTGAATAGAGGTAAGTGATGAAGAAGGAATACATTTTTCGGGTTCTCTAATATGTTCTCACTGCTGAGGTGAAAAATGTTGTGTACTACACGAGATCAAAGTTATTTACATCTCGTGCGCTTTTGAGTCCCTTACTACGCTCAAGATTCTAAATTAGATTCACTCGCTACGCTCGTGAATCTATTATAGAATCTTTCGCTTGCACGGGACTCAAAATAAGCACTCGAAGAAATATCAAACTTTGATCTCTTGTTGTACAAATAACTATTGCAGCATATCATTAAGCAGAAGATTACTGTTGTCGACTTTCATTTAGCATAATTTTATGTACCATAACCATCCTGCAGCATACTCTTATTATGGCATAATGATTTTTTCTAGCAGAAAGGTGTGTTAAGTAAGAACTGCGACCCCAACAAAATTGGACGTGTGCCAGAAAAGAAGGTTAGGTTATGTTAGAATTGCGACCTCCTACAAAAACGAATGGCTGTCAGAAAAATAGGTTAGGTTAGGTTAGGTTAGAGCTGCGACCTCCTACAAAAACGAATGGCTGTCAGAAAAATAGGGTAGGTTAGGTTAGAGCTGCGACCTCCTACAAAAACGAACGGCTACCAGAAAAGTAAGATCAACTGCCATAAAAACAGATTATATTAGAGCATACTAGGTACTGCAGCACATTGGTAAGTCAATTAAACCCATTTATAACATCACCTTTAATTAAACTTGATAGCTTTATGCCACCAAAATAGTATGCAATACATTTATCTGCGAAATCAATATTCGTTTAAAATACTATTATGATCATCAACAGTATGCCAAAATATGGTTCTGGATTATAAAACTCTGCGAAGTGATTGTATGCTAAATGATACTATGCGAAAGGTAATTCTGCCAAACGACATTTCTGCCAAGTAACATTATGCAATACAAATATATGTCAAAAAACTTTCTGCAACACATTAGTAACTCTAATTATTATTGTGATATTTATGATCCATATTTAGTTAATAAACATACCTTTATGGTGTCCTGGTTCTCCTGGCTCTCCTGGTTGTCCTGGCCGTCCTGGAGTGCTTGGATGTCCCGGTTTTCCTGTTTTGTGTCCTAAAGGGTATGCGTACGTAATTAATTGCTGGTTTTAGGGGCTACCATACGCCACAATGTGGACTTTTGGCTTTTTGGTCATCATATTCTCAATGAAAATTGTTTTTTTAGTATGATCCATATTTAGTTAACAAATATACCTATATAGTGTGAAGTTTTGCTTGATTCTTCGGATGAAGAACTGCTTGAAGAGCTGCTGGAAGATTGGTGAGTCCTGCGGTACCCTGCAACCAAAAACGTTTTGTTAATGATCTAATAATGAATATAATTTAATGTAGTAATAATATTCATAACAATCATAATACATAGGCAAAGGAGTAGAGAATACATAGGTAGGGTAAAAAAGGGGTTTCAATTGATGTGTGGCAGGGCGGCACTGTCGTCGAACCCAAGCCACCTGGCAGTGGACTTAAACCAGTGGCGTGTGCCTCGGATGCACATGCTGGGGGCGCGTATAACGGCGATACTGATCCTGCATCTCAGCCAGCCCAGTATGGTGCTTATAGAACGGTTAATGATCTGGATTTTGTTATGTAACATTTCAGAGTTGATTCCCATCCGTCCATAGAAGTTATTTATTGGAGAAATTAATGCGGAATGAACTCGCAGCCTAGGGCCGTAGGTTTTTATGAGAGACTGCAGCGGTCGTGCCAAACCTTTTCAATATGACTAGTGTGTTCTATTGGGAAGACTGATTTTGGCCTTAATAGGAAGTATAGGAACTGCACCCACAGAATACCCGTTAATTCAGTTATAGGTATCCCACGGGGGTCCGACCGGGTTTGGGAGACTTTTCTTGGTCTAACTCTACGGCTACCTAGTACCTACTTATTATGCCGTAAAAAACGTAAATTTCGATACTCTCAAAGGCAATCACAATTTATAGGGTACTTCCCGTTGACCTAGAACTATGAAATTTGGCCTACAAATACAGGGAAAAAATTGTTCACCCATGAAAACCTAATATTTTATGGAATTGATAAATTCTTAAAAACGACATTATGAGATTAATCTGTTTTTGTGTAAGCGATTAGTGTCGTTTTTAAGAATTTATTGTTTCAATAAATGGGTTTTCATGGGTGGACAAAGTACCTTGTAAAGTATACCCCGACCTTACGGTAGTTTTTGTACGGAACCCTCGGTGGGCGAGGCCGGTTTTTTTTTAATTGTCTACACTTACACTCCACCTTGGACCGCGGGACAAGTCTCATCACCACCATGCCTTCCTCTTCGGTAGTTATAATGTCGCATTCTTCGTCATCTGTGAAATTGATATGAATACCAATTTATAAGATGATCAAGCAGATCTTGTCAGTAGAAAAGGGCGGCAAATTTGAAAAATGTAGGCGCGAAGGGATATCGTCCCATAGAAAATTTGAATTTCGCGCTTTTTTTTACTGTCAAGATTTGCTTGACCAGCTATAATTTCTACATTAGTTTTATTGTGTGAATATGTGTAGGTGCGATAGTGTGAATATGTGGTGTGGTGAGTATCGGTAAGATTTAAATAAAATGTTTATTACTGCAATGTTCTGCCACCAGAGTGCAACTCTAGCGCACATCGTAAACCATAGAGTAACTTTGTATATACTACGCGTTAAACAGTTTTTGACAAGTTGTCACGGATAATATTATGTTCCAAATAAATATGAATATCTGGGTGACCGAGCTTTGCTCGGAAAACATATAAAAACTCGAAAATGCGCGTTTTCCCAGAAATAAAACCTTTTGAAATAAAAGAGTTTTGCGTATAATATTCCCTATTAGTGTTTCATGGTTCTTGTGTACTTTTTGTGATACTTACACGGCAGTTTTATGTCGACCAGCCTGTGTCTTGCTGTAAAAAATTTAATAAACAATATTTTAAAATGAAGTGTGTTAATGATGAATAATGAAGGGGGCTATTCATAAATTAAGTCATTTCAAATTAGGGGGGGGGGGGTCTGGACATCGGATGATGGTAGCATGACGTAGGAGGAAACGGCGTCATTCGAAGCATGATTTTTGGATGACTTTAGGGGGGGACTTCAAAAATAGATGACGTAATTTATAGACAGCCCCTAGGTATACCTATTGAATAGGTATTCATATCAAATCCTAATAAGAAGCGCTGGTGGCCTAGCGGTAAGAGCGTGCGACTTGCAATCCGGAGGTCGCGGGTTCGAACCCCGGCTCGTACCAGTCGTACCAATGAGTTTTTCAGAACTTATGTACGAAATATCATTTGATATTTACCAGTTGCTTTTCGGTGAAGGAAAACATCGTGAGGAAACCGGACTAATCCCAATTAGATATGAGCGCCGATTGGCATTTAGTCGGCGGCGGCGCGCCGGTCAAAATTGGTCGGCGGCGGCGGCGAATCGGCGGCGTGGCCTTGAAACACCTTCGATTAAATGAAAAAAGAATTCAAATCAAACTTTTACCAAAAAAACATGTTTTTGCTGTAAGAAAGTTATGAAATAAATGCATTTTTTATTTTCAAGGATAATTTATTGAATAATGGTACGAAAAAAATGATATCGTATAAACTGTGGATAAGCGGTATCGCGCGGCGTCAGAGGCGGTCTTAATCTTGGCAAGGCTCTGGCTGGAAGATCTTAACGATGCCCTTATCTTTTGTGCTAAGTTAAAAATTGCGGATTGACTGTATCAGGGAAACGTCTTGTCGACAGTCCAAAGAAAAGCGAGCTTCGTCATTAACCAATATCGATTCAACAAAACCGATTTGTGTCAAAAAGTGAGGCCCAACGCCGAGCTCCATGTAACACCGAAGACTTGATTTCGACGCCTCCCAATGCGAGGCCAGAGGAAGAGTTGCAGGTAAGCATACAGCTAAGAATCGAACGCCAAGTGTAAGCTTGGCTGACGGCCGAACGCCTGGAGCGCCGATTGCGGCGCGCTTCTGTGCAAGGCCGAGCTGCAAAAGAGCAGAGCGAGGGCGCAGGCTGATAAAGACTGAAGCCATAGTGTTAAAGATCTGGAGCTTTCCTGCGGGCGCATTCGTGCGACGCCAAAGGCCGAGCTACAATGGAGCTAAGATCGGATAAGGAGCAATGCTCAAGCGTTTTAAAACAGGTCGAAAGTTGAGCTCCAAACAGGGCCAAAAACTTGCAGGTTCAGATAGCGGCTTAATTCCATGCGAGCGATGCAAGGCCAAAGATTGAGCTGCGAGAGAGCAAAGCTTGAAATTTGAACAGTGGCCAAGTTTAATTGAGACCCGATTCCGACACCCTTCCGTGCGAAGCCAACGGCCGGACATTTGGACGTGGAAACGCTTAATATCTCAAAATTAACCCCATTTTATACCCTTTAAAGACGTTTAACCATGCTTGCAATGGTTAAATTCGCGGTAAATGACGGACGGTTAGCTGGCAAAATTAGTTATGCATTGGATCGGTAATCCAAAGATGTGCGTTCGAGTCTCACGTTAGCCAGAGTTGATCACAGTTAATTTTTTCATTGTGATTGACATATGTCTAGTGTATACATATATACAAATTGTAATGTGGAACGTTCCACAATAAAAATGGAAGGAAATCAGTATGTTTATTACAAGCATATTAATTTCGTTTCCCCAAGACTAGTAGCGCGGTTACTAGACAGATAAGTTTGCATTTGCCTTCGATATTTTTGAATTATATTTTGAATTATATGGGCCTAAAATACCTTTTGAATGTCTATAAACTATTCGAAGTGGCGCCGTTAATGATCTAAACTCGATTAAAAATATATTATCTGATTCCGAAAGTAGTAGTAACTACAAAGGTCACGCCGATGCCACGCCGATAGCGCAGCATCGGCGGCGGCGGCGCGAAAATTTTGTCGGCGGCGGCGGCGCGCCGGCGCGGCGCTCATATCTAATCCCAATACGGGCCTAGTTTACCCTCTGGGTTGGAAGGTCAGATGGCAGTCGCTTTCGTAAAAACTAGTGCCCACGCCAATTACTGGGATTAGTTGCCAAGCGGACACCAGGCTCCCATGAGCCGTGGCAAAATGCCGGGACAACGCGAGGAAGATGATGATTATGATCAAATCCTAATAAGACATTGGCTGCGGTGTTCTACCTTTTCGCAGAAGTTTTCTTGTCCGAATTTCACTTGCCAACCAACTATTCGCAGATGATTTACTTTGGCAACCAACATTCGACAAACTTACATTATGACAATGTTTTACTTGGTAGAATTATTGTTAAGTAGATTATTTCTTATGACATACAACATTTGGAGTAGATGTCTTTCGCCATTTGATTCACTTGGCTAAATATTTTTAAATGCGACGACGAGCGTGTGTAAAGTGTCATTCTATGGAACTTGCTAACTATGTAAACAAAAGTCACTAGTAAATTGACATTCAGAGACAATTTTAATATGGCGGTTTGTTTACATTGGTAGCAAGTTCCATAGAATGACACTTTAAGGTAAGCAATATGTAGAACATACTGACGTTCATTTTGGTGAAAACATGAGTTATGATGAAAACAGTTCTCTTTCAACTAATGGGGTTTGCAACTGTGAAAGGGAAATTAGATAGCCCCCGCATAGGTTTCCCCTCTTCCTAGTTTTTTTTAATGGGATTTGGCTTAAAGGTTAAAGGGAGTATAGCCCTACAATCTTAATGCCTTCTCCTTGACAGCCTGATACGACACGACGTTTTTCCTTTACTTGATCCATGTACGCTCCTTCCTCTTTGCTTCTACCCCATTGCGAACTCATTATTCCAAAATATCTGGGAGACCGAGCTTTGCTCGGAAAACATATAAAAACTCAAAAATACGCGTTTTCCCAGAGATAAGACCTAGCTAGATCGACTTTTCGCCCCCGAAAACCCCCTATAGCAAATTGCATCGAAATCGTTAGAGCCGTTTCCGAGATCCCCGAAATATATATATATATATATATATATATATATAAATAAATATGCTAGAATTGCTCGTTTAAAGGTATTCGATTAGATAGGTTTAAAGTTTATATGAATCCACTAACACCCCGAGTGATGCCGTTATTATACGTATTATTCATGGTAATATAATATTGCCAACGTCCTCTATAACACTCTTAAGAACAAATGAAATTGCTTTCTATGGAAATAACGACGAGTGGTTCAGGCACCCGGTAAACGGGAGACGCTGGTTCGATTCCAGTTCTGTACACTGGAGGCTTTGGTCATTTCTTTCGTATATATGACATTTATTTCGGTTTATTTCGGCCCTGTATAAAGGGGCCCACTGATTAACAGTCCGCCGGACGGTATCGGCCTGCGAGTTGTTCGGAACTGTCAATTTTTTGTTCTAACTGACAGACCGATACCGTCCGGCGGACTGTTAATCAGTGGGCCCCTTAGTGTAAGGCCTGAGTGGACGCTCAAGTTGTGCGTGCAGCGGGGCGGGGCGTGCGGCGTGCATGTTAAACAAATGCAAAAGTATAGTAGCGGCCTTAGTGCACGCTGCTCAAATCACTTGTTAGACCGACGCCAGCCACGCTGCACGCCCCGCCGAACGCTCCGCTTCGAGCGTCCACTCAGGCCTTACACTTAACGTTGTACCTACATTTGTCATCGCCAGCCTTATCGGAGTTGTCAACCTTCTTCACAGTTTCGGAGCTCTCTGAAGACTCTAAAAACAAATTGTGAAATTATTTAAGTGCTTTAAGAAATACTTTGCTAGATTGTCAGAAGTTGCCTTCCGAATGCACATGTCTAAGTCAGGTAGTATGAAAGCTGTTTAATAAATTGTGCATTATCTTATAGATGATCATACGGCCAAAGGACAAGTGTCTATATAAACCCCTTATCCGCATAACATAATATAGTCTGGCAAACCAACTTTGTCAGTAGAAAAAGGCGCGATTCAAATTTTGTATGGAACGACAACCCTTCGCGCGTCACTTTTTAAATTTGCCGCCTTTTCCTACTGACGTAAATGGCTTGCCAAACTATAGAATGAGTAATATTCGTGAGTAGCTCACCACTACTTTGCTGAGATTGCGATTTCTGGTTTTTCTGCCTCTCTTCCACGTCAGTCTCGCCGTTCTCGTTCTTGATGGACCATTTGGATTGCTCTGTGGAGATGTAATTGGTATATTAAAGACTTTCGGCCATAACACAATACCTAGTCCTCCAGTGTCCAAATAAACAAATAACACGCACGCCAACACATGCCTTAATTACCTTAATATGTTGGCAAAGAAGAATCTTACAAAGTTGTATATCCCATGTAGCGTAGCGGTAAGAGCGTGCGACTTGCAATCCGGAGGTCGCGGGTTCTAACCCCGGCTCGGACCAGTTTTTCGGAACTTATGTACGAAATATTACCAGTACAGTCGCAGTACCAGTCGCTGAAAACATCGTGAGGAAACCGGATTAATCCCAATAAGGGCCTAGTTTACCCTCTGGGTTGGAAGGTCAGATGGCAGTCGCTTTCGTGAAATATAGTGCCCACGCCAATTCCTGGGATTAGTTGCTAAGCGGACCCCAGGCTCCCATGAGCCGTGGCAAAATGCCGAGACAACGCGAGGAAGATGATGTTTTTTTAAATCTTTTGGGCTGGAACGGTTAGAGTTAGTGTAAGGCCTGAGTGGACGCTCGAGTTGGACGTGCAGCGGGGCGGGGCGTGCGGCGTGCATGTTAAACAAATGCAAGCGTATAGGAGCGGCCTTAGTGCACGCTGCTCAAATCACTTGTGAGCCCGACGCCACGCTGCACGCCCCGCCCAACGCTCCGCTCCGAGCGTCCACTCAGGCCTTACACTTAGAACATCGATATGTCTATCTATCTTGAAATATTTTAATGTGGTTATTTTAGTTATTTTAGTTATTTTAGTATAATTACTTAAGTATGCGTATCGAGTCTTACCAGATTTCTCCTGGGCCTGAGCACTGCTTTGGCTTGACTTGCTGCTGTGTTTAGTGACCTTGCTCCCATCCTTGCCTCGCTTGATGATGTTGGAAGATTCTACAAAACACATACATGGGTTTAATAATCTCTTAATTTGTAATCTACTATAAAGATGCTTAGGCGTAATGTAAGTGTAAGGCCTGAGTGGAGGCTCTAGTTGGGCGTGCAGCGGGGCGACGTGCGGCGTGCATGTTAAACAAATGCGCACGTATAGGAGCGGCCTTAGTGCACGCTGCTCACATCACGCGTGAGCCCACAGCCACACTGCACGCCCCGCCGAACGCTCCGCCTCGAGAGTCCACTCAGGCCTTGCACTAAGGCGTAAAGAAACGCCATAAAATGTAGGTACTGCTAAATAAACAATCTCCAAGGATTGAAACACAATTTTAAGATACATTTAAAAATTAAATAGTACGGTATGGCAAGATTTTGTCTCGATTCTTTATTATAAATTCATCTTTTCATCATATTTTTATGCAGAATTTGTAGGACTAAGGCCTCGTGTATTTTTTAAATCTTGACTTTGATATGAAAGTCAATAGAGCGGTTAGTAAAAAAGTAGGAATTACCGGAATTCTTCTCAGAAGCAGCTCTCCTCTTTTGAGCAGAGCTGGACTGAGCAGTGATCACGGTTCCGTCTCTATTGGTCTTCTGGCTGAAGGCGGACTCTGTAAAATGAGCTTGATTTAGATAGCTCCAAAGACGACACTTCTCGTTCAACAATTTATCTGATTACCTATGTCCTATGTCTCATAAACAATAATATCTGGGAGACCGAGCTTTGCTCGGAAAACATATTAAAAACTCAAAAATGCGCGTTTTCCCAGAGATAAGACCTAGCTAGATCGATTTATCGCCCCAGAAAACCCCCATATAGCAAATGTCATCAAAATCGTTAGAGCCGTTTCTGAGATCCCCGAAATATATATATAAATAAATATACATATAAATAAATAAACAAGAATTGCTCGTTTAAAAGTATTAAGATAGATAGATTAGATAGATAGATTTTAGCAGCAAAGGTGTTACTTTTTACTACTATGTAGAGCATGCTCAATTTTATCTTTACGCATATACAGGTTTTAATTATTTATTTATTAATACATACCATCGGATGATTCCTGTTGTGCTTTTTTCGCTGACTTTGACCTCTTGTTGCTGACAATGGACTCTCCATTTTTGCGTCTCAGCAACGACGAAGATTGCTCTGAAAAATTCAATAATGTTACCTACCTTCTAACTCAATTTAAGTGATAAACTATTTTGTTTAAAGTCTATTTTTTTATTCCGTAAAAAAATAGACTTTAGTGTACACGATGTAAAATCAGTTCAAACTGCATGTTCAGTTCCGTACAGTCAAGATATTAAATATCGACACGGACAAAGTGCCAAAATATGTACACACTACCTTAATGTATAGGCAATAAGGTCGTGTATTCATACAGGTTAATATGTAGTATATGTATTTATGTATACCATCGGATGATTCCTGTTGTGCTTTTTTCGCTGACTTGGAGCTGTTTTTGCTGACAATGGACTCTCCATTGTTGCGTCTTAGCAACGACGAAGATTGCTCTGAAAAATACAATAATGTTACTCAGTTGAATTTCACATAGGTAGTACCTATCGGAAGCGCTCATATTCCGCGATAATTTTAAATCTATTTTGTTTAGTGGACCAGATGTATGTTCATATTGCATTTTCAGTTACGTACAGTCAAGGGGTTAAAATATCCACACGGACAAAGTGCCTAAATAATCTAAATACATGTACACACTACCCTTATGGATAGGCAATAATGTCGTATATTCATACAGGTTCATAATTATGTAGAATTATATGTAGGTATATGTAGGTATTTATGTATACCATCGGATGATTCCTGTTGTGCTTTTTTCGCTGACTTGGAGCTCTTCTTGCTGACGATGGACTCTCCATTTTTGCGTCTTAGCAACGACGAAGATTGCTCTGAAAAATACAATAATGTTAAAACTTATTTGTTTAGTGTACACGATGTAAAATTTGTACAGTCTGCATTTTCAAACGGACAAAGTGCCAAAATATGTACACACTACCTTAATATATAAGTAATAAGGTCGTGTACCTATATACACATAGATTTTAGTTGAGTATTCATACATACCATCGGATGATTCCTGTTGTGCTTTTTTCGCTGACTTGGAGCTCTTCTTGCTGACAATTGACTCTCCATTGTTGCGTCTTAGCAATGACGAAGATTGCTCTGAAAAATACTCAGTTGAATTTCACATATCGGAAGCGCTCATATTCCGCGACAATTTTAAATCACAGAAAAGTTATAAAACTATTTTATTTAGTGGACCAGATGTATGTTCAAATTGCATTTTCAGTTACGTACAGTCAAGATATTAGATATCGACACGGACAAAGTGCATAAATATGTACACACTGCCCTTATGGATAGGCAATAATGTCGTATATTCATACAGGTTCATAATAATGTAGTTATATGTATATGTAGGTATTTATGTATACCATCGGATGATTCCTGTTGTGCTTTTTTCGCTGACTTGGAGCTCT
The DNA here is from genome assembly GCF_948474715.1 of Cydia amplana. Taxonomy (NCBI): domain Eukaryota; kingdom Metazoa; phylum Arthropoda; class Insecta; order Lepidoptera; family Tortricidae; genus Cydia; species Cydia amplana. The sequence goes on along the minus strand of NC_086094.1, from coordinate 6,605,880 downwards.
TTTTGCTGACGATGGACTCTCCATTGTTGCGTCTTAGCAACGACGAAGATTGCTCTGAAAAATACAATAATGTTACTCAGTAGAATTTCACATCTATAGGTTATTAATACCTAGTAGTTAGGTAGTACCTATCGGAAGCGCTCATCTTCCGCGACAATTTTAAATCTCAGTAAAGTTATAAAACTACTAGCTTTTGCTCGCGACTTCGTCTGCGTGGAGTTAGTAATTTGGGTAGCTTATTTTTACCCAATCTCCTTTTTAACGATTCCCCATACAAACTTCCACCCCCCTTTTCACCCCCTTAAAGGGAGATTTTTGGGATAAAAACTACCCTATGTCCTTCTCCGGGACTCAAACGATCATGAATATTCATACCAAATTTCAACTAAATCGGTTCAGCGGTTTAAGCGTGAAGAGGTAACAGACAGACAGACAGACACACTTTCGCATTTATAATATTAGTATGGATATTGTTTAGTGGACCACATGTATGTTCATATTGCATTTTCAGTTACGTACAATCAAGGGGTTAAAATATCGACACGGACAAAAGTGCCTAAATATGTACACACTATACCCTTATGGATAGGCAATAATGTCGTATATTCATACAGGTTCATAATTATGTAGTTATATGTATATGTAGGTATTTATGTATACCATCGGATGATTCCTGTTGTGCTTTTTTCGCTGATTTGGAGCTCTTTTTGCTGACGATGGAATCTCCATGCTTGTGTCTTAGCAACGACGAAGATTGCTCTGAAAAATACAATAATGTTACTCAGTTGAATTTCACATAGGTTATTAATACTTAGTAGTTAGGTAGTACCTATCGGAAGCGCTCATCTTCCGCGACAATTTTAAATCGCAGTAAAGTTATAAAACTATTTTGTTTAGTGTACACGATGTAAAATCAGTTCAAACTGCATGTTCAGTTCCGTACAGTCAAGATATTAAATATCGACACGGACAAAGTGCCAAAATATGTACACACTACACTACCTTAATGTATAGGCAATAAGGTCGTGTATTCATACAGGTTAATATGTAGTTATATGTATTTATGTATACCATCGGATGATTCCTGTTGTGCTTTTTTCGCTGACTTGGAGCTCTTTTTGCTGACGATGGACTCTCCATGCTTGCGTCTTAGCAACGACGAAGATTGCTCTGAAAAATACAATAATGTTACTCAGTTGAATTTCACATAGGTTATGAATTTAATACCTAGTAGTTAGGTAGTACTATCGGAAGCGCTCATCTTCCGCGACAATTTTAAATCGCAGTAAAGATATAAAACTTTTTTGTTTAGTGGATCAGATGTATGTTCATATTGCATTTTCAGTTACGTACAGTCAAGGGGTTAAAATATCGACACGGACAAAGTGCCTAAATATGTACACACTACCCTTATGGATAGGCAATAATATCGTATATTCATACAGGTTCATAATTATGTAGTTATATGTATATGTAGGTATTTATGTATACCATCGGATGATTCCTGTTGTGCTTTTTTCGCTGACTTGGAGCTCTTTTTGCTGACGATGGACTCTCCGTTGTTGCGTCTTAGCAGCGACGAAGATTGCTCTGAAAAATACAATAATGTTACTTAGTTGAATTTCACATAGGTTATTAATAGTAGCAGTAAAGTTATAAAACTATTTTGTTTAGTGGACCAGATGTATGTTCATATTGCATTTTCAGTTACGTACAGTCAAGGGGTTAAAATATCGACACGGACAAAGTGCCTAAATATGTACACAGTTACACACTATCCTTATGGATAGGAAATAATGTCGTATATTCATACAGGTTCATAATTATGTAGTTATAACATATTATTTATATGTAGGTATTTATGTATACCATCGGATGATTCCTGTTGTGCTTTTTTCGCTGACTTGGAGCTCTTTTTGCTGACGATGGACTCTCCATTGTTGCGTCTTAGCAACGACGAAGATTGCTCTGAAAAATACAATAATGTTACTCAATTGAAGTGATAAAACTATTTAAACTTGTAAAAACGATGTAAAATTGGTTCAAACTGCATTTTCACTTCCGTGTTACAGTCAAGGTATTAAATATCGAAACAGACAAAGTGCCAAAATATGTACACATTACCTTAATGTATAAGAAATTAGGCCGTGTATACATACAGGTTTTAGTTATGTATTTATACATACCATCGGATGATTCCTGTTGTGCTTTTTTCGCTGACTTGGAACTCTTGTTGCTGACGATGGACTCTCCATTGCCTTTTTTTACCAATGACGACGAGGATTGCTCTGAAACATACAATGTCAGGTACAGTCATATTCATGCATGTATTGCAACCCTATGAGGTACAGAACGTTACGGCCCAAAGCATCTGTAATTTTCTGGATGCAACGGGCATTAGTAATGAACTTTAAAGGGCCGTCACTTCACAATAGATCAATACTTGGTCGACGTGACACTCAAAGGCCCGATACCACCCCAATAATAATAATAAAATACAGTCATATTGTAAAAATATAGGTGCATAATAATTTCTCAAAAATAGGTAGGTATGTCCCATAATTCTTAACTCGCTGACATTAAGAGCGTTGCGCTTACCAAATCTAAGCGCAACGAAGAATATTTTTGAGTATGATGTGTGCACCCATAATTTAACACTTGACTGTACTCATTAATGTTTAACTCATTTTGAATTTCATAGTAAGTATCGAAAGCACCCTTCTCCCGCGACAATTTGATACACGATCATGCAAAAGATTTCAATATTGGTCCGAAAAGTGGAATCTTGAGCGTTGTATTCAAATTACTTTGCCACTCTTGTGGATAAAATGCTAATATCTAATCAGTTTATGAAGAATAACGAGAGCTAAACCTTGAGGGGTTTAGGCGGAGTATGTCACTTTCTTAGGGCGTCACTTTCTGAGGACGACACATTCTGAGTTTGTCACTTTCTGAGATCGTCACATTCTGAGTACGTCACTTTCGGAGAACGCCACATTCGGAGTACGTCACTTTCTGAGGTCGTCACTTTTTTAGCATGCACGTGGAACATGCGTCTGCACGAACAATGGATACCAGCCATCATAATTATTAGCTGTACGGCATACGGCCCATGGTTGACTGGTAGAGAATGCCTTCTGACATTAAATCCGCCATTAGTACTCTTCATTTATTGAAAGTTTAAATAAATAAATAAAATATTTGCAGCATTGCTTTTGCAGTCTGAATCCGAACGTCAATGACAGTTTCCCGTTATCGTCTATAGATTCGTATTTCCCTTCTATGGCCACTGAAAAAAACACCCTGAATGTCATGCATATGCATAAAAGCGGCCGTATGCAGTACAGCTAATATGATAGCTGGTATCTATTGTTCGTGCAGACGCACGTTGCACGTGCATGCTAAAAAAGTGACGAACTCAGAAAGTGACGTACTCAGAATGTGACGATCTCAAAAAGTGACAAACTCAGAATGTGACGTCCTCAGAAAGTGACGTCCTAAGAAAGTGACATACTCCGCCTAAACCATTCGGTTGCTGGTGTGGTGAAAATTTATTTTTTATATACTTCTATAAAAAAAATTAAGTTACCTAAAATCGCTTGTCATATTTAAATATGCGATCTGGGGCTTTACGAATTACCGCCCGTGGTTTGTATAAAGTTCTACGTCTTGCCTTGGCCAGGAAGTGAGATTGTTTTCTCGCGTAGTGGGAAGAAATTCCCACTTACGTTCCTAGGGTGACGTAAAGTACGTTTGTAGACACGTTGAGTTACATGGCCATAACTATAGATACTATACATAGACATGACATGACATGACATAGACTCATAGACTAGGAATCCTCTAGACGGAGTTTAGAGCAATTATTTCATGAAACCGATGCTGCCAAAAATACTGGGGTGCGGGGGACGAGGTGAGCGAATCCCGTGCCGTGATTGGTCCGTTCAAAGACACGGACCAATCACGGCACGGTATTCTGACACTTGACTCGAAGATGGAGTAAAACTACCGTATATTTGTGGCAGAGGGGGTAGCGTTACTATGCTGTCTAGAGGATGTCTTGTCTGTGCATAGACTAGACTATTGGGTTAATTACCTTCAGACTTCTGCTCAGCCTTGCTCTTGTGCTGAGATGAAGACTGTATCAGCGAGGAAGCCCCGGAACCACCGTTGGAGGAATCTTCGCAAACGAACACATTGTTATACATTTATAGGTACATACATATATAAATTTGCCTGATATAATAAATAAATACATATTATAGGTCATTTTTACTCAAATTGACTAAGCCCCATCGTAAGCTCAAGAAAGCTTGTGTTGTGGGTACTCAGACAACGATGTATATAATATACAGATACTTAAATACATAGAAAACAACCATGACTCAGGAACATATATCTGTGCTTATCACACAAATAAATGCCCTTACCGGGATTCGAACCCAGGACCGCGTCTTCACAGGCAGGGTTATATATAAATTTATAACACCCGACCGGTCTGGCCTAGTGGGTAGTGCACTAGGCCAGACCGGTCGGGTGTTATAAATTTATATATAAATTTGCTTGATATAATGAGTGACGTTTGCTGCGTTACTGTCGCGGTTATGTTATGACGTTCAATCCTTATAAGTCTTATAACCATTAGATTATAACCAGTGATCGTTAATTTTCTAGCAATTTTGGTGCAGCATAGTAAAAATAAAGGATTTTCTTATTTTTTTTCTCGGGAGAGGATTGGTTAAGGTTAATATTACTGTTATTAACCCTAATTATCTATTCCACCTAGAGTAGGGCATACAGATGCTTTTAACCAACAATGCTGCACCAAAATTACTGGAAAATTAATGATCACTGATTGTAACTCATAGCTCATTTTATCAATTTAATCATGGTATAATAATATACTCCGCCTGGTATTCTCTTCCCGTCTTTTCGTGGTCACGTGACTGACACAAGCCTACGTCATCAATGTCATCATGCGACAGCGCTATATGATAATATGCGATAACGCTATATAAAGTGGCAATGTTATTGTGACGTAGGCTTGTGTCACTCAATCAATCAATCAATCAATATTTTATTTGTCATAATATCTAATTAAATAATATATAGTACATGCATAATATTCAACCTGCATGCAGGTGTACAAATATTTATATTATTTTATTTGAAAATGGCATAATGACTACATTATACACAAACAGTAAAAAAACAATAACTTAGGAATTGTCAAGTAATAAATAAATACTCGCAATGAAATAAATTAAAATAAAATACAATCATAAAAATAAGATTAAAATTACAAATTAAAATTCGGAATTCCTGTCGGTCGTCAATATTTGCCAATACAATTATAACATATTATCTAAGTATTCCTTTGTATTATAAAAGCATTTTTCCTGTAGCCATTCAACCAATTTCATTTTAAAACAGTGACTGTTCTGTAGTTTAATATCCTCAGGTAGTCGATTGTACAGGACTAAACACATGTTAAAACAATTTTTTTTATAGATCGTAGTGTGACAAGGAGGCTGATGTAATAGATATCTGGGAAGAGAAGACCATGTTTTATTAGACTATGCAATTTAATTAATTTTAGAGTAGCCTCATGCCAGAAAAACAATGGCCGAAAATTACACATAACTAAATAGTATAAGTATTTCGTAAATAAAATTAGTATTTTATACAATCGTGATATACTAGAGAGCTTTTCATTCGAGTACCGTGTTTGGGCAAGGAAGCTTGCTGAGTTGCCTAAGTAAGGTACGAGATTGAAAAGCTTGATTATATCACTATTACTAGTAGGTATACAATCTTTTTAGGGTTCCGTACCCAAAGGGTAAAAACGGGACCCTATTACTAAGACTCCGCTGTCCGTCCGTCCGTCCGTCCGTCCGTCCGTCACCAGGCTGTATCTCACGAACCGTGATAGCTAGACAGTTGAAATTTTCACAGATGATGTATTTCTGTTGCCGCTATAACAACAAATACTAAAAACAGAATAAAATAAAGATTTAAATGGGGCTTCCATAGAACAAACGTGATTTTTGACCGAAGTTAAGCAACGTCGGGCGGGGTCAGTACTTGGATGGGTGACCGCCTTTTTGCTTGTTTTGCTTTATTTTTTTGTTGATGGTGCGGAACCCTCCGTGCGCGAGTCCGACTCGCACTTGGCCGGTTTTTTTCTACTATAAATTCTTTCATCTAAAATAATACTTTTTTTACTATAAAACCTAAATAATTAATGAAAATTGGTACTACAATGTAGTACTAAAGACATCAACGCGTCTATTTGTTGCCCATTAAGTCTTATAAAGGAGCGCGGCGGCACGTGATTGGTAATTTTTTTTAATAGTGTATATATATATATATTACAGCGTAACGAAATGAATATTATAGTTGAGTTGGGAGCCCATACTGAAAAGTACACAATTATTATAGTTTGGTATACGGAATCTTAGGGCCCGATTCGGATTTAGTAATAGACATCTATTAGATATCTTTTAGACATCGCCAAGATACGATAACGATATGTTTAAGATCTAACCTGTCAAATTTGACATTTACGCCATTCTGGAGATACTCTTGAACGATTTCCACAAGATATTACTTAGAGATCTAATTCACATCTAATAGATATCTAACACGATCTATCGTAAAAGTGAGATTGGTTGCCCGAATTGCGCTGCAAAAGAGAACTACTTGAAATCAAAATATAACGTATCTAGAATGGATCTAGTACGTGTCGTCTCTTGTAAATATCTTGAAGTTCGAATACGGCAGTTAATTCCACCATTACAGGCGACGAGTAGAAAAAATATATTTCAACTTACATTCTGAAGATGAGGACGCGGATTCTTCGCTCGAGGAACTTTTGGAAGATGATGATGATGATTGGGTAATGGCTGATGGAGTAGAATGTTTAAATAATTAATATCTGGGAGACCGAGCTTTGCTCGGAAAACATATAAAAACTCAAAAATGCGCGTTTTCCCAGAGATAGGACCAAGCTAGATCGATTTATCGCCCCCGAAAACTCCCATATAGCAAATTTTATCGAAATCGTTAGAGCCGTTTCCGAGATCCCCGAAATATTATATATATAAATAAATATACATATAAATAAATAAATAAAGAAGATATGCTCGTTTAAAGGTATTGATTAATAAAAATCATTCAACAACATACTAAATACAAAGAACGCAAAGAACACAGGGGCCGTAAAGTTGGGTTACTATATTATGTATTGGCCCAGGGAGGTAACTTTAGGCCAGCAGGATTAACTCCGGTGCAGGTTTAATCACTTATTGCATTGAAATTATAGCATACTAGCGACCCGCCCCGGCTTCTCACGGGTAGTTTAACTGATTCACACAAAACCTTTACAATTTGTACACCTAAACCTTCCTCAAGAATCACTCTATTGATAGGTGAAAACCGTATGAAAATCTGATTAGTAGTTTTTGAGTTATTACACAAATTGACTAAGCCCCACGGTAAGCTCAAGAAGGCCTGTGTTGTGGGTACTTAGACAACGATATATATAATATACAAATACTTAAATACATAGAAAACAACCATGACTCAGGAACAAGTATCTGTGCTCATCACACAAATAAATGCCCTTACTGGGATCAATAATTGTAAATAAATTAATTAACACTTAGCTTCAGTTGTTCTTAAAATTGGTAAGCGTTATGTTAACAGAGTTCGGCGGGGGTGAGCTATTTTCCTTATAATATGACGTAAAACATGTCAAATTGTAAGGTAAATAGCTCACCCCCGCCGACCTCGATGTAGAATTGACGATAGTTAAATCTTTAGTGATAAATGGTGTATGATGGTTGCGGCTATCGACATAATAGCGACATGATTGATAGAGCATCGCCAACACCTCTCGATAGTGATAGAGACGGATATATCGTATCATTATTACGCGATAATGATACGATATATCCGTATATCTGTATGTCTGGTATGTCTGTGTGACGTGAATACGCACATAACTAAAATATGAAAATAATATTTAATCTCATCTAGATACAACATCGATTCTCGCGATGGGAGTTGTCAGTCTTAAATAAATAAAATAAATATTAGGAGATGTACTCTTACAAGATCAACCTAGGTAGTCCCAAACCCAAACTAAGCAAAGCTTGGGACTGGTACGATATATGTAGGTACATAAAGTGTCATTCTATGGAACTTGCTAACTATGTAATCAAACCGCCATATTGAAATTGTCAAAAAATATTAATTTATTAGTGACTTTTGTTTACATAGTTAGCAAGTTCCGTAGAACGGCACTTTACTTATATAGATGCTATAGGTGTGTTTTGTCGTTTGGGCGGTTAAAGGGTTAGATAACCCACTGTTTACTTACCGGACTCCTCATCCCAGTTGTCCTTCGGTGCCGCTTGCGCACTCAGGATCTGTAACAACATAATAACGGGATATGAAAGTAAAAGGCTTCGCATAACGTTTTTACTTGATTTGGCGACAATATTATACAGAAGAGCTAAGATGGCCGGCTCTTTATCATTTTGTCACCATGCTTGTCACGTTCTACCAAGTATGTAAGTGCGAAAGCGATGCATGGCAAGACAGGTGATAAAAATGCGACCATGATAACTGATCTGCAGCAGGGATGTTGCGGATGCCGATTTTTTGACATCCGCGGACGCGGATGCGGATGCGGATTTTTAAAGGCTCACATGCGCGGATGCGGATGCGGATGTCAAGATAGGTACAGAAAAAACGTCAAATAATACTTTTTAGTAATTTTTATTTCAAAATACCGGCCAAGTGCGAGTCGGACTCGCGTTCCAAGGGTTCCGTACATTAAGTCCCACTCACGCTTGACTGCTCATTTCTAATAGGTTTTTTGGCTAATGACTAAATTACCTAGCAGTCTAGCACTTACGCCGATGCTAAGACGTTCCAGTACCGACCTGTTCCACATCCGCAGCCGCATTAAACTCCGCATCGATTTTATGATGCGGATGCGGATGCAGATGCGGAAGTTGAAAATAATGCGGAAGTTCCGCGGTTGCGGATGCGGATGCGGATATTCGCAACATCCCTGATCCAAACTAAGGAAAGCTTGTACCTACTATGGTATGGGTGACGATATACATGCAGTGTTGTGAATAACGCTTATTTTTAGGCTTAAAGACTCGAACCCTCAAGACTCGTAAATAAATAAATAAATAAATAAATATTATTATAGGACATTAATTACACAAATTGACTAAGCCCCACGGTAAGCTCAAGAAAGCTTGTGTTGTGGGTACTCAGACAACGATATATATAATATACAAATACTTAAATACCAGTTAAATACATATAAAACAACCATAACTCAGGAACAAATATCTGTGCACATCACACAAATAAATGCCCTTACTGGGATTCGAACCCAGGACCGCGGCTTCACAGGCAGGGTCACTACCCACTAGGCCAGACCGGTCGTCGTAAGTCTTGAAGACTCGACTATACCTATTTGAGAATTGTATTTATTTATTTTACGCGTATGGATGTACGAAATCGACTTTTCCGCCTTTGAGGCGTTAAGCCGCGAGAGTCATAAGGGTTCGAGTCTTTAAGCCTCGAAATGAGCGTTGTCCACAACACTGTATAATACTACATGACATACTCGTACTTATATAGACAAATACTTGCTCTTTGTAATATATGTCTATTCTCCACTATAGCAGTAGATAGCTTCCGTAAAAAAATAACACATACCACCTAACTTTAGGACAATAACTGCATACTCTACTATTTTATTTAAAAGCTGTATATAATAATAATAAATAACTGAAATTTGTATGGGAACATTGGGAACTGCAACGTCGGCGTGCAGTTCCCATAGGTACAAGTTGCAGTCAAGTTGCAGTCTGTCTGTACTGTGCTGGCCCTTACGCTAGACACCAATGAGTGACGTAGGGCTGATTTAGACGGCGCGCGAACTCGCATGCGATTTTAGTTACATTGCGGACTGTTGGTTACGTCCAATTCAACCGACCGATCAAAACCCGCAATGTAATGAAACTCGCATGCGAGTTCTCGTATCGTCTAATTGAGCCCTAAGTGTTATTTGAAACAGTCGTCAACAGTTAAGATCATTAAGTAATAATCGTTTATATGTACTTACGGGAACTTTCTAAGTGGAAACTTGCATGAGAAATTTCTTATAAAAGTTTTCAGAATTTTTAGAATTTTTTGAGAATGTTCGGCAACTTGGAAATTCTAACAAAAAAAATGTATCGGCTTTATTCAATAGTACCTATAAAGTATAAATATTCCAGTAAACACACTATGTGATGCAAATGTTATCTCTACATCTAAGTTACCGTCCAAAAAAAAAACAACGGGTTGCACTCCGGGAGTGCCGACAGAAGTGAAAACTCAATGACTAGTCCAAAGTGTCTGCAGCATTATGTATAATTGACCCATCCTCCTTTCTATTAAAAAACTTTAGTTCCGAAATGGCTGGTCAGTGAGCTTGTTTAAAATTCGAAATTCAAATTTGTAGCGTTAATATTTGCCTGCATAAAGCCTGCATAAAGTGTTAGTGTCCAAGCTAATGTCCAGGAACACGAAACTTCGAATATATAAAACGGTCATAAGGCCAATTCTTATGTACGGATGCGAAGCCTGGACACTAACACAAAAAGAGGAGCGCGCGCTGCTGGCAGCTGAGCGGAAGATCTACCGCAAGATATTGGGACCCACGTGTCGAGAGGACGGAACTTGGAGACTCCGCAAGAACCAGGAGATTGAAGATCTGGTGTCCGAGCCGAACATCATTGGAGAATCGAAAGCCGCCGCTAGACTCCGATGGCTCGGGCACGTAGTACGGATGGGGGAAGATCACGCAGTCTGGAGGGCGTACTCTGGAGTACCAAGTGGCGGAAGGCCGTCTGGACGCCCTAAGTACCGCTGGAGAGACGAAGTGCAGAAAGACCTTAGCGAACTCGGCGCCGTCGACTGGACAGAAACGGCTTTGGACAGAGTAGCGTGGCGGTCTTTGGTGTCGGAGGCCAAGATCCACTTCGGGTCGTTGCGCCACAGCAGTAAGTAAGTAAGTAAGTAAGCGTTAATATTTCAATGTTTAAAATTCGAATAGAAATTGTAAAGTTACCTTGCAGACCTCGCATCTAAATATATTTGGTCATGATATTTTGAGTTTTATTCACCAGTAGGTACTAGAGTTCACTTTTATTAGCGATTTCATCAAGATGTAGCTTTATTGAATTATATTTGAGTGATATAAAGTTAGAATGTAACTGTGAGATCCTCGTATTTCAGCCCGTACAAGATTAGAACCTTTTTCATGTAATGTCATTGTGTTTTTCTTTATTGATTTAAATGCCATTAGGGTTTGCAAGATCCGTCAATTTTTCGGATCCGGATATTTCGGATATTAAAATTTGACGGATCCGGATATCCGGATAATTCGGATAATACGGATCTGTATCAAGAAAGGTGACGAAATTTACAACTTACATACAAGGAACAGCTAGTAAAATGTAAAATCTTCATATTTTAGTTAATTACAATTATTAATTATTATTATTATCTCAAAACGATATAAATATGTATAATAAGATATTCAGTGTAGTCTTAATTAGGTATTCCTATTAATAATATTATGCATTTTTTTTAGGACTTAAAACTTCAGCGTAGGATGTAGGTAACTCAATGTAGTAATGTTTTCAATCTGACTACACAATACAGGCGTAGCCTAGTGTGGCAGTCATAGGTTAAGTAAAACCTGTAAACTTTTTGGCAAATAAAACTATTTTTATTTATTTTATTTTTTTATTTAGGAGGTCGTAGTCGATTTGTAACCGAAAACGCCAAAAATGAAGTAATTAAAGCAAATTTATTTCTATATATCTGCTCAGAAGAATTAATTCTAAAGGTGCCTAAAAACACCGCTTTAACTTCGGCGTTTTTTCTTAAATTTGCCATTATAAGCTCACAAAATAGAAAATGGAGAAAAAGTTACATTTATGTACTTTTATTATTTTATACCGGTGTGGTGTGATATAATTTATACTATTAAAAAACGTACTTCCTTTACCTTGGTAAAATAGCTATACCTACCTTCAGTCGTTCGACTGAGAAAAATGGCTTAGAAAAAGTATCTAACTCATTTATTCAGTCCCCATTACAACAATCTTCCATTATAGGTATATATAAATCCAGTTAATTACTGCAAAATAATGTAAAATTACTACAAAAGTTTCGGGAAATTAAGAAATTTGGGCTACAGCTTCTTAATAACGAGAAAAAAATATCAATATTAGTTACTCAGCAGCACATCAAGCACATGTTATTTATGTTAACAGAAGACTGGGAACCGACACGATAACACAAAAAAGTCACTGATAACAACACGCACAAGCACTAATGATGTTCCAGGTAGACGACCCAAAGGCGACTGAGCGAAAACCTGAAAACAATTACTTTAAAACATACAAATATTTACCCTTATTCCAGTCAGGAGGCATGCAGGTAGCTCGTTTTAATACTGTTACTGTTACTACTGTTTAGTTTAAGCAATATTTGTATTTATTTTATGACGTTATCGCGTACCAATAACGCGACCAATGCAATATTTAACGGATCCGTGAGATCCGAAATATCCGGATCCTATGAGACGTTGGATCCGGATCTTAGATTTGACGGATATCCGGATATTTCGGATATCCGGATCTCAAACCCTAAATGCCATCTAAATGAGTGGCCATCTAAATTTTACGGTCACGTGATCGCCTTACGCTGTCTCGAGTTTATCATTTTTTCCCCACCTCGAAAAGTGCCCAGCGCCGCTAAAGAAGTTTTCACTTCAAAAATTGCAAATAATTAAAGTGTGAAAAAGGGGACTACTTACACTAAGCGCACACACCAACAACCCAATAGAAAGCCAACGCATGTCGCAGTCTTGAAATCTTCTTGAATATAAGACTGAAGCCAAGGCGACTATGATTATCTCCTGAAAGTCCGGGTCTTATATACTCCAAAAACCAGCATGAGTAAACAATATTATATAGGTACTGCGGAGGGTAATAAATAATTTTGGCTGTCAACTGTTCAAATTACCATTGTTCTTGGCTAAAGGTATAGTAATGTTATTAATAGTGGGAAAGCTAATATACTGAATATGCTCGTGACATCTTCTCCCGCTGGAGCAAAAAGCTTTGGAAACTTAGCAAAAGACAACTCCAAATCATAACGGGGGTGTTCACTGGCCATTACGGGGTCAAAGGAATTCTGGCCAAGATGGGACACCCTGACAACACCGATTGTCGTATGTGTGGCGAAGAGGACGAGACAGTGAAACACTTAATGTGTGAATGTCACGCCCTAGCCAGACAAAGAATGAAGGACTTTGGAGCAGAATATCTGGAACCAAAGGACTTTAAAACGCTACACATGAGCTCCATCATCCGACACATGGATATGGTGGGAAAAGCTCTTGAGTAGTTGACGGATCTTCTCTAGGGGGTAATTGCACAAAAGATCCCTATGGGTCGAAGTGTATCCGTAAGGGCCCCCGAAAACAATAAGATAAGATAAGATAAGATATGTAGATAAGTACCTCCGTAACATACCGTCCGATATACTGCACCACTGCCACCACGGGCCTTATTGGTATATTAGTTCGGTTTCCTCAAGATGTTTTCCTTTCCAAAGCGATTGATAATAGTTTTTTTTACAAGCCGTTGATCTTTAACCCCTCATGGGAATATTAGTAGCCCAGCAAGCAAAAGTTACAAAATTCGAAAACTGGAATCTTGAGCGTTTCGAGGTTAAACAAATTTTGCGCCCGAGTGAAACAAAAATATTCACCACACCAACGCGAGGAAATGACTTGCTGTAAAACATTACAGATCAAATTCAAACGAATAATTTATAATTTAAAATCTTTACTTAAAAGTGAAACAACTCAAAATTTGCATCAGATTACTTTGCCCTCTTGTGGGTAAAATGCAACTTTTTCACCAGTTTCTGAAATATAAAGAGAACCTTTACGAGCTGGTGTGGTGAAAATATATATTTTTCAAATTCACTATATCTGGTGTGGATGCTTTACCACTAGCCTTAGAGCACTTTTATGGACTTAGTTTGAATTATAATATTCTAACTATAGCCATAACGGTGAAAGCTCTGGTACTTGGATGGCGCTCATCTCGAGAAGGGGTCTCTATTGGTTTCCCAAAAAGTTTTAAGTCATTATACCTAAGTTTGCCCGCATTTTCGTTAGTCATAAATCATTTGGTTCAGGTACGCGTCACCTTTCAGGATCGCCATAAAACAAACCTAACCTAATTAATACTGAACCTAATCTATCTATAGGATTGCCTTACCAAAATCCTGAAAAGTTAACTGTTTCAGTTTTATGACTAATGACAAGATGACAAACGATATATTATGACAAAACTTTATGGGAAACAAAGGGACGGTCCCTCGAGAAGATTGTGAGTATGTTAAGTGCATCCTTGACGTGACCTGATACCTGCAGCATTCGTCAACTTCTGACACTCCCCGTGAACCGAGACGGTCTTTACAATATCATGCCCCGTTTGATAATTATGAACCAACAGACTGAGTGACAATAGAATCAGAATTCTATTGGATTCTAAAACTATTTATCTATTATATTGTTATTGATTTTCCTTTTATAGACTTCAACGCTATGTTCATTGATATCGATATTTTATTAGAAAATTATATTTTAGCTACAACGTCAACATAATAAATAATAATTATATGAACTAAACTAAACAATACGATAAAATAGAAACTAAAACTAATCTCGGCTAAAATAATTAAAAACGTTATTCTTTATTTTTTATAAATCAGTAAAGCTGTTTCAAAATATTACATTTCTAAAATTTAATTAATATACAATCATACAAACATACATTTTTAATTGAATCTAATTTCTGGAACAACCCATTATTCAATATATTGTATTTATTCAACTGTAATGTTAAGTGTGTAGTTTTGAACAAAAGATAAAATTGATTAATAGACTACGCATATTATGGACAAACAGTGCATTGTTATTGCACAATGATCGAGGCAAACATGTGGTACTGTGTTTATTTAGGAAGTGACGCAGCTTTCAAAATAACAAGCATATCCTTTAATGGAAAAAAACTTCAGAAAACAGTTTGAAATAAATAAATACTGCCCCCTTAAGCCAATTAGCGGTATCTCAAAAACAAAAATAGTTGAAAATGGAATTATAAGATAAAGAACTTAAAGTCTAAGTTTGCATTAAATTTTGATTTGAGATACCGCTAATTGGCTTAAGGGGGCAGAATAGGTATATAGGACAAGCTTACACAAATCGACTTAGCCCCAGAGTAAGCTATTAAATTGATTTATTACCTAAATGATTTATTCCCTTTGATTTGCTCGAGAATGTCACCAAACTAATTGCAGAAACCTTATAAACAGGTGCTTGCTTATATTTATGATTGTATGGGACAAATCACCCAAACCATTTCATCCCGACCGTACCAAAACTCAAGGTGGCTCTCCTTCCTAAAATGATCTAAGGGTTCTAAGGACTCATTATGCTAAAGGGTATCATCATCCTCAAACGCCGTAAATCCAATAGCTGTAGTAACCATAAAGTATATGTTGTCTGTGCTGTAACTCGCATCGTTGTAATGGCAATGTTCGAAGTCGGTGGAGGGAGAAGTGGCGCTGATCGTCACAAACACAGGTAATCTTATGGAATGTCCGACATTAGTACTAGCGGCAGCCGCTTGAACTAATTTTACTCCATAAGATTTAACGTAGAAAGTCCTACAAAATGAGGGCAGCACCAGTCGTGCACGTAGCGAATACCTTTTATTTTTCTCCGCATTTTGTAGAAATAAATATGACACGTGTTTACTTGTTATAACGAGGAATAGTAAGGGTTTTTCATGTATATATATATTTTTTTGTGTATATATAAAAATAAGAAAATTTTTGGCATTTATTTGGAAAAAATAAAAAGTTTTTTTTTTCATATTATTTATATGAAACCATATAAATTAAATACCAGAAATGAATTTAGCATCCTTGAGTTACACGAATATGATACCAAACTTGACCACATAGCAAAACTTTATTTTTTACAAATTTCAGGGGCACCCGAAGTAGGTATGTAGGGTAAAGGCACCAGTAGTCAGCCTTATAACGACTTTTTTAAGTTTGAACGTTCGGCATTTCTACAGGATTAGTCGGATAATTAAACAAATGACATGGTTAGATCAATTGTTTATCATAGTTTAAAAACAAAATATTAAAAAAAATAACAATCCTCTTTATAATATCTCTAATTAAGTTTAAACAAAAAGTGACACTTTTCTCCAGTAGTCAGCCTCCAAAATCCAGTAAGCAGCCTCTGTGTACCCAGTACTCAGCCTACATAAACTATTCATAATAATTAGATCAAAATCACTAATATTTATATCAAAATCAACGATATTATAATATTTATTTTTTCTTTATAATTTTTGTTATCGTTATTGACTTATTTATTTTACATTGTCGGCACGTTAGTTCTAAGATATTATTATAAAAATTGTATTCTCAAGTAAGCGAATTTTGTAAATTCTTATTGAGAATAAAGTTCTTAAACCATAAACCATATTATTGTAGTTAGTTGGTTAGTTGTAGTTTTTAATTTTAGTTTATAATTTTTTTGCCTATACATATGTATTACTTACCTACTTGTTTACTTATTTAATAAATAAAAAATCTTATAGGTACATACAATTCTTATGACACGAGATTTGTTGGCCATAGGTACTATTCAAAAGAATTTTATTTGTAAATAAGTAAACAAGTAATATATCTAAAGAATTAAAAACTAAAGAATTAAAAACTAAAATTAAAAACTACAACTAACTACAATACCTAACAAAAACTAAAGTTATAAATAAAAGACTGTCTCCAACTCAGTGCCTTGTGGCAGGGTGCCAAGAAGGCTGGCGGCATTGCCGCGCTGGACGGCAATGCCAATACGTTGCGCCAGGTAGGAGCCAGCCCTCTTGTCACCCGACGCCTCCACGAGACGCTTCGCCAGCTCAGAAAATATGCCGTGCGCGCCAGGTCCCCACGGCCCAAGGGTTTCCACCCCAAACGGCTCAAACATGCAGCCAGAATCAATGGCTGCATATTTGCGCCGCTTGAGGTGTTCAGCTGTGTTAGCGGCCGCACCAGCTCTGACTGATGTTCCTGGAAGATGGGACGGCGCAAGGGTATCCACACATGTGGCATCCCAAACTAAAGGCCGTCCGATCTTCCAGGGAACGAGGGTCATGCCGTCCGGTCTTTTCCCGTCGTCGCGGGCTAAACCAGACGGTTCCAGAACCGCCGGAACCCCAGCCGTGACGAGAGCTCGGCGGAGGATGTCGTTAAGGCTCGCGTGTCGTGAAAGGCGGCCGACGCTCCTCGAACAGGATAGGCCGTGGAGACCAAAACGCGTCACATTTACACCGCACTGGCATCGATGAGGAGCCACACATGCCACCCCCAAGCGCAAACACAAAGAAATCCTAAAAGTATTGGTAGACAGTAGTGTGCCCAGGTTCTTTGACGGCAGGGCCTGCAACCATGAGCCGGATTCCCATCTCGTTGCAGCAAGGAGACGAGCACGCTCTGTGGTGCTGGTAGACGTTTCGTACAGATTATCCCGTACCAGCAAACAGAGCGGCTCGTCCCATAGGTGCTGCGAATGGCGAGTAATCGGCAAGTCCGTATTAGGGCAGGCCGTTTTCCAGCTGTCGATAGCCTCCGGCAGGAAAGGGACGTCCAAATTAATAAGGGGGTCAGTTTTTAGGATTTTTCGGAATAGTTTTTCAATGTTATGCGCTGAAGAAAGAAAAGCCGGAAGAGCAACAGCAGAAGTTTGTCGTATCCCAATACCACCGTGCCTAATGGGCAGGGAGGCTTGGGACCACTGGGAGTTGTCAAAACTAATGTTAAAAATGGACGACACTGTACATTTTATTTCTTGATCTAAAATTTCCAAAAGGTTGGGATATTTCCAAAAATGACTACAACGCAGGACGTAGGTAAATTTGGGGACAAACAAACAAAATTTAATTATTGTGTAGGCCATATGAGGGTTAATTGTGAGCAAGCGGTCAGAGTAGTTTTTAAAATTTTGAAGCTGATTATTAATGTAATTCGGGAAGGCTTCATCCAGGATCGGTGAACCTAAGAGATAAAGAGAACTTTCATTTAAAACTTTGATGCCAGGAGCTAAGGTGCTGAATTTAGAAAGAGCTACATCTTTATTCATGCATCGGTCGGAAAAAAATATTTCGCACTTGGAAAAATTTAAACACAGGCCAATTTCAGAAAACTTTTCTATGAGGATTCGCATGTCTTCAAATACCTCGTCGACGGTACCTCCCAGGGTACCATCGTCGAGGTACCAAGCATTAAATTTAGAATTTAGGCTTTCCAGGATAGGGTGTATGGCAAGGCTGAAAAGTGCAGGGCCCAAAGGGTCGCCTTGCTGACAACCCACTGATGAAAATAAAAGGTTATTTTTAAAAAGTAATTTAGAGTTTGTGCCATAGCATTGCCAGACAAAATTATACAGCTCAGGGGTCTTTTCTTTGACTTGGGTAAGTAAAGTGCCTCGGTCGACAGAGTTAAATGCGTTTCGTACGTCAACTTTCAATACAACCTCGCCTTCTTTCCTGGTAACAAAGGAACGTAATGCGTGTACCGCTGCCTCGCACCCGCACCTGGAACCGAAGCCTAATTGAACCGGTTGAAAGTAAGCTTTAAGTTTATCTGAAATCGCCTTGCAGCATGATTTAGCTGCTAAACGGCGATAGGTGGTGCCAACTGCAATAGGCCTGATCCCGCCGTCCTTTTTAATCAAGGCGCATAAGTTGGCTCCGTACAAGATATTAGTAACTTCCGTGTTAACCTTACCCTGTAGCATGAAGTTCACTAAAACGGTTAAATCTTTAAGAAGGGCATCACTTGCTTCACCGCTGGAGTGGCTAAGCAGGTCTTTAAGGTGTTGTGGAGTTAGACCGTCTAGACCCCCAGCTGAACCGTTTGGGAAGGCGCAAATAGACCTAAAAACCTCATCGGATGTTACCTGAAGGCAGGGATCTGTTGGGCCGGGAGGATCTGGTAGCAAGAGATTGTCATCCGGATTAGGGTGCTTACTTAGTAGGGCGTTCAAGGTATCAGATGTATCAGGGGCTATATCGTCGGTAGAGAAAAGAAGGTGAGCAGCGCCTTTAATATTACCTTCCCCTATTTTATTTTCTACGTTTCGCGCAAGTGAATAACTGTGCTTAAAGGCGGATCTTGACAAATCGGAGACATCATGGGGATTGGAACAGTTTTGCTTGATCCGAGACGTTAGGGAAACACCCCTTTGCGCGGCTTGTTTGGCGTAGAGAACTCTGTAGGGGAAGGTAAGTAGGTTTTCCCAGCTTTCCTTAGAATTCTGATTCACTGTGGCTCTCAAATCATCTGCAAGTTTCTGGGCAACTGAAATTCGAGCGCCTCGAGGGATTCTTTTAATGACTGGAATTGATTGTTTGAGTTTGCATAAAGTCTCTGAAATTGGCGGATAATTATTAAGAGGTGAGCTTGTAGGGTTAGAGACTAGACTAGAATTAACGGGCGGCGTGTTCCTGGGTGTTGGGTTACCGTGGGCACGACCAATGTGAATATTAAGACCGCGTTGCCCCTTAAAAAAGCGGACTTGAGGACAGAGTGGGCATGGTGTTTCAATGGATTCCAGGGATAACGTGGCGGGGACGGCATTATTTGCACTTGGTTGAAGCGACATAGAAAACTTACCACAAAGAACATAAACACTTATGAATAAAATATAAACTAAAATGAGTACAAAAACATGCATAAACAATCACTAAATATAAGTCGAATTCTGCTCGGCAGGAACTTAAGTCACTTGCACACATGCACTTATTGAACACTTTTATGTGAAATTATTGTAGTTGTAGCATTATCATGACCACATATAATGTGTTTTGAAAAACACGTTCCTTGTAATAAACATTTTCTGTTATGATTTCATATCTTCTTAGATTGACGTATCGTCTGTCAAGCCGGCCGCCAGAGCGTAGGGCCCATTTACTCGGGCTGCGGTCTCCGCAAAGAAAATTCGCAAGCGGTATGTCGACTATAAACCCATGTAGATTGATTGAGATAAAAAAAACTGATGAAAAAGGGGCTAGGAGACTTATTTAAAATTAAATTCGACAAAGAGCGTGTTTTTTTTTTTTTTAATTATTATTTTTTACTTAATTATTCTTGCAAACTAAGAATCGCAATATTTACTTTCTATTAATTCCTCCGTCAAAAATTAATGAGGTAAATCAGGTAATATATAATTATGTTCCTAGTAGGTATTCGGTAAAAAATAATTAATCGAGTCTATGCAGATCTAATTATCATTAATAAACAAAGTCATATACCGACCAGGAAAAAGCAAAATGATAGTTATGTATAGTTAACGTCAAAAATATGTATACACTTTTGAACCTTATTTCAATGAGATAGGGTTTAAAAATGTGGACATATTTTTGGCGGCGACGTACCAATCAAGGTCAATGGCTGAGTACTGGATCCGCGAAACCCAGTGCTCAGCCGCATTAAAACGTTATTTCAAATGCGGCTGACTACTGGGTTTTACTTTAAATTGACTAGGGCATGCCTAACTAAATTTGAAAATGTAAATTTAACGGTCCTAACGGTCGCATTGGCTCGAAAACAATAAAATAAACGAATAACCCAAAGGTCAGCCGTGGGGGGCTGGGCACTGGATTCTTTGGAAAAAAGTGTTATCCAGTGGCCAGCCCCCTCAATTTATAAGTGAAAAATTGATATTTTCATTCAAATATAATGCAATTTAATAGATAAACTAATAAATAAACCAATCATTAACAAAAACATTAACTTTTAACATTAAAACATAGTTTTTCTTGCCTGTTAAGAGAACACCACGTGCAGTAAAAAATATGGCGGACATGACACTATTGCACTCGTCGACAAACAGCACCTGTATGAACGAGTATATTTCTTCCCCCCGTTTCCTCACCGCACCTGTCGTGTGACGTATTAACCAATAAGGAACCAAAGCTCCTATTTGAGTACTCGCGATTTGTTTAAACGAATATACCAGATATTTATGACCAATAAACGGCTCAAAAGGCTGACCACTGGTACCCGGCTGGCCACTGGTGCCGTTACCCTACCTACTATTATAGTAAACTACGAAAAGTCGGCTAACATACATATATTCTGATAGCCCACAGCGTGAGGAATCTTAAAAAAAAATTTTGGACGGCAATGTTTGGACCACCTGTATAACACATGCCGTGCCAACATCGCTTGTTCTGTGATACTATTGGAATGCCGTGAAAAACCTGTGTCAGGTATTGAGAGCATTCTATCCAGAGTTTCGGTGTGGGATCGGGATAATTTAGTCCAATTCAATCCCACCAAGGCTCAATTTTGCGCGTTTACCGCTAAGAAAACCTCATTTTTCAAGGCACAACCCTTTCCATGTCAGGGAGTATTGGGAGCCACGGTGTTGACATCTCCATCAGTGACGTCCAATAATTTCGTAGCCACCTTGCTGGATAGGCTGCGCTCGTATCCAAAAAACTCGGTGTGCTCAATAAAGGGAGGCTATACTTTGCTCTGGGGCAGACAGATCCATATCCATAGGCGTACCCACGGTGGGGCAGTTGTCCCACCCTGGTCTCTGACCATAAGCTAGGAATCTCTGTTTCAACCGTACCCTGTTACAACGTCCCCAGCCTCCCCTACTTCTGCCCCACCCCTTAAAAAATGCTGCGTACGACCATGGACAGATCCCATATAATGAGTACTGCTGTCACCTTTGGGCAGGAGCACCTAGATGCCACCTTGGTCCCTTCAAATCAGTCCAAAGGCGCGCTATGAATAGTCTACGATCCCAAACTTACAAGCGATATTGAATCTTCAAGTCTAAGGAGATCTCCAAAAAAGAAGTGTATAAGTTTTAAAATGGTTGGCAACGCGCATGTAACGCCCCTGGAGTGTAGACGTCCATAGGATGCGGTGACCGCTTACTATCAGGTGAGTCGTAAGCTTGTTAGCCACCGATGGACTAAAAAAACACTTATTTGTCGAAATCAAAAGTAAACTTTAATAAGTAAAGTGACCCTTTCGTTAGTTCATTTCGTTTGGGGGGGGGGGGGGGGCGCAAATTTGGTGCCTGCCCCGGGCGCCATATCCTCTAGCTACGCCACTGCACAGACAAGACATCCTCTAGAGTCTAGACTGAACATAATAGTAACGCTACCCCCTCTGCCACTATATACGGTAGTTTTACTCCATCTTCGAGTCAAAGTGTCAGAATCCCGTGCCGTGATTGGTCCGTGTCTTTGAACGGACCAATCACGGCACGGAATTCGCTCACCTCGTCCCCCCGCACCCCCGTATTTTTGGCAGCATCGGTTTCATGAAATAATTGCACTAAACTCCGTCTACAGGATTCCTAGTCTATGAGGCATAGTAATTAGGGCATGGACCCTTTATGGCAAACGAGCAGACGAATCGTCTAATGTTAAGCAATTACCGTCGCCCGTAACACTAGAGGGGTTGTGCGTTACCGGCCTTTAATATGGGAGTATGCTTTTTCTTGAAGGTTTAAAGGTCGTATTGGTCCAGAAATACCGCAGGCGCCAAGGTTATTCCACAGTTTAGCTGCGAGGCAGGAAGTTTCTGGAGAAACACACATGTTTGTTTGTATGTGAGTTTATTCTACAATAACTTCTGAATGCCTTAACCGATTTAGATATATGGTATATCATTAGAATCCTTACGTCACGCGTCATCCCGGGTAACATAGGCAATGTGACGTCTTTACAAAATCAATATGGCGGACTTAATACGCCATATTACGCAACCTTATCTATTATGTAAAGTTTCGGTTTGTTCCTGGTTCGTCGTATTCCTCTTTCGTCGGATTCCTGACTCGTCGTATTCTTGTTTCGTTTTCGTTAAATATGTCGTGCAGTAAACCAGTATTACTACCTAAATATGAAGATTTAATGTAATCACCAGTAATCGTACTTTTTCTAGCATTTTTACCACATTTCGACGAATCAGGAATCCGACGAAACAGGAATACGACGAAACAGGAATACGACGAACCAGGAACAAACCAAATGTCCTTCCCCGGGACTCAAACTATCTCTATGCCAAGTTTAAACTAAATCCGTGCAGTGGTTTAAGCGTGAAGAGGTAACAGACAGACAGACAGACAGACATCAGACACACTTATGCATTTATAATATTATAAGTATGATTTATAATATTAGTATGGATATGGATTTACTGACAAATTGGTTTGACCAACTATTATATAAGTCTTGCTAACGGCGAGTACTCTTGCACTTGCACAGACATATTCACTAGCAGCTTGCTCTACCGCAAAGTGTCGTACTACAAGTACCTACTCACCTGCGCCAGTTCTCGAAAATGGTCGTGACACGATCTATTGGGATAGGTCTATCATCACTGACAGGACTATTGTAGCCAATAAGCCTGACATCGCGCTGATAGATCGATCGCACCGCCGTCACCATCCCCCATGATGAGAATCTCGTGAAAGCCGAGGAGGACAAGTCCAGCAAGTAGGAGTCCGCCATGTGGGATGTTGACTCTACGATCAATTGTTCCTATAGTCGTGTCAGCGAACGGTCTCAGCGAAGAGTCTCGACCAACACCTAGTGAGACTCGCTGGGTGGTTGGATCAAAGGTCAGATGCAGAAGCGGGTGATTTGGATACTGCGCGTATAGTACGTCGGTTCCTCACTCTGCGGCCCTGACTACCGGCCTTGGGCCCTGCCCAGCTGCTGGCGGCACCCTAGGTTAGGTTTTTTATAATGTGTTTATATATTTTTTGTAATATTTTGTACTTAAGTGTAGGTACTTACTTTTATACCTACTCGCATTGTAAAACCCTAACCTACCCAAGATAAATTATTAATAATAAAAGACGTTTAATTCAAGAAATATGTAATTATCATCAGACACTATCTCCTTTTAAGAAACCAGTAGGATTGTCCTGAGTTACGCTTCTGTACGTAAACGATTATCGGGTCCTTTTTCTTTCTGCCCAAAGCTTCCACAATCTTCTGTCCATTGTCGTCCAAATCTAAATACATAACCTCCGGTCGTACTTCTTTATCAATATTATCTTGTCCTGAGACTCCTGAGTTACGGTTCTGTACGTAAACGATGATCGCATCCTTTTTCATTCTGCTCAAAACTTCCACAATATTCTCTACATTATCGTCCAAATCTAAATACATAACCTCATGTCGTACTTTTTTATCATTATTATTTGATTGCTCTTCGTCTTGGCCATTCTTTTCTAGGTTACCTTTATTCTTTATTCTTTCATCTTCCTGATCTTTAGCTTTCGCGTTAGCGAAGACCTGATTTTCTTGTTTTACTTTACCGTTATTCTTTAAATTTTCATCTTTTTGTTTACCAGCTTCGGGTTTATTATATTCTGTATTTATTTCTGTTGCTTCATGAGCTTGCGAGTTTTTAATGTTTTCCTGTTGTGTTTTTTCACTCGTTCGGTCTTGTTTCTTACTAGTATCAGATTTATCATAATTTTCCTGTACCTTTTTCAAATAATGATTTTGTCTCTCACTATTATCAGTTTCCTTTTTCAATTCCGCTTCTTTTTCATTCCTAGCTTTTTCTTTTTCAGCTTTTTCTTTCTTTAGCTTCGCCTTTTCTCTGTGATGATCCATCTCTTCTAAATCGTCGTCTGACAGTTGACAGTCGTTGACAGAGAGCTGTAGCACTGTCTCTTTCTCTTCCTCGTCCTCGGTATGCTGCTCTATGGATAGCTTGAGGAGACGGATGTCGAAATCTTCGTGCTCCATGCTAAGATTGTTGAGGAACTGCCCCAGTTTGTCGACTATCTGGTCCATTTGTTGCTCTTTCTCTGGTGACATTTTGATGCAGTTGGGTCGTGGTGGATCTGAAACTGTAATTGAACATTAAAAATATATGCCTATAAGATTTGAGGAGTTCCCACAATTCCTCAGGGATCTCATCATCAGAACTGGGTTTTAAAAAAAATAGGGCAAACTTGGAACTATATAGGTACCTACTTTAAAACCGAAAAATAATTTTCCAAATCGGTTCAGAAAATGACGAAGTTTAGACAAAAAAAACGGTCTAATTGATAACCTCCCCCTTTTTGTAGTCGGTTGAAAAGTATTTATTTCCAAATAATATTATACGTTTTATAACCAAATTTTTATTTATTTACTCTTTTGTATTTATGGTGGCCAGGTTTTCTCAAACGGGTACAGTTTGGGTACAGTATAGCACAGTAAATGTTAAGGATTCACGAAAAGACACAACATATAAGTATGACACTAACTAAATATAATTACCAAATTAGTTTAAAAAAAATGCTTTTAATAAAATAAATATTAACAAGTAAAATACCTTGAGTAGGTAGCGCCAGAGATAAGCTCAGGATCTGAAACAAAACATATTAGGGCGTTTTTTTTTGTTGTCCCCTACACTTTTTTTTCAAATTTGGGATTTTTTTATGTTATTTCTACTTAGAATCACGAGCTCTTTCTATCCTAATAGGAGAAAAAAAATGTCCTAAGGTTTTTATTTCCATTACGTCACCATTTTTCATAGACTTTGTATGGCGGTCGCGGAATGGAAAGATCGAAAAATGTGTGGAAATTTTGGGACACTTTTTTTCTTCTATTAGAATATTAGAAAGAGCTCGTGATTCTGAGTAGAAATAACATAAAAAATCCCAAATTTGAAAAAAAAGTGTAGGGGACAACAAAAAAAAAACGCCCATTAACCGTTAATAAATAAAATAAACCTGCCAAGTGCGAGTCGGGCTCGCGCACCGTGGATTCTGTGTGACTAAAGTAGGCTTCTGTGCTTTAAACATTGACATTTGACTCCTTTGTGTACTTAGTCCGAGTCTTCTATGAATACGACGATAGCAAACAAAACGTACAGCCCCAATGAAGTACTCGTAAAGCGGTTACCGTAGGCTATGGACGAAAGCTACAGTGGTATCGGTGAATGTTTATCGGACCACAGTCATAAATGCCGCGACCGCTGCAGGGGACCATCAAGTGCGCCGACTTCTGGCCGAAGGGTGTCGTGTTTCGGAGGTTCCGGGGCAAACTGCCGACTCCGACACAGGAGCAGCCGATGCAACGGAGCCACGCCGTTTTATCGACTAAATAACTAGTGTTTAGTTTTAAGTTATAAAATACATATGTATGTTAGTCTGTAAGGTATTTGTAATATGGGCCTTGTTGCCTGAATTAAAATTCTAAATAAAATAAATAAATAAAATAAACTTACAGATAATAACAGTATAAACTCCATGTTGGTATGCGAACCGACGCGACACATAGTTTCAGCACAACTGAGTAAATTTGGCCCACGTACGTGTCGTACGTAAGCGTAGTGAATTCATTGTATCAATATTGGTTTAGCTTTGTTTCTATGCGCGTTTTCCCAGAGATAAGACCTAAAGTCTATTTTTTTATTCGGTAGACTGAAATGACAGTTAATAGTATGAAATGACATTTCAGTCTACCGAATAAAAAAATAGACTTTAGCTAGATCGATTTGCAAATATTGTTTTCGGACGTAAATGACGTAGGTACATTTACAAGTTTTGATTACTTAAATAAAGATTTCATTTGGTTGTAGGTACTTAATGCCGATAAAATAATTTCTAGAATGTTAGAAACTAATCTTTACAAAGTCAGTTTAAGGTTTTATGTTTTATCCTAGATACTGTTTTATTGGTTGCGTGTGTTTCATACAGGTACGCAAATGAAGTTGCGGGCAGACGCTAGACGCTATTTAACAGTGTTGGCCGAAACGTTAATGCAATTGAAAATGTTGGCCATTAACCATTATAAACTGAACCGTAAACCGTAACGGACGATTACAGTTTACGGTTCAATTTATAATGGTTATCGGCCAACATTTTCAATTGCATTAACGTTTCGGCCAACACTGCTATTTAATAATCGGTAAAATATATCGGACACCGGACGCTGCAGGAAGTCTTCATTAAATGGTCATAAAAATGTATAACTAGTGACGACACTAATATCCTCATTTAGGTACGTCTTACGCTACGTCTTACCATAAAGTAAGTATGTTGTCTGTGGTCTTACGTAGGCGAACACCGCGCCGCGCGGTCGCCGCGCCGCTTCGCGTCTAAATCGCTCACGTACGAGTAGGACATACCAATACGTATCAACGGTTTGTTTCATCCTCGCCGCGCCGCGCCGCGCCGCGTTCGCGCGTTGTCCGCCTACGTAAGCGTAGCGTTAGTGTAAGGCCAGAGTGGACGCTCGAGTTGGGCGTGCAGCGGGGCGGGGCGTGCGGCGTGCATGTTAAATAAATGCAAACGTATAGGAGCGGCCTTAGTGCACGCTGCTCAAATCACTTGTGAGCTCGACGCCACGCTGCACGCCCCGCCGAACGCTCCGCTTCGAGCGTCCACTCAGGCCTTACACTTATGACAGTTCGTTGTTTGTTTTCAAATTCGCAATAATTATTTCACCTGCTACCAAGAAAACAGATGCCCGTTAAAGGTGACATTCGCCATCAGAATATGACCTTAAAGCCCGTAATGCCGGCAAAATCTTGTACTTACTCGAAAATTCGTCAGCTGTGACACCATTCCAGTCAAGCGCCAAGCGTTGATGAAAAATCATCAGACGCCTGCAAAAAATACTTTTGCAATTATCAAACTTGAGCTGTTAAAGATTGCTGTTAACTTTTAATCAGGCGTTTATCTAAATTAATTTTGTGGAGGGAGCATGTGTAAAGATATTTGGTCATAACGATTGGCGGAAGAGGCGAGGCTTTAAGATGTCTATTTATTTAAAATTAGAATCGGGCAACAGGGCCCATCTAATCTAATATGAACATATAGATACATAGAAAATTTATAAACTTAAAAATAAACACTCGAAAAAACGGCCTGGCTCCGTTGAATCGTTAATATCTTATCTTTTTATAATACATGCTACATTAATATTCATGCAAAGTTTCATGTCGTTTTAAAATGCGAGCGTAACTTCGAGTATGGGAGCGGCTTCTTGGAGGCCGGTTATTGTGAGTAAGTAATCTGTAGATGTGTGTATTAATTAGTGTTAACCTACAATATCTTGAATCAACCGCAAGTGTTGCATCACGGAAACGGATCAGAAGTTAAGTAATACTTCGAGGTCAATGACCCGGGCGTAGACTTGCTCAGAACAGTTATATACCTATATGGAACGAATTCGTTAATGACAAATGATTCATAGCTCTTCATCATTAATTAAAAATGGCTGCTAACATATACGTATTTTGATGATTTCGCCAATGTCAGGCGTGGCTCACTCCGCGATTTAGTCGCGTCGCTGCAAGTACATGCGGCCCACACCAATTTTGGTGTCTAGCCATAGTTGTTGCCGCGCACAGCTACGGAACGGACGCCTGCTCGCGCTTGCGCCACCTAGCGGTCATATCTGTCCTAATAGACGAGTTTATTAGAGAGTTAATCTTCTGTACCTGGTACTATTATAGTAACTCGATCCACCTTACAGAAAACCGCAGCCAAATAACACTTAGACCCTACTCATAGTGTTGTGAACTGTTGTGTTCCTGCCGGTGAGTAAGGTTGCCAGAGATCAACGAGGGTGCGGGGTGTAGGGTCGGCAACTTGCATGTAACACCTCTGGAGTTGCAGGCGTCCATAGGCTACGATGACCGCTGATTAGACGGGCCGTATGCTTGTTTGCCACCGACGTAGTATAAAAAAGTTATAAAGAATGTTTGGATTGGTTTTTCGATCGCTTTGACTGATACTAGATTGGTTCACGATCCTATAGGTACTGAGGGGCTACCGCGAAAACCGAATTTCGCAAATTGCGGGATCTTTCTCTTTTACTCTAATAAAGGCGTAATTAGAATGACAGAGAAAAATGCCCGCAATTTGCGAAATTCGGTTTTCGCGGTAGCCCCTCTGTACCTATAGGTTCGTAAGAACTATTATATAATCTATGCTATAGGTAGGTTCATGGCCGCGTTATTCCCGGACTAAGTTTGGTTTGGAACCGGCTTAAGTGAGGGCAAAACCATTACCATTGCTAATACTGCCATTCACTTTAAATAGTTACACTCGGAGCTCTATGGTCGGCAATCGGCAAGTAGCCTAGCAGGTCAAATCCGTGATCGGGTAAACGTTAAAATGGAGTTAAAAATTGCCAGCTTACTAAATGACCTGGGGCCCGTTTCTCAAAAGCTTGTAACTTGTAATACAAGTGGAAGTCCTTTTCTAACAAAAGCTGTCAAAAAGTGACATCCGCTTGTATAACAAGTTAGCTTTTGACAAACGGGCCCCTGGTGTACACGGATGCAAGGCAAAAGCCTCCGGTTCCTCGTTGGGTATTACGATTATGAAAGATACCCCAACAACACAACAAGTGACGAGTGACAAGATACAAGTGACGTAAAAGTTATGTTCATTTAAACTAACACGAGTTTCACTCATAATATTTAAAATACGGGACTTAATCCCTAAACTTACGTTTATTGGCCGGATAAAAATGTTCGCGCGTCTATGTCTTTTCAATGGGAGCGCGGCGGCACGTGATTGGTCAATCATATTCTTTTATAGTAGACTACAAGCGTATCGAAATGAATATTATAGTTGAGTTCGGAGTCCATACATGAAAAGTACTTACGCAATTATAGTTTGGACAGTTTGGTATACGAAATCTTAATTCAACCATTACAGTCGACGAGAGTAAATGAGTGGCGATAAATTACGACACGAGTTGCGAATTACCTTTTCGCACATGTATTATACAACGTTTTACAGTGCATATATGGCCCTGTTTGACATGGGCACGTATTGTGTTTATTACCGCGCTAGGGCGGTAAAAACTTAAAAAGTAGCACCATATCACACCATATGTACTGTACAATATATAAGTCAATGATTAGAATAGGTACTGAACGCTAAAACGAACATGGCGGCCAGCTCGCGCCTGCCAAGGACGACTAGTCATTTTCCTCTGCTGTTTCGGATTTCCCGCGGGTTTTTTGATTAATTATTCATTTATTCATAATCGTGAAAACACTTATCGGCATCATTGTATACAAAATATCTAATCAATATGAGTGCGTAGGTAGTTTTATTAGTCTGCATTATACAAGGAGACCTATTAAAAAGTCAAAGTTAGACTATTAGCCTCCGCCCGCGCATTTATTTGTTTTACAAACGGGCAAAGATGTTTTTTAACTCTCTCGCCTTAATCATTTAATTAGTCTGTCTGTCTGTCTTTTTGTCTGTCTGTTACCTCGTTACGGTACCTCTTCACGCTTAAACCGCTGAAACGATTTAGTTGATATTTGGCATAGAGATAGTTTGAGTCCGGAGAAGGACATAGGATAGTTTTTGTCGGAAGTCATCCCTAAAGAGGGTGAAAAGGGGGTTGGAAATGAGAAAATAATTAATTGCCTGTTAATTGGTTCTAAAAATTATTGCTATTAGATTTTATCTAGGCGCTATATACTCACCCTACTGCTGGAACTAATTCCACGCAGACGAAGTCGCGGTCAATAGCTAGTAATCGAGATTAAACTTTCGTGTGACATATTTAGCGACTAAAAATTCAAGTGAGTGGAACCGTTGTCGTCTAACCAATAGCTAATTAGGTAAAGGGCCGTCTTAAACTGTGCTGGGGCCCCTGGGCAAATAAGAATTTGGGGCCCTTTTGGAAAGTAAAGAAAGCTAACTAAACTAACGTTTTTCTACTATGATCTTCTATTTATTATGGGTAATCAATTTATACTGTTAATGGTCCTTGGGGGCCCCCTGAGGATGGGGGCCCTGGGCACGGGCCCCGTGTGCCCTTATGGTAAATATACAACGTGTCCCAAAATTCAACGATAAGCTGGCACCAGAAGATGGACACGCTCATGACTACTCGACGAAAAATTAAAAAAAAATGATAAATTGAAAAAGTTGTGGTTATTAGACTGTAGTTAGAACTGAATACTTTGTATATATATATTATTTGGTTTTCTCTTTATTTATTGCTCTCGTCTTCCTTTATGTGTATCCAAAATTCTCATATTGCTATTTGTCCATATTAAATTGTAACGTCTTTCACCTGTTAGTGTTTGATCCTTTCGCATTTTCTCAAAGGTTAGCTGGAAGAGATCCCTTTTAGGGATAAGTTCGCCTTTGTACATAACATTCTTATTTTTGTTTTGTTTTTGTCCGTTTTATGTAAACCTGTTTATGTGCAATAAAGTGACATACATA